>NC_081412.1:700483030-700792405 GCF_030272615.1 Cryptomeria japonica | reverse complement strand
TTTCTCATGACTCCTAATGATAGAGTAAGCTAGACCTTGAGTCATATATACTTTTCCACATTAACTCTTGTATTTGTCATATATTTATTAATTGCATTTTGAGGATGATGCAAAGTAATAAGAAAACCTTCTACCTGTAGGTCTCTTTTATGTTGACCTATAATTTTCTTTGTTTGTTGTGTATCTTTTTCCTTTGTGTATGTGTTTTTCATGTATTATACTTTACTTTTAACATGATGCATATTTATGTGTTTTTATGGATTTATTTAGTACGTTTTATATCATTCATGCTTCTATGTGTGTGTGTGATATCTTGATAAAATGTTTTTACAATTTAATACTTTTTTAGACTGTTATCTTATATTTTTTTCTTGTTTATTATATTTATTTTTATGTTCTCATCTCGGGGAAATGATTTGTACACTTGAAGTATAATATCCTTTATGATATCATTTTGGGCATTTTTAAGATGATATTTATTTTTAGTGTCTTATTTATGTATTTTAGCAAAATATATCACCTAATTCCACAAGCCCACTCAAGTGGGGAGAAATCTAATATAAAAAAATGTACACTCTTGCAATTTCGCATTACATTTTAGTGTTTGTCTCCCTTATTATATTTTTAGGCTTATTTGGTCCTTCCCTTAGCCTTTTTTCAACCATGATGTCAAGGTCATACCTCTTGTGATCTCTTTCATGTAAAATCATACTTCATATGTTCTAACCTTGCCAAGGAGTTGTAGTTATCCAAACACTAGTGCAATGTGTAAATGTTTATGTGATATGCTAGTATCCCATGGAAATTTATTATTTAGTGATTGTTTATCTTTCCAGTTCTAGTTTTGTTGATACGATTTCAAATTTATGTTATTCATGCATTTATCTTTGTGATTTTGATTTGACATGTGATGGTATTCTCTGGAGTTGTTGTTCAGATATGTCCATTCTGGGTTTGGTTGATCCTGAAAGCTCTATATTTTTCTTTGGTGATTGTGGAATTTTGATAACGTGTTGATTTGATTGATAATGTGTTGTGGTGTGGTCCACTTCTCATTCCTCTCCACCACAGGAATGTTTATTGAAGACCTATTTTGAATTATGTTTCATTATCTCTTTTGGCTGACTTGGAATATTCTTGTTCAGAGATCAGTATAAATAAAGGATGCTTATAAGGAAGAAGATATAGAAGGAAGTTGATTGGAAAAGGAAGATATATCCTTGTTGATGGGAAGTGGTTGATTAGTATGGTTGTGAGATGATGTTGTTTGGTACTAGTGGCAGTGAGCTTAAGGTTTTTTCTGGCATTACAATTGTGTGGCAGTTGTGCCTTGATGGTGGATTCTTTCTTCTTTTGGACAGTGAGCCCTCATTTTTCTGGTGGTTTTAGCTGGGTAGTGAGCCCACTTACAGTGAGAATTCTGGCAGTGAGCCACCTTTGTAAAAATCACCTTAACTAGTGTCACCCTAACAAGATTTTTCATATTGAGAACTATCATTCTCTGTGGTTTTTCCCTTCTTGGGTTTTCCACATCATATCTAGTGGATCATGTGTATGATATCTCATGTTTATACTTTCTTATGGTTAAGTTATCTGAATTTAATTTACTGGATCTGTTTCTGTGGGAAAAGTAAAACATTTTTAACTAACAACTGATTCACCCCCCCTCTCAATTGTCAAAGATATTCAACATACATTTCCTTTTCCCTCTCTTGTTTATCATTTTCATTTCATTAAATGCACTTATTAAATTAGTTATTAGTATTTTTATTTGATACCTCTTGGTTTGTTGCTTCTATTGTCCTTATTTCCTATTATACAAGTGGTGCAACCAAGGTAGGGAGATCCAATGAAGGACATCCCCACCTTGCATCCTATAACACAAAACACCATACAAGATACCGACAACCGGTAACACAACACAAGATATAACTGGTAAAACAGAAAGAGAAACCCCAACTGGTAGATATAACACATGATATAACTAGTGTAGCATCCTAAAATTGCGACACTTGCAATTTCGACCGCATTTGGGTCTTCATGATGGCGATGCAACACTGAACCTGAATGGAGACCCCGAAACTTGTCCACAACATCAAGAAACTGCATTTTTCAGCACCCTGGCCTGATCCTCCTTGCACCCTGTTGTCCTGGGAGGTGGGACCAGAGCGCCCAGCGCCCTGGTCCTTCAGGATTAGGGCGCCCAGTGCCTTGGTCCCCCAGGACCATGGCGCCCAGCGCCCTGGTCCCTAGCCCTATTTCGGGCCCGGTCTCCTATGGGACTTCGGGTCTTTTTGTTTGCAAATTGGAAAATAACATTTCCTAGTCGGCCTAAGGTCGGGAAAATCAGTCTATCAACCCTAATTGGCAAGTATATAAACTACATTTTCCTCTCTCATTTTGGAGGAGGCGAAAAAGGTGGAAACGATACTCAAGCATTCAAGCATTCAAACATTCCTTCAAACAATTGATCATTCTATGTCTCCATTCAAGGCTAAGTGTTGCATTCAAGACAAGGATTCAACCATTGAAGAGGAGATCACATGCTACAACACCATTGAAGAGGAGATCACATGCTACAACATACAACATACAACAAACAACAACATCTATACCTTCGCATATAAGGATACAAACATCCTTACAACAAAGTACTAGTACTTGTTTTACATTACAGTCATTTACATTTACAACATTTCTCATTTCTTGGTTAATTCCAAAACCGGGGTTTGACCTAAGGGCAAACCCCTAATCCCTAACCCCCCAATCGTCTTCGCTTTTCTGTGTGTAGGTTGCAGGTACGCGGCTGAAATTGAAGATCTGGAATCCTTGTGCAGAGACGAACAGATCCCCCTTCGTTTCACGGATTTTTCGGAGGACCGTGTGCACGCCGGGCGCCATCGTCCTGTCAACTTTTGCTCAAATTTGCAGGACAACGTCGTCTTGACATTTTACTGCTAATTCCAGGTCCGTAGCTTCATATCATATCCCTATCTCTATTTATAAGTGAATCTTTCTCACTTTCTATGTATTCTTAGCTTAATCATTCTATCTACATTCTTTACAAAAGAGGGTATCCTTGCTATCACAACCCTTGAAACTCATATAGAATCCAATCTTGCATTGCGTGGGATTGGATCTTGTGGGTTTCAACCTCTCTTTTGAATGTAAAGTCTCTCCTAAGTGAAAACCATCAACCCTAGTGAATCTCCCTTCTCTCTCCTTGGAGTTGGGGAGGGGAGAACAACTAGGGTTCGATTTTTCCGCTTTACAACTAGTAAACAAATAAAACAATCATTACAACCATTTAAAGAATTACATATGCCTTCATCTATTACACATGCTGGACCACAACCCAGGATTACAAAACAATGCTTACAACACAAATTTGAGATCCGAAGATCTTGTGTTCATCGATTCAGTCTCCGGTAAAAGTCTGCCTAGTTCAGCACTGATGCGGACCTTAGCCCCTTCAACATTTAGTCCGTCGAGACCAAAATCTCTCTGGTAACTACATCTTCTCTCAATCTCTTCTTCCCCTGACCTCCGTTGCCTAAAATGAATCTCAAAAATTTCCTTTATACCAACCACAAGCAATAACAATTCAATCAAATCGGCCAAAAGACCAACCTGTTCAAGATGTAATGTGCAAACAATAATAGGTCAGCCCAAATCACCAATAACATCTCCAAAATGCATATAAATTCACGTGAACCTCTAGGAACATCGATCAAGCCCAAAACAACATCACTCAATGATCCACAAGTTACGGAAATCGTCCACAACCCAATTCGGCTTTTCTTTGTTCGTTGCAAGACCAACAAGTAAGAACACACTAATACCGGAATAGATATCTCACTGAAATCAAATCCAAATACCATGAATCTCAAACATGATCAAGACAAAGAACTCAAGGTGATAAATCCAAATCCACAACTCCAAATTCTCAAATATGAAGAAATGCAACGATCTCCAAGCAACTCCACTGCTAACTGCTCCAACCGGATGAACTACTCTAGTGCTCCTACATCAGACTCTCGGGGTTAATTGAAAAGTGAGTCCCATCACTTGATCTGGCTTGACAATCTGTTAGTAGGTACTTGCAACTGCCTCAGGGGTTCAACGCTCTGACACAGGTTCCAATTGCCTCTCCTCGATGAATCTATCGGTCCACCCTGCACCCTGCACCCTGCCTCAATCGATGATCTGTTGAAGTCTCCACCCACTAACTCCCTCAAGCTCAAGCTCCTAGGTTAGGTGGTCTGCTTGCAAGCCTTGTACTACCTCAATGTTCGGCGATTTGAATAAGTCCACAAGCTGCCTCAAGTTCTTTTCAACCAATTGGTTAACAACCAACACTTCTTCCAACAACTGGATCATCTTGACGATCTGACTACCACTTTCGATTGCCTCATATTCGGCGATCTATGAAACACACGCACAACCTGCCTCCAATCAATGATTTGTCCACCCAAAGGAATGCCTCAAGGTTCACAACCCACTATGATACCACTTGGAGTAGCCAAGGTAGGGAGATCCGATGAAGAACATCCCCACCTTGCAACCTATAACACAAAACACCATACAAGATATCGGCAACCGGTAACGCAACACAAAATATAACCGGTAAAACATAAAGAGCAACCCCAATCGATAGATATAACACATGATATAACTGGTAAATAGATAAAACAATCATTACAACCGTTTAAATAATTACATATGCCTTCAGCTGTTACACATGTTGGACCACAACCCATGATTA
Organism: Cryptomeria japonica; assembly: GCF_030272615.1. Lineage (NCBI taxonomy): Eukaryota > Viridiplantae > Streptophyta > Pinopsida > Cupressales > Cupressaceae > Cryptomeria > Cryptomeria japonica. Next base: position 700,787,640 of record NC_081412.1, on the reverse strand, counting down.
CAAAAAAGTGCTTACAACACAAATTTAAGATCCGAAGATCTTCTGCTCATCGATTCGGTCTCCGGTAACAGTATGCAGTTCAGCATTAATCTGGACCTTCACCCCTTCAGGCTTCAGTTCGTCGGGACCAAAATCTCTCTGGTAACTACATCTTCACTCCATCTCTTCTTCCCCTGACCTTTGTCGCCTAAAATGAATCTCAAAACTTTCCTTTATACCAACTGCAAGCAATAACAACTCGATCAAGTCGGCCAAAAGGCAAACCGGTTCAAGATGAAACGTGCAAACAATAATAGGTCGACCCAAATCACTAAGAGAATCTCCAAAATGCATATAACTTCACGCGGACCTCCGGGAACATCTGTCAAGCCCAAAACAACATTGTTCAATGATCTGCAAGTTACGAAAACCATCCGCAACCCAATTCGGCTTCGCTTTACTCACTGCAAGACCAACCGGTAAGAACACACCAATACCATAACAATACCAGAATCAAATCCAAATGCCACGAATCTCGAACATGATCAAGACAAAGACCTCAAGGTGATAAATCCAAATCCACAACTCCTAATTCTCAAACATGAAGAAATGCAATGATCTCCAAGCAACTCCATTGCTAACTGCTCCAACCGATTTGAATTACCCGGTGCTCCTGCTCCAACCAGATGAACTGCTCCGATGCTCTTGCATCAACAAGTGAGTTTGAAATCTAGTGAAAACTTTAGATTTAACAACGTTTTTCAACAATATCAAGAGACTGAAATGGAAGTGCATAGTGACTACAACACAATGTGTGGATGTCTACATATTACAATAGCATCTTGAGAAATAAGATCCATCCTCTAATGCCAGGGTCTTTATTTTCTGTTATTTCTATTTTTGTATCCAACTTGTCATTTTATATTTTCTATAATTTACAAATTCTCATTATAATCCTTTCTACTTTTGTTTCTATTTCATTTAAAATAATTTAGAATTTAACATTAAGTAAATTCCACATTATCGATCAGTTTCATATTCAATAAATAAAATAAAAATAAATAACAAAAATGTTAAATATACATTTTGAATTCTTATAAATAAAAAGTAAACTCAAAATTTAAAGCTGAAATTACTCTCTTTCTATTGAAATAGAATGAAACTCGACATTCAAGAATTTCACGAGATACTCAACACCCATCCATTAATTAACTAATTACCCAAATACCTACCATATCAACATAATCCTAAACCTTTAAAATTTAAACTTAAATTACATGCTAATAAATACTTTGATACAAATCTATCAATTTACCTGAGAGGAGGAGTGATTTCAAATTTTGGGTGCTTATGTATTGTACTCATTTCTTACAACATTTGAGGAAAACTAATTGAAAAATCAAGATAAAATTGTGGCAAAAGCAAATATTTAATGTTTTTTTATAAATTAATGATTTGTGAAATTATATCTTGTTCATTTCAATTTATAGTCTTTTGAATTGTTAGTTTTTATTTTTTAAATTTGTATTTTAATATTCTTGTCTATTAATTTTATGTTGTGTTAATCTTGAGGTAATAAAAAAAACATCATTTTTATTATTGCAATTAATTTAGCAACAAGATACAGTATTTGATGTCTTGCTTGGTGATGAGTTGAAGTCAATGTTCATCCACTAATAGTTAAGTAAGTGATTATATGTTAGTTATAAAGAATTTATTAAATTTTATCGTTAATATAAATGTGAGCTTTGAAATAATAGAAAAATAGGTTTTGGTTTTATAGAAAGTAAAAATCTAAGTAGAATGAAAATGTATTCTTCAATCAAAAGGATTTTAATTTGATTGGTTGAACGTAATTGGTGATGGTGATGGTGATGGTATGTTACTTGATTACACAATCCACCGAGGTCCAAATCTCCTATAGATGCAATAAATAATAAATGAGACTATGATCATACCTAGACTAAATTTAGGTGAATAGACACACCTCAATCATTAGCATTACACTGAAAAAATGATTATTTGTGAAATTTAGACTTATGTTCTAAGTACTAATAAATTGTTGAACAACTGAATTATTATCAAACTTCTCAACTAATAATACAAAATCCTGTAGCTCTAATAAGTAAAATAAACAACACTAATTGGGCCACAATATAAATAATAATAATACAAGAAAAATGTGCTAAGGTCAATGGTTGAGATATTATCATGATCTTAATGCTTAAACTTAAATTTAGGTGAAGATTACGAAAAAATGATAAATGGATTATTATTTTTGATAAATTGATGGTTTGTGAAATTATAATTTGTTCAATTCAAGTTATGGTCTTTTGAATTGTTAGTTTTTATTTTTTAAATTCTTATCTTAACGTGCTTATCTATTATGTATTTTGTGTTGATGTCTTTCTTAGTGATGAGTTGAAGTTAATGTTCATCCACTAATAGTTAATTAAGTGATTATATGATAGTCATAAAGAATTTATCAAAATTTTATGCAAAATATAAGTATGAGCTTTGAGATAATGGGAAAATAGGTTTTGTTTGAAAGAAAGCAAAAAATCAAGTGGAATGAAAATTTATTCTACAATCAAAATAATTGATTGAGTGTAATTGATGACAATGATGACATGTTACTTGATTACATAATCCGCCAAAATCCAAGTCTTGCATAAATGAAATAAATAAGAAATGAGGTTATGATCGCACTTAGACTATATTTAGTTGAATAGACACCCCTCAATCATTAGCACTGAAAGAATGATTATTCGTGCAACTTAAACTTATGCTCTCAGTACCAGATTGTTGAAACAACTCAATTATTATAAAACTTCTCAACCAATAAAAATATTCTATAAATTAATAAGTAAAATAAACAATACACTAATTGGGCCACAATATAAATAATAATTTAAAAGAAGAATGTGATAAGGTCAACTAAGCACATGAAGTGGTGGAATTATCCATGTGCATACATCTTATCAATTCTCCTTCCATGTGAAGGTAGGCCAAATGCGTCAAATTTGAAGAAATCTATTAGACCTAATTTGAAAACAACTTAAAAAATTTAAAACGTCATAAACCATTCGTTTTATTTTAATCACACAAAGATTTAATGTGAAATATTGATATGGGTCAATTTAAGTGGAATATTAATAGATTCAATTTGACTATGATTCAAAGATAACACCAAGCACTTTCTTGATTATGACATCTTTTTCAATTTTCAATTTTTTCTGCATCTCCTTAATGGTTTCTATTTTTTTCTAAGTCCTTTCTTCTAACTCCCTCAAATTTTCTACTTAATAAATTGAATTTCTCAAGAAAATTGCAATGTTGTTGTTGCTTAATTATTTTTCATTTGATTTCTTTTAATAAAGACAAATAAAGGCAACATCAAGAAGAAAATTTGCAATGTTTTTGGTGCTTAATTATTTTTCTTTTGATTTTTTTTCAATAAAGATAAATACAGGAAATGATTGTTTTGAAATATGGAGATTTTTTTTTTGATATCTTAATGGGTGAGATGGAGCAATGACATATTTTCTAGTCATTTATTTAATTTATATATGGTGTAAGGTTCACCTAGTGTCAGGTTAGTTATTTATCTATTTTACAAGAATAATATGTACATAATGATAGTTTATTACAAGTACAAATATATGGGCATGTAGCATGCATCCCTAAATGTATTGTAAGCTCATAAATGATGCACATCCCTATCTTTGGATCAATGTTAATCTTGAATGACATATTCTTTAACTAAGTTCTCTTCTTGATGCACCTTATTATTAACATTTACATAAATGAGGGTTCACTAGTCTAAATATGCAAACTAGGAATCAAATCCATTTACAACAAATTACATTAAGGGGAATATGATCCAATAGGCTCAAACTCAAGCCAATTGAAAAGGGTTGGGCACAAATTGAATCTTTATTCTTCTTGTTTGAGTTGAAGTTGAATTGATAATGGAAAGGGTATGAATTAGGGTTAATGATGTAAAATTGATAATGATTAGCATGAATAGAGATATTCAGAACAAATATGTGGACATCAAGTACAACTTTTGAAATGGGGAGTAGAGAGGAAACTGTGGCTAAAATCTAGGCTAAAAAATGCAAGACAATTATGGTAGGTGACCTTGACCCAAAAGTGTTAGATGTGGATACTGGAAATAGTTTTAGAATTAGAATGTCACTTTGAGTATCTCCCTAAAATTTTGTTAGAAAAGTATTGGTCAATAATGCTAGGTGACCTTGACCCAAGTTTTTCACTTCTTCAAAATTTGGTCCTATGTGTCTTAGTTAGCTCTTTCTAGATCTATATTCTCTCTCTTTAGAATATGTTACCTACATACACAAGAGGGGAAAAAGGTGTTGGGTTGATAGGGGTTTGCCTAGGTCAAATCTCAGGTTTGGAATTAACCCTTGAATAAAATAGATAAAAGGAAATCTCTAAAGTAAAATTTTGGATCTATAATATTATGCCTCAAGCTTGCTAATGTTGATGATGATACAATGCTCTTTGAATATGACCCACAAGTGTTGTTTCAATAACATGAAATGACAAGACATAAAAAGGATCAATCATGAAAACATACTTGCATGAAGATTGTTGCAACTTGTTGCTCCATAATATTTAGATTCGAAGAATATGTTCTCTTGAATGATGAAGTAGATGGTGGGATGAAATATTATTTGTTCTATAAAAATGAATTATAAAGATGATCTTATATAGGGTATTTCATAAATCAGGTTGACCTCTAATAGTCATATGAAAATATTGGGATCATGAATCAAGTGGTGGGAACTAGTCTAATGACATATTTAAAAATGGTGTTGTTTTGGAGGGGCAAGGGTAGCTAGCACTCTTCTCCACCTATAAAGGAGTGAAACAAGGGTTTCTTAGGACAAGTATCCAAATCACCCTATGATCATATGATGATAGTTTTGCAGTGCGAAGCCAAAAGTAGGCCTAGAAAAGAGTTGGTAGGAGATACACCAAGGCACAAGCACAAAATAGAGGGTAAAATTGTAAGGGATTATGATTTATGATATTACATTTATCCCCCACTTTATTAGGAGAATGAACTTATGCTCATACTCACAATAAAAGAAATGAAATAGTGAGAGACATTAGCAACAGGGAGCAAGATTACAAAAAGATGAGATTTCACTAAATTCCCCCAAGCTTAGGATCTTAACTCATACAATCACATACAAGGACATGGCAAAAAAAAAAAATCCAAATAAAAGGGAAAAAGACAAACAAAGAAAAAAAAGACACACAAAAAGGGGTTAGTACTACAAACAAAGGCTCCAAGTCAACTAGTTAAAGAGGCCTCAATGATCAAGATGTATCGATTACATTCTTAGAATGCTATTGGAAGAGCACATGTAGTCATATGGAAAGAGAAAGAGAATACATCAATTGATAAGACAAGAAACCATGATCCAACCACTAGAAAGGTGTGTTATACTATGGGTTCATGGGAGAGAGAGAAAGTGATGCAGGAGCATCCCCAGTCGATGAGTAATCTTGCATCAACCAAAAATATTTCCTTTCACTTTCGTTCTTGTCTACTTCTCTATGCAGTTTTTTGTGTTCTTACCGATTGGTGTTGATAGTTGCTTTCTTTTCGTGGAAGATCTTATTTTTGGTTTCTAGGCTAGTTCATGTGCTTTATTCCAAATTGTTTAGTTCATTTGGGTTCTTTTCCGATCAGTTATCGCTTTTGGTTGACTGTTTCTAGGTTTTGGGACAGTTCTTGTGCTTACCGGTTGGTTTTCCTTCATTACCAGAGCGATTCTTGGTGTATGGATCTATTTTGGGTCTTGTCCGATGTTCTTTGGCATGTGGTTGACCTTCCTGCTGAACCGCACCTCTTGGTTGTTATTTTCTGGAAACATTTCTTTAATTCTTAAGGCCGACCTAGTTACATGTTTCATTTTCCTACATTGGTAAATGTAATCTTATGAGGACGACCTGGATATGTTCTAGTGGGCACAAATATGATATTATGTAATCATTTGTAGGGTTAGAATTGAGAATAAGGATTGAGATTCACATTTAGTGATCCAGTTGATTCTTCGAGTCTCAGTTGGATTGTATTTGGCTGATAGCCTGCATGTAACCGGTTAACTACCAAATATTATTAGATGATTGTATGATGATAACTGGTTGGTTGTCGGAAGTTCTAAAGAAATAATATGATCAATTTTTGTAATCTTGCTATGTTTTCTTGTTGCTTTCATTGTATTACTCTTGTTGCATAAGCCAATTGATTCTCTTTGAGGGTTTTACCGGTTATGGCTGTATCAAGTGGTCTCAGAGCTGGTTATGAACTAGCTGGTGGAAGAGTTGTTTGCGAACATTGAGGCATTCCTTTGGGTGGACAGATCGCCGATTGGAGGAAAGTTGTGCGTGTGCTCAATAGACCATCTAGGGGAGGCAATTGAAATCAGTAGTCAGATTACCAAGTTGAGGCAGTTCATTGGAGTGGAAGAGGAGATGCCACCTACAAGGATAAACCCTCAGAGGGTAGAGTAGATGATGGAGGAATTCAAGAATGAAGTGAGGATCGAAATACGAAACGCTTTGGCTGGTTTGCGAAGAAACCCTAAATCTGAGGATGAGCATGAAGAAGCTGGTGAAGAGCTTGAAGAAGTTGAAGGAACGAAAGATGAAAGAGAGGAAATATTCCCAAGAGTAGTGGCACAAGTGAGTAAAGTTCATAAAGTGGAGGTTTCAAACTTTTCTAAAACGCTGAACCCGAAGGATCTGATTGATTGGATCAAAGAGTTGGAGGATTACTTTGAGTTTGAGTATCTCAAGGACCTGCAGAGAGTCTGGTTGGCACATACTAAGTTGAAAGGGCATTCTTCCTTATGGTGGAAGGAATTGCAGAAAGATAGAGTGGAGAATGGTGAAATGAAGATCAGTCGGTGGAGACATATGGTTGCAAGATTGAAGATCAAGTTCATACTGGGAGACTATGAGTTGGAATTGTTTAAAATGTTGCAAAACCTGAAATAAAGAAATAAGACTGTGAAAGAGTACATTGAGGAATTCTACAAGGTGATGATTGGATTTGGACATAGAGAGATGGACAGAGAAAAGTGTTGGCATTTTGATAATGTTTGTACTTAGTTGAGGTGGTTGTTGGCATGTTTAGTTGTGATTGTCATTGATGGACACACTTATTTTATGTATGAGTTATTCTCAACCGTTAATATGTGTTGTATTGTTCAAACCAGTATTATATGCCATTGTATGTATAGTCTTTGTTTGTAGAAGACTATTGGTGATTTGCAGAAGAATCTTACTGGTCAAAGCATGACCGAAGACCTCAAGCGATATGAAGACCTCAAGTGGAACGAGGACCCCTAGCGATAGATAATCTTTTTTATCGGAACACTATGTTCCAGTTTACTAGTCTTTGTTTGTTAACCGGTAATCGATATACTGTGTTCAACCGGTAAACTTGTAAAGTGTGATGAGTTATCATCCACCAACACTTTGGTGGGGTTTCTGTGTCGTGTTACCAAATGTGTCTAGATGCTTTGAACCTAGGAAATTGTAATCCAATCTCATTGGATTGACATGAAATCAACTTCCTATTTAAGGACATCATGTCTAGGGTTTTTAAATGTGTATGTGTGTGTTGAAGAGGGAAGTTGTTATAGAAGAATCGTGTGATAGAGATTGAAAATGCAAAGGATAGAAGACTAAAGTAATATTGCAATGCATTAACAGAGAGCAGTCAAGGATCTAATCAATCATTTTGTGCTACTTTCTAGATCACTCACTTGTTGATTACTAATCTCTTCGACAAGTTAGAATACCTTAATCGGGTAGGCCCATTCAAGCCTATTGTAAATCCTCTAACAAGGTGGTTCACAGGTCTGGATCTGAAATCCTCTAACAGGGTAGTCTTTAACAAGACTTATCTCCTAAGAGAGATCTAGATTACTAACAGGATCTATTTTGGTGAAGAAAATTGTAAGGCCTTAACCGGTTTGGTTACTATTCTACAGATAGTTGACTTGTGAGTTTTACTCACCATGGTTTTTCCCATTTGGGTTTCCACATCAAAATATCTTATATTATGGTAATTATGCTTTTGTGGGTGAATGCTCTATTTGATATTTGGCTTGTGAGTGTTTTATCCAATTTGTTGTTTAAACTACTATACCGGTTTGTAGTAAAACTGCTTAAGAGTTTGGTTAAGTTTTTGGGCATACTAATTAACCCCCCCTCTTAGTATTCATCAAAAAGGTGGCGAGGTACATAAATGGACTTGAATTTAACATTCAGGATGAGATGAGTATGTTGAGGGTTTCCATAGTTGAATAAGCTTACCAGTATGCTTTGAAGGATGAGGAGAAGATGAGAACAAGACAACCGAATAGAGGAAAGGATAATTTCAAAGGACAGATGAGTGACAATATGAAGAAATCGGTTGAGGAAGATGAATCAAAACCTAAGTGGAGTAAAGAATCGGAGTCGAAGGTATAGAGGAAAGGCACCGGTAGAGTATTTCCTAGCAAATGATTTAAGTGTGGAGAAACCAAACATAGATTCTATGAATGTACGTAGGGTATGGCAAGAAGTTGTGTGGCAAATGAGAAGTCGGAAGGTGAAGGTACCGGATTTGACTGTGCACTGGAGAAAGGAGAATCCCTTGTGTTAAGAAGAAAGGATACTGGATCTACTCAGAGGAAGAGTATTTTCTGGACTGTGTGCAAATCAGGTGGTAAGTGTTGCAAGGTTATTGTGGATACTAGGAGTACTAACAATTTTGTATCTAAGGAGATGGTTATCAAGCTTGGATTGAAGAGGCTTGATAACCCTTGTCCTTATGACATAAGTTGGTTGCAAGATGATCAAAAGATAGAGATAAAGGAACAATGTTTGGTGGATTTCAATATTGGGCCTTTTAGGGATGAAGTTTTGTGTGATGTTGTATCTATGAGTGTTTGTCATGTCTTGTTGGGAAGACCTTGGTAGTTTGATAGAGGAGCTATTTATGACTGTAGAAGAAACCTAATCACTATTGAGAAAGATGGGCAGAAGGTCACATTGACTTGTTTGAAGGAGAAAGAGAAGGAGGTGAAGAATCTAAACCTTAGGAAAAGTTGTAGTATTGAAAAACTGGTTGCATACCGGAGGGTGACATGAGTTTGCAAAAGGATCTGACAAATGAGCGTGGTGGACAGATGGAACTAGATGACAAAGAGCTTATGGTGACAAATCAGATGAAGTCTTATGGAAGAAACAAATCAGAGTTGCAGAAGAAGGAAAGAAGTAAACATAGACAATGTACAGATCTGAAGAAAAGAAAGAGAAACAAAGAGAGTCAAGGGTTAGAGAAGTTGGTTGAGGTACTAGAGGAGCTAAAGAAGAGGTTGGCAGATACGAATATGTTTGGATTAGAAATGAGTATGGGGGTCTTTATCCTGAATCCTTTTAGATGTTCATGAGTTGCCTCTCATGGAACATCTTATTTCTACCTAGGGAGTCTGATGCAGGAGCATCCCCAGTTGATGAGTAATCTTGCATCAACCAAAAATATTTCCTTTCAATTTTGTTCTTGTCTAGTTCTTTATGCAATTTATGTGTTCTTATCGGTTGGTACCGGTAGTTGCTTGCTTTTCACAACAGATCTTATTTTTGGATTCCAGGCTAGTTCATGTGCTTAATTCCATATTTTTAATTCTTTTGGGTTCTTTTCCGGTCATTTATTGCTTCTAATTGACTGTTTCTAGGTTCCAGGATAGTTCTTGTGCTTACCGGTTGGTTTTCCTTCATTACCAGAGTAATTCTTGGCATGTGGATCTATTTTGGGTCTTGTCTGATGTTCTTTGGCATGTGGCCGACCTTCTTGCTGAACTGCACCTCTTGGTTGTTATTTTCTGGAAAGATTCCTTTAAATCTTAGGGCCGACCTAGTTACACATTTCATTTTCATGCATTGGTAAATGTAATCTTATGAGGCCAACCCAGACATGTTTTGGTTGGTATAAATATGATATTATGTAATCATTTTTAAGGGTAGAGGAAGTAGAATTGAGAATAAGGATTTTGATTCACATTTAGTGATCTAATTGATTCTTAAAGTCCCGATTGGATTGTATCTGGCTGGTAGCCTACATGTAACCGGTTAACTACCAGATGTTATCAGATGATTGTACAATGATAACCGGTTGGTTGCCGGAAGTTTTGAAGCAATAATATGATTTGTTTATGTAATATTGCTATGTTTTCTTATTGCTTTCATTGTGTTACTCTTGCTGCATAAGCTGGTTGATTCTCTTTGAGGGTTTTACCAGTTATGGATGCATCAGAAAGGAAAGATGGATTCTAATGGTGAGAAATTTCTGTAATGTTAGGTGATTCATGAAAGAAGAGCACATATTTCACAGGATAGAGATTTGTATTATGCTAGGTGATCCATGAAAGAGCATAGATTCTATAGGACAAAAAAGTGTGTTATGTTGTTTGATCCATGTAATAAAGGTGAGGAGGGTCAAAAGGTCTATCAAGGTGTGTTATTGTTAGACAGTTTAGATAACCAAAAGACAACTGAGAGGGGGGGGGGGGGGAGGGGGTGAATTAGATGTCATAGATTACAGGAAAATTCAACAATTAAAACTTTAATACCGGAACCCAAAACAATAATACCAGAATAACAGTTAATCCAATTAAGCGTAAACAATAATCATAAAATAAAATCCATCCACACAACACCAAGATTTGTACGTGGAAAACCCAGTAAAGGGAAAAACCATAGTGGGAAGCCTACCCATAGTCAGATAATACTTTTACAGTAAGTATGTGAATTACGATGAAGGAGCTTGCACTTGCAGGAAGGCCAACAACCTACAACACACTGCTCATCACAAAAGGAGTCTCACTGACTACATATAAATCCAGACTACAATCTGGAGAAGTGTTGAACTGCAAAAGATAGCATCTCCTATGCCAGAGTACAGTTCCGGTTAAGCTCAATACCGGAGGACTAAATCCTCTTCCAAACCCAATTCAATCTCGAATGATCAACCAAATCCTTTGCCTAAATGATATTACATTATTCGCACATTACATTCCTTGACCATGACCTCTTACATTAACCATGATGATCTACAATGAGATCCTACATTTATTTGTACAAACCCTTGACCATAAACAATCAGGTCATCCACCATAGAATAAACTCATTACATAATTACAAACCATGTTGGCCTTAGACCAAAAAAGTAATATCAACACATAAGACATCCTGGAAATACATCAATATGTCCTATCCACACGTTACATTAATGTCGGTCCATAACCTAGTCAATCGGTACCAAGTATACGTACACACGCTTTAGCAATGATCTCCAACCACCAAGTCTCGAACATAATCACCAATAACATCGTGAAACTCCATTAGAAGCTACACCAATACCACTTATGCAATTCATCAAAGATCTCCACCAAAAGATCTACCAGTCAAACCCTCACGGGAAACCAAAAACCAAGCTTCTAAGCAAGCAGGATAGCATCCAATCACCAGAGCAAAACCAACTGATCAAATATGAGTATAAGTATCATGAACAAGCCAATTCCATCACCAGACTATACCGAAGCCTACCGGATCATACCAGATCCAAGTTAACTAGAAGCCACTTATCCTCCTTGGACCAGAAGGGTGTCGGTAAAGCATCCAAACAACTAGTGTTGACATCAATGACAAAACATCACTATAAAACATAATCAATTCCACCAAATGGGCAATAATCTCCCACTTTGGCATTGATGACAACACTAGATGTGAAAAACATCTAAGTACCAAGAAATGCCAAATAAGTCTCCCCCTTTTGACATTTATCATTTTCTTCCTTTGTCTTTTTCACATCAATATCACTCCCCCTTTGACATCAATGCTAGAAATCTGACAGAAATATCAAAACAAAAATATAAGCCTCTGAATCTCAAAGCTAACTACTCCCCTTGAGCAGTAGCATCCCACATCAGTGTCAGAATGAATAGTATCTCAGATAATGTATGTCGAACTAATGCCAAACTCTCAATCTATCTCTCAAGGTACTCAAATGATTTCTTGGATAAAGGTTTAGTGAAATTATTTACAATCTTCTCTTTAGTGTTCACATAAACCAATCTAACTTCATTTGTTTCCACCTTCTCCTTAAAAAATTTATACTTGATAGATATGTTCTTTGTCTTATAATTAAATACTGGATATTTTGATATATCAATAGAAGAAGAGTTATCACAGTGAATAACTACCGTGCATCACAATCTACCTTTATATCCTTCAACATTTCCTTATGTACAATTAGTAGCAGTTGGTAGAAACAACAACATACTCAGCTTTGGTAGTAGATAAAAAAGTACATGATTATTTCTTGCTGATCCATGAAACCAACTTCTTTCCAAGAAGAAAGCTCCACGGGAAGTACTTTTCCGATCATCAACATTTCCAGCCCAATCAACATCTATATATGCACATAAAGTGAAGTTATCATCCTTAGGGTACCACAAGCCATATTTTGATGTACCTTCCAAGTATCTAAAAATACTTTTCATCGCCATCTCATGATTTTCTCTAGGATCACTCTGAAATCTTGAAATAATACAAACAACATTCATAATCTCAGGCCTAGTCTGAGTCAAATAAAGCTGACCTCCAATCATAGATTTGTGTCTTGTAGGATTTACCAGTGCAAAAACATCTTTTCTTGTCAATTTCTCACTTGTAACCATAGGTGTACTTACCAGTTTAGAATCTCCCATACCAAATTTCTTCAATACTTCCTTAGCATATTTAGTTTGATAGATAAAAATGCCCTTGTCAGTCTGAGTAATTTGCAAACCTAAGAAAAATTTCATCTCACCAATCATAGACATCTCAAATTCTTTCTCCATATTATTAGAAAATTCTATGCACAACCTATCTTCACCTCCAAAAATAATGTCATCAACAAATATTCCAACAATAATATATCATCATTAGTGATTTTATAGTATAAATTACTGTCAGCACTACCCTTAGTAAAGCCAAGCTTCAAAAGATATGTGTCCAACCTTTCATACCAAGTTCTAGGTGCTTGTTTTAATCCATATAAAGCTTTCCTTAACCTGTAAACCATATCTGTATCATCTGATAGTGAAAAAACATCAAGTTGCTCAATATAAACTTCCTCATCAAGATCCTTATTCAAAAATGCACATTTAACATCCATTTGATAAACCTTGTAGTTTTTGTAGGCAACATAGGCAAGAAATAATCTTACAACTTCAATCCTAGCTATCGGTGCAAAAGTCTCTCCATAATCAATTCCTTCCTTCTGAGAATATCCTTTACAAACCAATCTAGCCTTATTCCTTATAACTTGACCATCCTCATTCAATTTATTCCTAAAAACCCATTTAGTTCCAATAGCATTTTTATTTTAGGCCAGGGAACCAAAGTCCATGTATTATTTTTCTCAATCTGATCTAATTCTTCTTCCACGGATTTTAACCAAAATTCATCTTTACATGCCTCAATTACTGATACCAGTTTAACTTTTGAAATTAAACATACCTCATTAGTTTCCAGTCTTCTTCTTGTCATCACTCTATTTCTCTTATCCCCAATGATTTGATCTTCAGAATGATTCAATCTCACATACCTAGGAGTCTTCTAACTCTCTGTTCCTCATCACTGTTCTTCAGTTATTGTAGAATTTTATGATGTTGCCGGAGTAACTGGTGATGAATATTAAGAGGGGGGGGTGAATTAGTATGCCCAAAAACTTAACCAAACTCTTAAGTAATTTTACTGCAGACTGGTATAGTAGTTTAAACAATAAACTGGTTAAAACATAGATAAGCCAAATAGCAAATAAAGCATTTACCCACAGAAGCAAAATAACCATAACATAGGATTTTTGATGTGGAAACCCAAATGGGAAAAAAATGGTGAGTAAAACTCACAAGTCTACTATCTGCAGAATAGTAACCAAACCAGTTAAGGTCAGACCGGTTAAGGTCTTATAATGCTCTTCACCAGAACAAATCTTGTTACGAATCTAAATCATTTTTAGGAGATAAGTCTTGTTAAAGACTACCCTGTTAGAGGATTTCAAATCCACACCTATGAACCACCTTGTTAGAGGATTTACAATAGGCTTGAATGGCCTTGCCCGATTAAGGGTTTCAGACTTGTCAAAGAGATTAGTAATCAACAAGTGAATGATCTAGAAAGTAGAACAGAATGCTTGATTAGATCCTTGTCCGCTCCTTGTTAATGCATTGCAGCATTACTTCAGTCTTCTATCCTTTGTATGTTCAATCTTTATCGCATGATTCTTCTATAACAACTTCACTCTTCAACACACACATACACTCACTAAAACCCTAGACATGATATCCTTAAATAGGAAGCTGATTTCATGTCGGTCCAATGAGATTGGATTACAATTTCCTAGATTCAAAGCATCTAGACACATTTGGTAACATGACACAGAAACACTGTCAAAGTGTCGATGGATGATAACTCATCACACTTTACAAGTTTCCTAGTTTACCACAGTATACCGATTACCAGTTAACAAACAAAGACTGGTAAACTGGAACATAGTGTTTCGATCAAAAAGATTAACTGTCGTTAGGGGTCCTCATTCCACTTGAGGTCTTCATACCGCTTGAGGTCTTCATACCTCTTGAGGTCTTCAGTCATGCTTTGACCGGTAAGCTTATTCTACAAAACACCGATAGTCTTCTACAAACAAAGACTATACATACAATGGCATATAATATCGGTTTGAACAATACATCACATACTACAGGTTGAGAATAACTCATATAACAAAATAAGTGTGTGTCTATCAATAACAATCACAACTAAACATCATCAAAATGCCAACAATCTCCCCCTTTGGCATTGATGGCAACACTTAGGAAAATTTGACATCTAAGTTCTTACAAAACAAAAATAGATGTCATAATCAAAATTACTCCCCCTAAGCATATACACTACTCCTTTTGCCAAAATTACAAGAATGTGCATCTTCCATTTGCATGAAATTTTCAATACCACTTCCCCTTTGCCAACAATGACAAAGTAATGCAAACATAAATTTACCAAAGTTATATCGCATAACATAAAAACAGAGTATATGTTCATGAAAATAAAGAGTAAAACTTCTCAAAAAGGAATTTAATTTTTTTCAAAAATTCCTTCATGTTTGAAGACTGGGAATCGAGAAGTGAGGCAGCAATTTCACTCTCGGTCTTCATCTGGAAAGCTAATTCTTCCAGGGCATCAATAGTGCTCATCTCCTATGTGACAATAATAGCTTCCAAGTTTAGAAAGCACTTTTGAAGAACCTACAACTTAGGTAATAGGAGTAGTTGTAGCTCCTGCAGATTTAGAGTCTGCTTGCAGATCTCCACTTCAATATTTGCAATCTGTTGTCGGTGATTCTGAATGGTCTTCCCATACACTGTGAAAGAATCATATGGTACTTTGAAGGTCTCCACATACTGCCTTAGTTCCGATTGGAATTGACCTTTCTTCTTCAAAGCATCATCATAGAATAGATCATGTTGGCATATCTTGCTCAAAAGCAGTTGTCCTTCAGCCATTGCTAGACTGATATCATCTTTCTGATGGATCAACTTGGTTCTATCCTCCTCAATTTTCTTCACCAGTGCAACATTCAATTCCTTTTCACGGGTTTTCTTTGCAGTGGCCTGGGCAACATCTTTTAGTGATTGAACTTGATCATCCACTACTATGCATAATAGTTTTAGCTTGGCTAGTGAGGAGTCGGTACTGGGGATTGATTAGATTGGAAAGAGTGTCAACAACAAATTGAATGACATCTTGTTCTTTCTTTTTCCTCAGTTCTTCCAATCTATCTTGAGCCAGTTGAATGCTCCTCAGTAGTTCATTTTCATCTACCGATTGGGTAAGACAGGCAAGAGTCAAATCGGTGTGACCGGTGGGATCCACCTGCTTAGCTTGATCTTCGATTGCCTTAGGAGTTTGTCCTCCTTCCTTTGCCTTGATCTCCTCTTGTCTTTTCTTCTCCTGCTCTTCTTTTTCCTGGGCTTCCTTGTCGGCCTTCTCTTTCTCCTCTTTCTCCTTCTCCACTCTCTTCTTCTCTTCTTCTTCTCTTCTTCCTTCTTCTTCTCTTCTTGCTTCTCCTATGCTCTCTTTTTCTCTTCTTCCTCCTTTTCTTTATCTGCTTTCTTCTTTTCTTCTTCTTCCTTCTTTTCTTTCTCTGCTTTCCTCTTTTCTTCTTCTTCCTTCTTTTCTTTCTTTGCTTTCCTCTTTTCTTCTTCTTCCTTCTTTTCTTTCTCTGCTTGAATGTTAAGTGTAGTATCTACCGGTGCAACATCTAATGAATCTACATCAATAGGAACAATTTCCTCAGCTTGTCTATTAGCATCAAAGACCTTTTTCATCTGGATAGCTTCTTGAGCTCACAAATGAGTGTCTTTTTTCACTTCATGAATTTTTCCTCCGAGTAGCTGAAGTCTTCTTCTTCTCATGAAAAGATTCCTTTGAACTTATCAATAATCTCAAACAATTCTGAATTTGAGGCATTTGGAAAATATTGAGGCAAAATTTTCCCCTTGATTTCTTGTTCCTTTTCAATGGCAATGCGCCATTTATTGTCCAAAGAATCATACAAAGATTTAGAAGTAACTGAAAAATATTTCAGGATTGATGTGTTGAAGGATGCTACTCCATAGGGGGAGCAGCATAGTAGATTTTGGAAGCTTGTGCCTCCAATTTGGCATTGTTGTCAAAGGGGGAGAAGATATCTGATGTATGGGGAGAAGATATCTAATGTATGTAGGAGAAGATATCTGATGATGCAAATACACTGGTCTATGATGTTTTCAGTTGCAATGCTACACTGAGTATTGCCATCAATGCCAAAGGGGGAGATTGTTGGATATTATTGGCATATGATGAACCGACATGTTGATATAATGATAATGTATGTCATTGATGTCAATAAGTTCAAGTGAACCGGTATGAAGAGGTATGAGGAGATGCAGTGAACCGGTGTCAAGGTTTCACTAAGTGTGACTACCGGTTGGCAGTCTCAGCTCTAGGGTTATTGATTTGGCGATCCAGCTTGTGCGATGCAACCGATGATACTATATGATGAGTTAGCTAAGAGATGTAAATGAGATTGAGGTGCCACTTCAGCTTTGTACACATGAAGGATTTCTTTGAGGATCTTGCATGAGAAGATCAACTGCATTTGAAGTCTACCTAGGGAATGATCATTCTTCTTAGTGGTATGAGAAGAAAGTGTGATGAGTTACTGATTCCTCTGTGCGGTGATGAATGAATGATGCAAGTTGTATTGTGATCTATTTGAAATTGTAATGCTCTATGCAATGTGTTTGGACGGTCAGGATTGGACCGCCTATGTTGTAAACCTAAGATGCTTAGGGTTTAGGGTTTATGCTATCGACCTAACTATTGTCTATAAGGTCGATGATGTTTGTTCTTGTAAAGTTGTTGGCAAAAGTGTGTGTATCCGAGTGATGAGATACTTGCCAACCGAGTGGAGAACTGCAGAGTGTGATTGCAGAGTAGAGGAAATGAAAAGGATCTACCTTGGCATGTAGTGTTGATATCAGATCAGAAGTTTTACCTGTTGTCTTCTAATCATTTCAATTGTTGGAAAATCCCTTCACCGGGTAGCTTGAACAGGCTTATTGTAAAATTTGTAACCAAGTGACTCAATATCATTGAGTTCTTCAAATCCTCTAGCGAGGTAACCTTTAACAAGGTTTAAACCTTTAACAGGGTATATAGTCATCCCTTAACTGGGTGATCTCTAACAAGATCGGTTCCTAATAGAAACCTATTGTAAAGTCTTTAACCAGACTAGGCTCCTAAAAGGGTGAGCTTCAAAAGAGTTCAAAAACAAGCTTGTGGGTATTCATCCCCACCATGGTTTTTCCCATTTGGGTTTCCACGTGAAAAATCTATGTGTTACGTGTTATGCATTTTTCATGTGACATTTATGAATTATTTGGTTGAAAGATTATGCATGCAGAGTTAATAGGTTATGGTATTACTGGTATACCGCAGGCATATGTTTATGGGTGAAGTTGATATCAAGTATTGATTGTATTTGAAGTGTTTAGACTTATCAGTTTATGGTGTCTGATGTCTTACTGTGTTTAACCAGTATTGCCGTAGTTAAGTTCAGTAATGGTGACAACCTGTTAATATTGCTTTAACTAGATAAGTTGTTGAGAAATTTTTTGTCTGTACTGATTCACCCCCCTCTCAGTATTGCTTAGGGTATCTGTTGTTCATCATTATTCATCAGAATCAGGATTATGATTTGCTCTGTTTCTACATTGTCTAGCCATGTGACTAAATCTATTGCAAACAAAACATCTACCATTAAATTTATAAGCATTAAATTGCCTTACCTATGCCTTATGGTTTTGATCTTCATTAGCAGTACCGAAATACTGTCTGTAGACACTTAAAAATAATTATTTTTAATTATTTTTAATTCCTCACATAATTAATTAATTAATTATGTTAATTCAAATTCTCCTCAATATTAATTAAATATAATTAATATTGTCACTATAGTATGTGACTAATTTATTTAATAAATCAATCCCTTCCTTTATTCTTCTAAAAAATAAAATCCTCACAAATCTCCCTCTTGGCTAATTAATTTCAATTAATTATTTAACCTACATGATTCCTATAAATCATCTTCTTAATTCATCATTAACCTAATAAAGTCTTCTAGAAACCCACTTAACATTATTCTTCAAATTTTTAATTCCCTCCACTCATTCTCTCTCCTAATCAAATCCTCCTACAAATCCTATCCCACCTAATTCTTCCTCTAATCCCCTCTTAATGAGTTGCTAGTGGCTAATCATCATGATTAGCCACAAAGTCAACCCCTTGTCCCTTCCATCCAACCACTAGCTTTTAATGCTCTTTTCATAGGTGAATGTGAGATTTTCAAAATCTCACAATCCTCAAGGCATCTCCTCTCCCAAGGAATTTTTAATTCCTTCTTATTCCTCCAATCCCCATGATTATCCCTTTTTTGGAGAATTTTAAATTCCTTCTCCCCATTCTTCAAGGAATGTCACATCCCTTGCTCCTCTCAAGGCACATTGGGAAGTCTTCCCAATGCACCTTGCCCTTCTCAAGATACCTTGGAAAGTCTTTCCAATGTACCTTGAGGAGTGTGGAGACAAGAAATGTCTTTAAGGCATGTCTCTTGGTCTCCACACCCTCCCTTGGGCCTTGTGGGAGCTCACAAGCAATCCTAGCCCTTCATCTTGAATCCATCCTAGCCATCCATTTTTTCTCTCCTCTCCCTATAAATTGAGGATTTCATCCCTTCATTCTCCATCTCTAAGTTTAGTAATCTTATGCTGCCCTTTTGAGCCTAGGAAAATCATTTTAACATCCTTATCATGTCAAAATCATCCTACATCCACACTTAATCATCTCATCTCTCTCATCCTCCAAGATCCATCTCATTTGTGCACAATATTGGAGAGCCATCCACATCAAGCAAGCAAGAGGAGCACATCAAGTCGAGCATCATCCAAGGGCGCCTTCACTTCATCAAGCTCAATCTAAAGGAGAAGGTATTGGTTTGTGAGGTATATGCATTTCATCCCTGTTTTGAGCATTTCAAATTATGTCTTTTGATTTCATGTGATTATATGTTTGATTTGCATATTTGTCATCTAATCCACCACATAGGTCTTTTCCCCTCTTCATTCTGGCACGCCCGGTGGGACCTACGTCCCTAAAAACTAACTTTTTTGTGAGTTTTTGTGAGTTGTGAGACGCAGGTTCCAGAAAAGCGCGAGAGACTGCTAACCAGCGCAAGCGTCACGGGTTCAACGCGATAGAAAAACCTACTTCAGCACAAGAGCAGGCGCATCAGCGCGGCTGTTTGACATATTTTGAATTTTTCCTACTTGGCATATTTTGAATTTTTTGTTATCTCTATTTTTTCACCATGTGCGCATACGTTTCGGTGCTAGCGCAGGCGTTTTAGTGCGTCAAACTTAAATCAGTGCGAGCGTTTTTATGCCATTCTCACCTTGTTTATTTAAATTTAAATTCTGAAAACCTTACCCACTAATTCTCGTTGATCTCTGTTCTCAGTTTGCATGACCATAGGCGTTTCAACGTGAGCATTTTCAAGCAGTGCAATGGATAGGTATAAAATCCTTTCTAGTTTTTTGGGTTCTATCATTTTTTCCTTACTGCTTTATTTAGTTTAGCACATACGTAGGCATTTTGGTTCCTGCGTAGGCATTTCGACACGGTTGACTGCACTTCAGCGCGTGCATTGTCTGTGTAGTGCAGCTATGACTAATTTCCAGTCTTTTAGTTTTGTAGTTTAATTTGACCGTCCAAGACTCAGAAAATCAGAAAAAACTACTAATTTCACTATTTTGTAGGTTGCCTAAGCAGATTCAACCAAACATTGTGCATTTATTTAGATTAGGCACCTAGATATTAATTAAAATGGAATGAACCTTTGTCTTGCATGCCTTTTAAGAAAAGCGTAAAGGTAGGAGAGTATTCTCTCGTCTAGCTACATGATCAGAAATCCAGACTCTCCAACCTTTTCTTGTTTGATTGTGTGTTTTCCTCTAGCAGGCCTGCCCTCCCAACTTGCTCTTTGAGAAGGTAAGAGAGGAACGACCCAAGTGAGTACACTCGGACCTGGGGTTCCCAACTCACTATAATAAATAAGCCATTGACTACGAAAGGGTTAATGGTTGGGGCTATATGAGAGTTCACTCTCACATTGGGTGCTTAGTAGGATCCTAGAGATCTCAATCATACTTGCATGACTACCAAGTTCTTGGTGCTTCGTCGGGCTATAGGCCTCAATTGTTCTTGTGCAAATTCGAAGGGTAGCTCCTCATGGGAAGACTTACTAAACACCTTGTTCATAGTGGCCAAAAACCTTCTAGTCATTGGTGCAGGAGGTTGGACCTCCGAAGCCGCCCATATTTTTATGGCCCTTAGTAGAGACACGAAGTTTGCCATGAGGAGTTTTCATAGGAATTGATGCTTGGTTGCCCTGAGAAGTGAGTGTCGTGGAGGGGAGCCAGTGGGGTCAAGCATCTAAGTGTTCGCTCTAGGTAGGTGTAGCTGGGAAACCGATTGGGATCCAATGACTATTGTCCTTGCCAGCCTTAAGAGTGTTGTATATGAGCATGAGTGTCTTTGAATCAAAATGCATTTAATCATTGTGTTTTCTTTGTTTGATACATACTTGCCAAGAGAAGACTAAAAACACGTCATTATCCTCAAACACTTTGCAAAACACTTGTCAAGACACAAACAATTGTCCAATTCATTACCCACATAAAGTCAAAAATTGCGTCAAAGCTCCATCGGTCCCATAAGCCCAAGTGAGAAACTAAGAGTCCATGCTCTCCATCAAGGTTTAGATTTGTCCTTTAAGACACCAACCATCACCAAAAATCAGGGTGGTCGTATCCCTTCATACAACTTACCATTTGAATCAATCCTTCATTGAGTCATGTCCATGCCAAGAACAACCTAGTCATCAAGTTTCTTCTAAGTCATTGCTATCATACCTCCTCTATCAATCATCCTCAAATTTCCTAAGGACTTAGCACATCAAATCAATCTCCCACTGTTATCAAATCAATTATCAAAATCCAAATCCAATCATCCTCTAATCCAATTAACCTCACGTTAAGGTTACATGCTTTGTGAAGTTTCATTTAGACCTCATCCTTAATCAATCAGCTCTCATGCTTGAAGAAAAATCATCTCCAAGTACCCTTTGCCTAATCCCTTTTGAGTCAATCAAGACTCTTAACTCACGTCTTTACTTTGTTTAGGGTCATTAGTCAACCCTTGGTATAAGAGAGGCTTTTAATCATCAATCCAAGGTCTAAATTCTACCCAACTTGGTCATCACCTTGCTTGTGATTCCATCCACCACCTAAAATCCTCATCCAAGGACTAAGGTGTCAAATCCTAATCAAATCCGAGTTCTAATCCAAGAACCCCCACCAATCAACAAAATCCTTTGTCATCAAAGACAAAATCGAAACTTCCACAAATATCTTGCTAAGTCCTTTCATCACAAATTTCCTCCTCCAAACTTTTCTAAGGTTATTCGTGTATGGTCACATCTCGATCCCAAAAGAAAAAGATGGTTGAATAACAATATGGCATGCCGGACATTAGTGTCCTTTATGAAGATCCCACGCAAGATCCTACACAAAGTGGGCAACCTAGCAATCAAGATCAAAGCCAAAATCCTAACATGGTTAGCCAAGATGAACTCTCTCTGGAAGTGCAAACATTCCTAGCAGATTCTTATAACCAAGAGATGATGGAAAAGTTTATTCAACACAATCCTACTGCACTTCTGAAAACTCTCCTTGAAAATGGAGCTCAACTTCTGCCTAAATTTAATAGATCCGCTCTCACCCAACAACCACAAGGAGACCTCGCTCCCACACAAAATGCTGCACCTATTATTCAAACTTAATCAATTGCATCCCATCAATCATCCAAGCTCAATCAATGTCACCTGCGGCACCTCCCACCATGGTCTTCATCCCACCTTCTTCCTCCTTACCATCTATACAACTATCACATCCGATCTCATCTATTCTCCAACACACTTCTATACCACCTCCTTCCATTCAACCACATATTTCTATTCTACAAACTTCCCTTCCTGCCAACAATGTCGCAAGTTTTATCCGGGCCGTACTCAATCTCATCACAATAGTTTGCGGACCGCAACCAACTATAACACAAATCCCTGCGACATCGGTCCTCACATCCCGCGTTCCCGCCTCCTCATCGTATCAATATATTGGTGGTGGTGCACCTTCTTTGGCTCATCCAATTCTTGGGGCAAATACAATTCATCATTATCAAAGTCCACAACAAGACCTCATCAAGGAAATTCAAGGCATGAAGAATATCATCAAGGACATGAAAGAAAGGACTAATAAAAGGAAAACTTACTTGTTCGAAGAGTTTTTCCCTTGTCCTTACGACCCGTCTATATTAGTTGCACCCTACCCCCCAGGATTTGAGATCCTCAAATTCACCAAGTATGAAGGCAAAGGAGACCCCCGTGACCATGACCGAGAATTCCACATCTTATGCCAAGAAGTCTCCTATAGTGACCTTTATCTTTGCAGACTCTTTCCCAAGAGTCTCACAGGAGATGCCCTAGCATGGTTCTCATCTCTACCATGAGGTTCCATTGTCTCCTTTCTAGACTTGGCAGAAAAATTTGTGGCCCACTATGCTTACAACATGATTAATGATGTTTCTATGATGGACCTATGCAATACAAAACAAAGACCCAGAGAAACCTTCGCCAATTTCCTACAAAGATGGCGACATCTTATCAAGAAATTCCAATGGGACATGCCAGAACAACATCAAATTGAAATATTTCAAAAGAACTTGGTGCCTGAACTTTCAAAACCCTTAATATCCCAATGTATCAAATCCTTTCAAAAATTGACCGGTAAGGGCCTCGCCCTCGAACGTGTCTTGTTGGAGGAAGGAATCTTAAAAAATTACCAGAAGTCGACACAAAGTTCTTCATCTTATCATAACGACAAGCCAAAATTCTGGTCTAAAAATAAAAACGTGGTTAATGATGGTGTAACTGATGCAAAGCGGGTCCAAGCCGTGGCCGCTCCCCCAAAATCCACCACCAATAATCATCAATTCAATAATCAAAACATTCAAAATCAATCCCAAAAACCTCATGACAATGTATCAGTCCAGGGACGACCACCTCGATCGATTAACAGGACTCCAAGAGACTTCACTCCTCTTGCTAAGCCTATTGAAATGGTGTTTCAAAAACTTGTCTAAGCAGGTGTAGTGGTTTTTCCAATCACTCGCCCATTTGATCCCAATCAACCTAAACCAAGATGGTATAATGAAAATGAGTATTGTGAATACCATCGTATCAAGGGGCATGATACATGAAAGTGTATGAAACTGAAATTCTACATACAAGATCTCATTGATAGGGATGAGATTGAAGTAGCAAATGCAAAACCTGGTAATAACAATGACAAACTCAAAATGTACCAGGAACCCTTCCCGAAGCATGATAAAGGAAAAGGCTCATCATCTAACACAATGGGTTATGACTACACTAATCACATAACTGGCTTTGATTTTTTAGTAGGTCGCATTGAACCTGCAGGCAATCATGGCAATGTCATAACCATCCAGGGAGTCAATCCTCCTTCCCAAAGCAGACCAAATCCTACTAAGATAGTCATTCAAGGTGCCACGTCTTCCACCTCCCATTTCCAGAATGACTACAATGTAACTACACGCCAAGGTAAAGTCACCATCCAAGGAGTCCCTCTCCCACCAAATCCACCACCCATGTCTTCCACCTGCCGATATGACCTCCTTGACCAACTTGAGAAGACCCCTGCATAGATCTCCATTTTGGAACTTCTTAAAACTTCCCCTGTCCATAAAGAAATTTTGGAAGAAGCCCTTCTTGAATCACACGTTCTTGATAACATCAATGCCACCCAATTCCAATCACTCATTGGAAACCTTGTTTCCCAACAACACCTTGTATTTACCTCCAAAGATGCTCCCGCAGATGCAGACCATAATAAACCTTTGCACATTGAAGCCCTTATCCAAAAGCACAAGGTCAAACGTATCCTGATAGACGGTGGATCCGGGATTAATCTATGTACATACAAATTAATAAAACAATTGGGACTTTATGAGGATATGGTAGACACATCAGGAAGGATCACAATAAAGGCATATGATGATGCGGGAAGAGTGTCAAAGGGCATGATCACCTTACCTCTTCAAGTGGGCCCCATTACAATTGAAACCCCTTGCCAAGTACTAGATCTTGATCTCCCCTACAACATTCTCCTCGGGTGGCCATGGATTCATTCCTTATAGGTTGTACCCTCCACCTATCACCAATGCATCAAATTCCCCTATAATGGAAGAGAGATCACTATCAAAGGTGATCCCCAACCTTTTCAATATTGCAAACTATTAGAGGGGAAGCATCTGTATCATTGTCCACTAAATAGACCCTTGCCAATGCCTCCATCTGACACATCAAATGTTGCCTCCAATTCATCCCAACTAGATAATCAAATCAAGAACTTGGACAATGGCTCTGGAGAATACAAATTAGAGGACGTCTTATTAATAGGCAACCTCCCTCTCTCTCCTAAGTCATTTGGCAAACCAAAAGAGCTCAAAAAGGACCTGAAACTAGTCATGCAATACCAAAATACCACCTTCCAGCAATGGGGCCCACTTCATGAGGAGAGCCTTGAAGCAGATGTCTCTTCATGGTTGTACCGGGAAGAGGATGATGATCCAGCAAAAGTATCCCAAAAAATGTACCCAAAAGCATCTGCCATAGTTGAAAAAATGGGTTACAAAGGACATGGCCTAGGACCAGAGGAGAAAGGAAGAAAAAAGCCATAAATCCTATCTCCTACAGATTCAACAGAGGCTTAGGGTACACCCCGGTGCCCGAGATTACTATCATCGGTGCCCCTTTTAGTCCTTCTTTGGATATCGAAAGCACTGACGAAGAGGAATTCCATGAAATGCCTTATGAATATGAGAAAGATATCTTCTTTGATACTTACATCAATACCATCACCCCCTTAACCCCTCCCACTTCACACAAGCTACATCTTGTCCATCCTGAACTCATTGATTGGGGCCAACTAGACAAACCCACTTTAGATATCTGCACCGACGATAATGCTCTCATTGCTCTCCTAACAACACAAGATCTGGAAGATTGTAACAAAATCGAGGGTATCCAACTACACGAAGAGGGATATTTTGGTAATCATGACAATGCCCTCAGCCACAAAAAAGATAATAAAAGGAAAAGACATGATTCCCTCGGTGAAAGCCTCCCTAAGGCACCTTTGGATGAACAAAAAATAAAAACAAAGGACGTATCCGAAAGTGAAAACCTGGAAAAGGCACTTGACGATGAGGGACTTGACCTCCCTACCATTGGCTACCTTCCACAAGACAAATCAAATTTGTTGATAGAAGAAACAGACATCATCAACATGGGCACCGAAGTCATGCCGAAAAATGTGTTCATTGCCAAATCCCTCATAGAAAACGCGAAACAAGATTTCATCAACTTCCTTATAGAGGTAAAAATAAATTTTGCATGGTTCTATGTCGATATGCCAGGGTTGGATCCCGCCTTGGTGGTTCACAATCTCGTTGTCTGTCCAAATACAAAACCTATAAAACAAAAATTACGCAAAATGCACCCACATATTGCACTCCTAGTCAAAGCGGAACTCCAAAAGATGTTAGATGCAGAATTCATCAAACCAATAGATTATGCTGAGTGGGTCTCCAACATTGCATGTATTGGCAAACCTACTAGTGGCATTCGCATTTGCACAGATTTCCAAGATCTAAATAGAGCCTATCCTAAAGACGATTTATCGCTCTCAAATATAGATACGATTGTGGACCTTACAGCAGGGCATGAGATGCTATCACTTATGGATGAATTTTTAGGATACAACCAAGTCAGGATTGCAGATGACAATCGGCATAAAACTACATTGACAACACCATGGGGAACTTTCTATTATTGGGTCATGCCTTTTGGCCTCAAAAATGCAGGAGCTACATATCAATGTGCCATGATAACAATTTTTCATGACCTCTTACACAAAATTATGGAGAACTATGTGGATGATCTGCTAGGCAAATCAAAGACAAGGCAAGAACACATTCCCATTCTAAAACAGATCTTTGAAAGATTAGAAAAATACAAGCTACGCCTGAATCCCAAAAAGTGTGTGTTTGGAGTCATAGTGGGAAAATTATTAGGATTCATTGTTTCCCGCAGAGGCATTGAGGTCGACCTGGCAAAAGTAAAAGCTATCATGGAAATGCCTCCACCAAAAACTCTCAGACAACTATGCAATCTCCTAGGAAAACTCCAATCTGTTAGGCGCTTTATTTCACAACTAGCAGATAAGTGCCATCCATTTGCACATCTCCTACGCAAGGACACAAAGTTCAAATGGGACTGCTTATGCTAAAAGGCCTTTGAGAAACTAAAAGAATATCTAGCATCACCTCCAGTGTTGATGCCTCCTACTCCTGGAAAACCCCTTATTTTATATATATGTGCTACTGCAGTGGCATTGGGGGCATTATTGGCATAGACAGATGACCAAGGAAGGGAACATGCTATTTACTACATCAGTTGAACACTGGTAGGATACGAACTCAATTATACCCCCATTGAAAGAGCATGTTTGGCATTGGTGTTTAGCATACAAAAACTCTGACACTATATGTTGAACAATAAGACAAAGCTAATCGCTAAAATCGATCCACTTAAATACCTCCTGTCAAAAGCTGCTCTCATGGGTAGAACCGCCAATTGGGTCATACTCTTAAGTGAGTTTGACATCGAATACATGGACAGAATGGAAATCAAGGGACAAGTCATTGCAGATCAGTTGGCTGAAGCTCCACTTCCAGGTGACCATCCTCTTCTCACAAAATTACCAGATGAGTTCATTATGACCATTACCACACCCTCCACATGGCGATTGTACTTTGATGGCTCTTACACCCAGAATGGATCAGGGGCAAGAATATTATTGGTCACACCTCAAGGAGATGGAATCCCCAAATCATACAAAATTGCCTTTGCATGCACCAACAACATAGCAGAATATGAGGCCCTTATCATAGGTTTGCACTTGACTATCCACTAGAAAATAAAGGAGCTACAAGTCTATGGTGATTCACAGCTCGTCATAAAACAAGTCAATGATGAGTACCAGACAAAATATGATAAACTCCTTCCCTACTGCACCATGGTTGAGGATCTTAAGCAACATTTCACGACAATCAGATTTGATCAAATCCCGCAGACAAGCAACAGGGCTGCAAATGCAATGACCACCATTGGCTCCCTCCTCCAAATGTCGGCACATAGTTAGAAGTGTGAGTTCTTAGTTGAGCAATTGTTTATACCAGCATATGACCTACCAGAGTCTGAAATGGTGTGTGTTCTCGTTGGTCCTGAATCCCCTTGGTACCAAAAAACCTTCACTTTCCTTAAAGACAACACCATTCCCCCACATCTCACCAAAACCCAACAACAAACCTTCATTCGTCGATGTGCTCGTTACACCATCCTTGCAGACACTCTATTCAGAAGCATTTTGATGGTTCCCTCCTAAGCTGTTTAGATAAACAAGAGGCAAAATGGGCATTGCGTGAAGTACACAAGGGTATCTATGGAGCACACTCAAGTGGGCTCACATTGGCTAAAAAAATTTTGAGAACAAGATACTATTGGCCTAAAATGAAAGTAGATGCATATAACTACATGAATAAATGCATCCCTTGCCAGCAACATGGCAACAAGATTCACGCACCATCACAAGAATTGCAGCCATTTATTACACCATGGCCCTTCTCACAGTGGGGGCTCGATCTCATTGGGAAAATCCATCCTCCATCTTCCAATGGACATAAATTCATTACCACCACCATTGAGTATTTCACCAAGTGGGTAGAGGCTATCCCTCTCACTTTTACCACTAGTAAGCAGATATCCAAATTCATCCTAAACTATTTGATCTGCCGATATGGCATTCCCAAAGTCATTATCATAGATAATGGGAGACAATTTAAAAACCAAGATGTCAAAGAAATCTGCCAAAAATTCAACATCCAACATCGCTTCTCCACTCCATATTATCCCCAAGGCAATGGCCAAGTTGAGGCTTTTAACAAAACCCTCATCAAAATCCTCAAAAAGACAGTCAATGAAGCTAGTCGTGATTGGCACCTCTAACTCCACCCTGCTTTGTGGACATACCGCACCTCCATTCACACCCCCACAAGTGCCACCCCTTATTCCCTTGTCTTTGGCTCTAAAGCCATCCTTCCCCTTGAGATCAAGATCCCCTTTCTACGAGTATCATTACAAAACATTCTACCAGAGGAAGAATATAGAATTGTTTGCTTACAAGAGCTAGAATTGTTAGATGAAAGGTGCCTCAAGGCCTTGAATCATCTCCGGGTATATCAGAACCGCTTGCATATGAGTTATCACAAAAAGGTCAGAACCCGAGAATTCCAAGTTGGTGATCTTGTCCTCATGAAAAATCAGAAAAATCTACAAGAAAGAGAAAAGAAAGGCAAGTTCGAGCCTAATTGGCTTGGACCATATGTGATCACAACAAAGTATGGATCAGGAGCTTATCAGTTGGCTACTCTTGAAGGCGATCCTTTAGATGATCCAATGAATATCATGCACTTGAAAAGATTTTATGCCTAATCCTCAGAAAGTCTTAAATTGTCAAAAAAAAAAACACCAAAAAAAATAATCAAGAAAAAATCAAGAAAAATACAAAAAAAAAGAAGAAAAAGATCCTGGAAAAAGCATCATTTTGGTGAAAACCTGGCAAACAGGCGCCATGTGACACAAAAAAAAAAGAAGAAAAATCTACAAGAAAAAGAAAGAAAAACAATTCCTCCACTAGTGAAAACCACTTTGTGGCACTATGGACAAGTACCTTGGTGAAAACCTCCATGCAGGCGCTAAGGTAAATAACCGGATCCACTGTCTATCAGGTCGACACTACAAATCACCTGCCATCTAGTCCACCCATTCACAACATTCCTTCTTGTCTGCCTCCCAATAAAACACACGTATGATGATGAGTCTTTGCCTGAGTCATGAACAAGGAGTATCCCATTAAACTGAGCTTTTATGCCTCTGTGTGAGCTTCAAGAAGTCTTGAGAACAGTCCCAAATCTACTAGTCACTCTCCAAAACCATAGAATCACTTGCCTAAAATCTACAAGACCACATTACCCTAGGGATGATTCCTTCCCTTGCCTGGCAACCTAATCCTCCATCCTAGTCCTACTCTTGGCAAGAGGTATCAATTGGTTATATTTGACTTATTAAATTTTGTTGGATCTTTTCATTTAGACTTGCATCTTTTGCCCTATGACTACAACTATTTGTGACTACCTAGTTTTTTTTCCATAGCCAGGTATGTTACAATAGGCGCAGACTGGGGCATATTTTCATAGCAGGGCATGTTTTGGATCTCTCTGGTACAAACCGATGACCTGGTATTAGTGTTCATCAACACTTACCTTCTCGTGTACAAGAGTTATCGGTGTGTTTGAAGGTCTCCTTGTACATACCCACAACTCTGTATCAGTGTTTCTTAACACTTGCATAGCTATGTGTAAGGAATTCCTATTTATCTGAGAGTCAGTCCACACCTTGGGTTTCTCATGGCATCTTGATTTCTATAATTAGTGGTGCAAGTCACTCAAGGCAATATCAAACTAGGTTGGCTCTCCACATTTGTTGTGCACGAAAATCTCACCATTATTCCATAAAATCCTAAACTCAATAATCCTATAGAGTTCTCAATTTCCCCCACTCCCCATCTATTCCATATTCTTCTAGCTAAGATCATTGTGTTATTATTGGCATGTTCCATCTTTTTTATTTTATTTACATCATGTAGAGTGCATTTCTTAGATAGTCATATTTTCCACAAAACAATTACTACATAAGATTGCATCACATAAATAAAATCCATATAATATTTCATTTAGACTGCATTATAAATCATTCACACATGAGTATTTATACATAAAGCATAAAAATCACTCATCCTGCATCCAAAAACTATGTCAGCAACACATCATAAACGTACATATATAAGCATCCACTCTGCATCACAAAATAGGCCAGCATAGCACATCCATGATTACATCCATATATGACATCATAAGGAAAACAAAAATAATCCATCACAATAAATGCTACACATCATCTGCCACCAATCAAATCATGTATATATATAAGGAGGAAAATGTGTCTGTCATGATACAATGATCGCCCCAAAGGGTCAAAATATAATACACAAGCAATACAAGGAGCTAGATCTCCACTCCTGTCTCTCCACCCCCCTCTTCTGTACCACCCCCACCCAATCCTCCTGCTCCTCTTGCTCCCCCAGTAGGTGGTCGAAAACCCACTAACCCCCCTGTCTGCTGACTCTAACTCAGTTGTTGACTCTGGGTCCTGTGAGATCACGCACTCTCAGTATACAAGACTGCTCGCTGTCATGTAGGCACCACTCCGTGATATAACCCCCTATAATACTGTGCCTCTCAGGCTGATCTATCTGCTCTCTCTCACTATTGCAGAATATCAAAAAATATCTGCGCCAACCTAGCCGGAACCAATGCCTATCGGGCTGCATCCCTCTCCCCCCGCAGCCATGTCACATCTGCCTTTGCCCTCTGCACTCTGGCCTTTAATCCCTCTAACTCGACATCCTGCCGGCAAAGAGAATCTTGCAGCTCTGTAATAGATGTACCTGTCTGGGCCTCCTCCAGCATCCTCTTTGCCTCCTCCCCCTCCACCCTCAAGGCATCCACCTCTGTCCTGGCAGTATGCAAACTCTCTGTCAGATCAGATATCTCTTGAGTTAGCCGTGCCACCTCTGCCTCCAGGATCTCCCCTCGAGCCCTCTCTACCTGTAGCTCATCCTCAACAAAATGAAGCCTCATCCGATAGTCATCCTGCTCCTACTGTAATTGGTCAAAATTAGCCTGTGATGGTCCTCCCCTCTCCCCTACCTATGTCTCAAGAATATCCATGAGCACAGCCTCTCCCTCTCCAACTGCAACCCCCCCTCTCTCGCCTACTGTGACCTCCACAACCTCTCCCACTAGGGCATCCTCTCCATCCCCTCCCTCCTCCTCTGGACCCCTCCACCACATAACTCAGACTCTTCTCTACTCTCTGCCCACACCGCGTCTTGCTCGAACTACAGCTCTCTCTCTTGGGCCATCATCTTCCCCACCCATCCACTCATCCCAGACTATGTGAAAAGCTATCTGGAAGCTTGTCCACCCATCCAAGGGACTCACTGTAGGTCCCCAATACCTCGCCTCTCGTGTAATTTGGGGATACACTGGAATATCCCCCACAATGTCCTACACCTGCCCAAGCTGTTAGGCCACCCTAAATGGAGCATAATACTCCATGATGTAGACTGACCTCCAAAAAATCCACACCTCAACCCTTGCCCAGTGAAGCTGCCAATCATCCCTCCACCGCTCACACCCCAAAAATGGCCTCCATGTGAACTACGCTAGCTCATCTAGAATCCTCCTCCAAAACCACATGGACGCCGTCTGTGTGTAGTGCAGCAGTCCCCTGTACCAGTCCACAAACGCCTGCCATGGCCGCCTATCCCGAGCACCCAGTGGCCGTGTCACTACAATATGCTCCCACACCCATATGTGTAAGAGTGTCACCCTAGCAGATAAACCAACATACTCTCTGTAAGTCACCAGGTGCATGTCATGATAGAGATGGGCTAGCATCGCTGAGCCCCACGTATACTGAACACCATCATGAATCATGAAATACACGCATCTACTCCACCCTAGAGGAAATCCATGTCCACCCAAATCTGGAAGGATCCACCCACTCAGGAAGCCGCAAATCACCAAAACTAGCCGAAGAATCTGTCGGATGGCCATCGCTCAGCCCAAGTGCATCATGCTCCTATCTAGCATTGGTGGCGTCTCATACTCGCACACCTCCCTCGAATAAAAATCGGCTACATCCAACTAATACTTAGGGATCACGCCACGAATGAGGATCTTCAAGATCCTCCAAACATCCAGCAAGGTCACTGTCACCTCTCCAGTCAGCAAACGAAAGGTGTTATATCGACTATCCCACCTCCACTAACGCAGTCATCATAGCAGTATGCATCCGAATCGTCAGCCATCTGCCTACATAATGCAACCCCGGTGAATGTAGAAACTCCAACTCATCACGGTCTAGCTCGTGGTGCAAGCTCATCGTGGCAGGCCAATGCTCTCTCGAAGCTAGTGGTCCCCTCTCCACCTGCATCCATTGCATCAAATCATTAATTTCATATCTCAAAGTCCCCTCCTGACCTCCGGAACCAACCATACCCTTTTCACCCATTCCAAAATTCTAAACAAAAAATCCCCCTCCTCTCAAGCGCACGCGCTAATTCACCTAACGCTCACACCAAAACCGTGACACACGCACCATTGTACAGGCACTTGCGCTAGCAGAGCCCCTTCCTCTCTTTCTTTTAGCTCCTAGACCCATCAACGCGAGTGCCCGTGCTTTAGCGCGAGCGCCTGTGTAATAAATTGGGCGCCCGCGTGGGCGCTTGGGCTGAAACGCGAGTGCCTGCGTCAAAGCGCGAGTGGCCGCGCTGATCCCTATTTCCCCTACCTAAAACCCTATTCTACCCGACCTCCCAACGAGTACCCACACTGATTACGAGCGCTTGCTCTAGCCTAGGGGTGCACAAGCTGAAACAACGATCAGCGCGAGCACGTTGCCTTATCCCTATACCTATTTCTAGCCCTAAAACTTACTCAAAATTAAAATTTCCAAAAGAGGGATAGTCCTACTCACCGGTGGTCCATAGCTCGTCGATCGGTCGAATCGTCGGATCCTATCGGCATGATGATCATGAACTAGAATACAGTCCATCTCTCGTTCTCCTCTTCTTCGCTCTGAATAACTCCAAGGTTCATGTGTAACAATGACCCCTCATTGGGTCCGTTGTGGCTTATATGGGCCTCCGTGAGGGCCTATTTTCCTCCGCGGTCTCGCACCTCCTATTCTTCTTTCCAAATTCTTCACGACTGCTTCATATTTCTTCCTCATTTATCACTTCTGCCTTCATTCTTCTTCCTCTTTTTTTCGGGAATTTTTCATCCCTTTTTCCGAAAAAATTCTCGAGGGGGCATACACCTCCCATGCTTTACGCTGGGGAATCCTCTTCTTCTTCTATCTTCCACACACCGCCAAAATGTAGATGCTTAAAATAATTATTTTAGTTATTTTTGTGAGACATGGACCAGCTCTGATACCATGTGAGATTTTACCAAGATCAAGAGGCAATGGAAAGCACAAATAAGAGAGAACAAAATAGATGATAGGAATAAACTATATTCTATCAAGATGAAAATACTGATCAACTGGATCATCAATCGTTACATACAATGAATATGAGCCTCCTTATATAGGCAAGGTTATATGGATATATGAGCACACAAACATGACATGTGGCTCAATAAGAAACAAGGGTAGGTAGGAAATAGGTGTGGGTAGGTAGGAGAAACAATATAATATTCCACATGAGGTGGATCACCCACTGAATGTGGAGTGTAACAACAAGATCAACACCATAAAAAGTGGAAATTCTCCTACACACACTATCCCAATGTGGCACAAACACCCAAGTGTCTCATACCCAAACTACTATGAAATGCATTTCCTAAGTAAACTTAAGTAAGGTGTAATAATATCCAAGATGAATAATTATTTACACCAACAATTTTTAATTCCTCACATAATTAATTCTGATTCTAATCATGTCTTATACAGGATGAATCCTTCCTGAAACCAGATGCTCTGATCATGTCTTATACAGGATGAATCCTTCCTAAAACCAGACATTGTGATCAATCATGTCTTATACAGGATGAATCCTTCCTGAAACCAGATGCTCTGATCATGTCTTATACAGGATGAATCCTTCCCGAAACCAGATGTTGTGATCAATCATGTCTTATACAAGATGAATCCTTCCTAAAACCAGACATTCTAATCATGTCTTATACAGGATGAATCCTTCTTGAAACCAGACGTTGTGATCAATCATGTCTTATACAGGATGAATCCTTCCTGAAACCAGATGCTCTAATCATGTCTTATACAGGATGTATCTTTCCTAAAACCAGATGCTTTGATCATCTTTGTCTTATACAGGATGAATCCTTCCTGAAACCAGACTGAATCTAGATCTTATCAATCGAATCAAACAATTAGATTATTCTTTGAATCAACGCATCATAACACCTCACTTCAAAGAGGGGCAAAATGTAGACACTTAAAAATAATTATTTTTAATTACTTTTAATTCCTCACATAATTAATTAATTAATTATGTTAATTCAAATTCTCCTAGATATTAATTAAATATAATTAATATTGTCACTATATTATGTGATTGATTTATTTAATAAATTAATCCCTCCCTTTATTCTTCTAAAAAATAAAATCTTCACAAATCTCCCTCTTGCCTAATTAATTTCAATTAATTAGTTAACCTACATGATTCCTACAAATCCTCTTCTTAATTCATCATTAACCTAATAAAGTCTTCTAGAAACTCCCTAAACACACTTAACATTATTCTTCAAATTTTTAATTCCCTCCACTCATTCTCTCTCCTAGTCAAATCCTCCTACAAATCCTATCCCACCTAATTCTTCCTCTAATCCCCTCTTAATGAGTTGCTAGTGGCTAATCATCATGATTAGCCACAAAGTCAACCCCTTGTCCCTTCCATCCAACCACTAGCTAATTAATGCTCTTTTCCTAGGTGAATGTGAGATTTTCAAAATCTCACAATCCTCTAGGCATCTCCTCTCCCAAGGAATTTTTAATCCTTCTTATTCCTCCAATCCCCACGATTATCCTTTTTTGGAGAATTTTAAATTCCTCCTCCCCATTCTTCAAGGAATGTCACATCCCTTGCTCTTCTCAAGGCACATTGGGAAGTCTTCCCAATGCACCTTGCCCTTCTCAAGATACCTTGGGAAGTCTTCCCAATGTACCTTGAGGAGTGTGGAGACAAGAAATGCCTTTAAGGCATATCTCTTGGTCTCCACACCCTCTCTTGGGCCTTGTGGGAGCTCACAAACAATCCTAGCCCTTCATCTTGAATCCATCCTAGCCATCCATTTTTCCTCTCCTCTTCCTATAAATTGAGGATTCCATCCCTTCATTCTCCATCTCCAAGTTTAGTAATCTTATGCTGCCCTTTTGAGCCTAGGAAAATCATTTTAGCATCCTTATCATGTCAAAATCATCCTACATCCACACTTAATCATCTCATCTCCCTCATCCTCCAAGATCCATCTCATTTGTGCACAATATTGGAGAGCCATCCACATCAAGCAAGCAAGAGGAGCATCATCCAAGGGCGCCTTCACTTCATCAGGCTCAATCCGAAGGAGAAGGTATTGGTTTATGAGGTATATGCATTTCATCCCTCTTTTGAGCATTTCAAATTATGTCTTTTGATTTCATGTGATTATAGGTTTGATTTGCATATTTGTCATCTAATCCACCACACAGGTCTTTTCCCCTCTTCACTGTCCTTGCTCAAATCCAAGTCCACAGGAATCTCCAATCTACCTTTGTCTCTTCAACAACTCATCTAGCTATGCTGAGCTAATATTGATTTTTCCTTTATACTCACTTGTAGTAGTTAGATCTTCTCTCAAAATTATCATTTGTATCTCAAGCTCTTGTTCATTACTTTAGGATTGTACTAAATCAGTTCTCAACATATCATTCTCATGAACCAACCTACCACATTCTTCAAATTTGTTCTTTAGGGATACAACAAGATTTTTTTCCTTCTTATTTTTGTCCTCAATCTCCTTAGACATTCTCGTAGTTATAAATTGTATTTCATTTTTCATAACCATGTTCTCCTGGCTCAATTTCCGACATTGT
The DNA here is from genome assembly GCF_030272615.1 of Cryptomeria japonica. Classification (NCBI taxonomy): domain Eukaryota; kingdom Viridiplantae; phylum Streptophyta; class Pinopsida; order Cupressales; family Cupressaceae; genus Cryptomeria; species Cryptomeria japonica. Next base: position 700,750,940 of record NC_081412.1, on the reverse strand, counting down.
TCCTTAAGTGCATCTTTCTCTTCATCATCCTAATTTTTCAAAAGTTCCTTTCTCCTAGCCTAAACAGATGATAGCCTCTGTTGTAGGACAAGAATGAATTCCTTAGCAGAATTCAATTCATCTTGTAGGTTTAAGTTTTTCAACCTTTCAGCATCATAATCTTCAAGTGCCATCTCAAGTCGTTTCTCCAAAGCCATATCCATGGATTCCAGCTTCCGGATTCAGGATCTTCCTCAAGTTGTTAAACTTCTTCCAAGGCACAAGGCTTTGATACTAATTGTTGGAATCCAATAACATTGAGAGGGGGGGTGGGGGGTGAATCAGTGTCATACCAAAATGATCAATTTTAACCTAATTAAAACATGCATACACCAACTGATATACTGATACACACATAATTGAAAGAAGTAAAGCAAACAATAAGCCAATCACATAAATGAGAACCATAACACACATAATTATACCTAGAAAACCTCAAAGAGGAAAAACCACGGTGGGATTTGTGTTGACATTTTTGATGATTATGTTGTGATTGTCATTGATGGACACACACTTGCATTGAGATCATTTTTGTATGTATAAGTTAAAGCTCAACCGATACATGTTCCAACCAGTATGATGCATTATAGTCCTTAGACTATTGGTGTTTTGCAAAAAGTGATTACCGATTTGAAGTGATATGTAGACCCCAAGCGGTTCAAGGATCTCAAGCAGTACGAAGGACCAAAGCAGCAGAACACATATTTGCCAGTCTTCATTTTGTCAAACCAGCAATCGAAATTTTGCTTGAACCGGTATTTTATATGAACCGGTAATATTATTTGATGAGTTACCAACCGGCATTTTGTGATGAGTTGTCATCCACCGATTGTATGACGGTGCCGACACTTTAGCGGTGCTTTTTGTGTCACGTTACCAGATACATCTAGATGCATTGAACCTAGGAAATTGTAATGTAATCCTATTGGACTAACATGAAATCAGATTCCTTTATAAGGACATCATGTCTAGGGTTTTAGGTTGTTGATGTTGTTGTTGTTGCGATAGTTGATATTACGGCTAGGGTTTAAGGTGGTTGAGGAGTTAGAGAGAGTATGAATGTGTAGAAGACTGAAGTAATGCTGGTATGCATTAGGAACGAGCTATCAAGGATCTAACCAAGTAGTCTGTGCTATTAGCTAGATCAATCACTTGTTGATTACTCACATCTTCGACAAGTCTATAACCCTTAACCAGGTAGGCCCAAAAGCCTCTTGTAAATCCTCTAACAAGGTGGTTCACATCTGTGGATCTAAAATCCTTTAGCAAGGTAGTCTTTAATCAGACTTATCTCCTAACAGAGATTGAGATTCCTAACAGGATCTATTCTGGTAAAGAACATTGTAAGACCTTAACCAGTCTAACCTTAACCGGTCTGGTTCCTATTCTGTAGATAGTTACTTGTGAGTTTCATCTCACCGTGGTTTTTCCCAATTGGGTTTCCACATCAAAATCTCTTGTGTTATGGTGTTTGTGCTTCTGTGGGTGAATGCATTATTAGCTATTTGGTTTGCATGTTTGTTAACCGGTTTGTCTGCTAAACTGTTTTACCGATTTACTGTTGGTCTTGCAAAGTGTTTAAGTGCAAAGATTTTTGGCATACTAATTCACCCCCCCTATTAGTATTCATCAATTGGTATCAGAGCCTACCTTTCTATAAGTTTAACCACTTGGAAAGAGATATGGGGGAATACACATTGAGGTAACTTACTCATCGGGTCACTCAGTCTGAGCAAGCCTATGATGATCTTATGATCAAATACAAGGCATCTCAAGCAAAAAGGAGAGAACATGCAGTAAAGTTGATGGAGCTATCTGAAAATAGTTCCTCTGATGAAGCTGACGTGGAAGCCCTAATTCAAGAAGTAGAAAAGCTGAATGAATCCAATTCCAACTTGAAAAAATAATTGGAAGGACTAACTATTCGAATGTATCAAGAGCTTGAGAACCGGAGGAAAGCTAAAGATCTAGTCAAAGACAAAGATCATGAAAACTCCAAGCTGAAGCAAGAGATCAGTGCCCTAACTACTCAACTCCATGCGAGCCAAGTGGAAAAGGAAGACATGCAAGGAGAATTGAACAATGCCATCTCTTAGAATGAAAACCTAATGGAAACAAATGCTGCTATTTCCAAAGAACTCTTTGAGTCAAAGGAAATACTTGCTAAGTTCAACAAGAGTACTGTCAAGCTAGAGCAAAAGCTTGAATTTGCCAAACCTATCAAGAACACTGATGGACTTGGTTATTCCGGTCATGAGGAATGTGAGACCTTTGGTATAAATGCTAGAACATCAAAGAATCAACTGACATCAAAGGATAAAGGTAAGCAAAAGTTTAAACCGCTTTAACTATCTTAAAGAAGGACATACTGCCAATGTGTGTAGGAGTAAGGCTTACAATAATTTTCCTTATTTCCTAAATGATAAGCCTAGATCCTATAGATTCAATGGTAACTGCTATGCATGCAACAAGTTTGGGCATAAAGCATCTGAATGCAGGTCAGTTATGAACAACACTGGTAGATATCCTCAGAAGACCCAAGGAGTTGGTCCTGAACCTTTTGTGAACCGGAATCACAACCGATTTAATGGTTTCAATCATCAGTCAAGAAGCGGTGGCTATCAAGCAGCAACCGGATGGAGAGCAAAATGTATGGTCTGTCATGGTCATGGTCACATTGCTACAACATGCAGGAGGAAGAACAACAACATGAATAATGGACCTTGGAGAGCACCTGGATTGGTCTTTAGATCAAGAAAGAACATATCGGATGATATACCGGTCACTTTGGAAGGAGAGATTGATGTTGACACTGTTCAAGCAGATATGAACAAAACCTGGAAGAAGAAACTAGCCGTGTTACAAGAGGAACCAGTTTCTGCACCTAGTGTGGAAATCACAGAACCGACAAACTAAGCTTCAGAAAAGCTTAGGGGGAGCAAACGGCAAAATGTTTCGAACCCCCGATTTACACCATTAAAATACCTTAACCAGTATGCATTACTTGCCATTTAGCGGAAGACCGGAAATGGTAAAAGGCAAATTAGGGTTTATGCCCTAATGGTGGAGCATTAATTACGATAGGTGAGGAATATGTTTAAAAGGATTTTTCAAATCATTTCTCACTATCATTTTCGAAGTGAAGAAGGTTTTCAAGTGCAGAGCGACGATAAAGTGATTTGTGATGCGATTCAGAGAAAGTTGGAAACCTTGAAGGAGATTCAAATTCAAATTGCAAACGGTCAAGTGAAGAACGCAAAGTGGTGATTCTGCAACTGATGAAGTGTGAGGTGTTGAAGAATCTGAAAGCCCTAAATTCATGATTTTCGAAAGGTATTTTTTGAGTTTTCAGTTTCTATCATGGCTTCTGCATCCCATACTAGCTCTAGTACATCTATAGATTTAGCAAGTTTTATTCAATGCAAGTCTAGATATAATGCCCTATCACAAGTTCCAGCCAGTGTGATAGTAGAAGAGGGAATCTTAGATTACATAGACTGTAAAATAGAAGACCTAGGGTCTCTAGCAATTCACTCGCAGCTAGGTTTATTTTGTGGAAAAAATAAGAAGATCAAACCGGAGTATAGTATTTTGGAGAAGAAGAAGCTCCACAATACTGTTTATTTCTTGGAGGATTTCACAGATGATCACATTAGGATCATTCTGAGAAAATTTCATGGTGACAAGATGTACCTGGAAAGAACGCATGATATTACACCGCAAGCAATTCATGTCGTCACCGGTTTCTGCTATACAGGGGAAGTGCCAACCCTAAGGATGGTAAGCAAGACTGAAATGTCCAAGTTCACTGGTTCACTGAGAGACTCACGAGGTATGACCATCAATTCAATCAAGGACGATCTGGTCAAGTATGCCTGCATGGTGATAGGCTATCAGACGTTCTCTTCCAGTAGACTTAACTGTGTATCTGTTGTAGTGGTAAATGCCACTTACCGGATGATCAAGGAGGATGCATCATTTGACATGTGCACCGGTATGCAAAGGCAACTCCTGTTGAATCTTAAATCGATCAAATAGGATAATGCATTGAGGTTCAAGTTTGGACAACTACTGGTTGGGTTGTTCTTTTACTTCCAAGGCTACTTTCCAGGAGTAGGTGATGTCCAGTGGTCTGCTGACCAACCGGTAACCAAGCAAATCAAGGAAAGCATTCAAGTAGTTGGAATCGATTACCCTGAAGTTCTGAACAAGTACTTTGATGAGTTCAGACACAAAATGAGTCAGAGGATGAGAATATCAAGTGATATTGTCAAGAAATATGAAGATGATATATGTTTCACCATTAAAGGGGGTCAATGCATAATGGAGGCTATTGAGCCCAGACAAGAGGAAGTGGAGCCTATGGGCTATGAGGTAATGAATGATATGCTAGAAGGGTATGCCTCTACCCTTATTGCCTCACCGCTTGATCCAAAGGTAAGGAGAACCGGCACCTACCTAGAAAGGGTAACACCGGTTGAGGAACCCTCAGAAAAGAATGGAAAATAACCTTTAGTAAAGAAGGCAAAAGCAGTGCCCTCAGCATCAGCACTGGCTACTGCAGCTAGTCCTAAAGTGACCAAGCGACACCTACTAAAGTCTTCGAGAGAAAGAGGAAGACAAGGAATGCCTCACCAGTCTCAGAAAAAATTGTGTCTGAGGAAAAACCTAAGAAGACACGTCAAGAAAAGAAAAAGACAAAGAATGAACCGGCATCATCAGCACCGGTAAATATTGACATCTCCTCCTACAAACCTTTGACACATTGTCAAAGAACTATTAAAAACATTGGCAGAAAAGTGTTGAATGATTTGATTGATTGTTTTGATGACTTTAATGATGATGAAAAGGAAGCAGTTGAAAAAGAAATCATTATGTATCTATGTGTTAATGACCGGTCGCCCTTAGAAATTAGATCTGAGACACCAGATTATTTGTATAGGTCCCTAGATAATAAATGGTGCATTGCCATAGAGAAAGAACAGGAAATAAGGGAGAAAGTTTTTGCTCAATACTTTCCTGACCTGTCAAATTCAGAGTTATTTGATGTCATCAACCAAAATAAGGGACTCTTCTTCACCAGAACAAGAAGACTCTGGTTGTTGGAAGGAAGAATTGATGATTTTGAAAAAGACACTCATCTGCATATGACAACAATGGTTCATACGCATAAAGTGCTTCAAGCTAACAAGAAGGCAGAACAAGAACTGGCAGTGACACAACCGGATGAAGTGTTTGATGATGAAGGAAACCCAGTTATTGAACCTATCGACACTATTGATGTCCATGCTCTGGATGGAGAGGATGTTGCTCAGGGTACACCATCGGAAGCAATAGGACAGGAGAAGTAGGCAGAACAGGAAGTAAAGCAAAAGGAAACAGAGGACAGAAAGGAGGAAGCAAAGAAAGTAGAAGAGGAGGAGAAAAGGAAGGATGAAGAGGAGAAGAAGAAGAAGGATGAAGAGGAGAAGAAGAAAAAGGATGAAGAGGAGAAGAAAAAGAAGGATGAAGATGAGAAGAAGAAAAAGGAAAAAGAAGAGGAGAAACGGAAACAGGAAGAGAAGAGAAAATAAGAAGAGAAGAAAAGAAAAGAAGAGGAAGAAGAGAAAAAGAAACAAGAAGATGCAAGGAAAAAGAAAGAGGAAGAGGATGAGAAGAAGATAAAGGAAGAGGAGAAGCGAAAGGAAGCAAAAAAGAAGAAGGAAGAGGAAGATAAGGCAGAGGAGAAGAGGAAGGAAGCAGAGAAGAAGAAAGCAAAGGAGGATAAGGAAGACGAAAAGAGAAAAGAAGCAGAGAACAAGAAGGAAGAGGAGAACAAGGAAGCTGAAGTGGCAAAGAGCACGCAGATGGAGACACCTAAGGCAACCGGTAGTCAAGACAAACTAGCTAACCTTACCAGTCCCATTGACCTCCAGTGTGCAAGTGAAATGGAGCTACTACAGAGCATCAAGGTTGCTCAAGAATGCCTTGAGGTGCTAAGGAGGAAGAAGGAGGAAGATGTGATCCAAGATGAGGTGGACACTCTTATCGGTTTGTTACTCGGTACAAACCTCCCCAGCACTAACTCATCATTGGCCCAACTAAAGCTCCTATGCACAGTAGTGGATGATCAAGTGCAAAGCTTAGAGGAGGTAGCAGAGGCAAATTCAAAGAAAGAGCATCAAAAGGCTCTCAACATTGCCCTAGTGAAAATGCTTAACGAGCTCCAGTCTGAACTCCAAAAAGAATAAAAGGATATCAGGAATGCTCTGGATGAGGGGAATCTTCTACTCAGCAAGATTTGTCAACCCCATCTGTTCTATGACGATGTGCTTGCACAGAAGCAAAAGCTTCAATCTGATTTGCAGGTATATATGAGCACCTTCAAGCTGTCGTATGACTCTTTTACAACTTATGGGTAAACCGTTCACCGGTTTCATATCCAGTCTACTAAAATAGAGCATGAGATCAACACCCGGTCATGAGATTTGTAGGAGCTACAACTAGTTCTACTCCCACATCTGCAAATACTTCAGAAGTGCTATCTTAATCTGGATGCCTTAACGACAACATAGGAGATGAGCACACTCGATGCCATGGATGAACAGGTCTCCCAGATGCAGACAGAGAAAGAAGTGGCAACCTCCCTACTTGAGTCCTGGTCTTTATCTATGAAACAATTCTTGCAGGACTTTAAATCTGTTTTTGACAAGTTTTATTCTTTACTATCATAAACACTTATTATTTTAATGAAACATGTGTTAGTCTGTAATATTATTTTTGTCATTGTTGGCAAAGGGGGAGAAGTATAAATTTTGAATGTTTTGATGTATACTTTCATGTTATTTCTGTTAAGAAATAGTATACATTTTATTTTCTGCAAAAGGGATAGTGTATATGCCTAGGGGGAGTAATTTTGATTCTAGCATATTTTTGTTGTAAACCACTTAGATGTAAAAATTTCCTAAGTGTTGCCATCAATGCCAAAGGGGGACATTGTTGGCATTTTTTATGATTATGTTGTGATTGTCATTGATGGACACACACTTGCATTGAGATCATTTTTGTATGTATAAGTTAAAGCTCAATCAATACATGTTCCAATTGGTATGATGCATTATAGTCCTTAGACTATTGGTGTTTTGTAGAAAGTGATTATCGATCTGAAGTGGTATGTAGACCCCAAGCAATTTGAGGATCTCAAGCGGTACCATATTTGCCAGTCTTCATTTTGTCAAACCGGCAACCGACATTTTGCTTGAACTGGTATTTTGTATGAACCAGTAATACTTTGTGATGAGTTACCATCCACCGATTGTATGGCGGTGCCGACGCTTTAGTGGTGCTTTTTGTGTCGTGTTACCAAATAAGTCTAGATGCATTGAACCTAGGAAATTGTAATGTAATCCTATTGGACCAACATGAAATCAGATTCCTTTATAAGGACATCATGTCTAGGGTTTTAGGTTGTTGATGTTGTTGTTGTTGCGATAGTTGATATTGCGGCTAGGGTTTAAGGTGGTTGAGGAGTTAGAGAGAGTATGAATGTGTAGAAGACTGAAGTAATGCTGATATGCATTAGGAATGAGCTATCAAGGATCTAACCAAGCAGTCTGTGCTATTAGCTAGATCAATCACTTGTTGATTACTCACATCTTTGACAAGTCTGTAGCCGTTAACCGGGTAGGCCCAAAAGCCTCTTGTAAATCCTCTAACAAGGTGGATCACATCTGTGCATCTAAAATCCTCTAGCAAGGTAGTCTTTAATCGGACTTATCTCCTAACAGAGATTGAGATTCCTAATAGGGTTTGTTCTAGTAAAGAACATTGTAAGACCTTAACCAGTCTGGTTCCTATTCTGTAGATAGTTACTTGTGAGTTCCATCTCACCGTGGTTTTTCCCATTTGGGTTTCCACATCAAAATCTCTTGTGTTATGGTGTTTTTTCTTCTGTGGGTGAATGCATTATTAGCTATTTGGTTTGCATGTGTGTTAACTAGTTTGTCTGCTAAACTATTTTACCGGTTTACCGTGGGTCTTGCAAAGTGTTTAAGTGCAAAGATTTTTGGCATAATAATTCACCCCCCCCTCTTAGTATTCATCAATTGGTATCGGAGCCTACCTTTCTATAAGTTTAACCACTTGGAAAGAGATATGGGGGAATACAAATTAAGGGAACTTACTCATCCGCTCACTCAGTCTGAGCAAGCCTATGATGATCTTATGATCAAATACTAGGCATCTCAAGCAAAAAGGAGAGAACATGCAGTAAAGTTGATGGAGCTATCTGAAAATAGTTCCTCTGATGAAGCCGACATGGAAGCCCTAATTCAAGAAGTAGAAAAACTGAATGAATTCAATTCCAACTTGAGAAAATAATTGGAAGGACTGACTATTCAAATGTATCAAGAGCTTGAGAACCGGAGGAAAGCTGAAGATCTAGTCAAAGACAAAGATCATGAAAACTCCAAGCTGAAGCAAGAGATCAGTGCCCTAACTACTCAACTCCATGTGAGCAAAGTGGAAAAGGAAGACATGTAAGGAGAACTGAACAATGCCATCTCTGAGAATGAAAACCTGATGGAAACAAATGCTGCTATTTCCAAAGAACTCTTTGAGTCAAAAGAAATACTTGCTAAGTTCAACAAGAGTACTGTCAAGCTAGAGAAAAAGCTTGAATTTGCCAAACCTGTCAAGAACACTGATGGACTTGGTTATTCCGGTCATGAGGAATGTGAGACCTTTGGTATAAATGCCGGAACATCAAAGAATCAACCGACATCAAAGGATAAAGGTAAGCAAAAGTTTAAACCTGATTGCTTTAACTATCTTAAAGAAACCGGGTCTGCTATCACTGCAACAAACTGGGTCACATTGCCAGATTCTGTAGATCAAGAAAGAACATATCGGATGATATACCGGTCACTCTGGAAGGAGAGATTGATGTTGACACTGTTCAAGCAGATATGAACAAAACCTGGAAGAAGAAACTAGCCGTGTTACAAGAGGAACTGGTTTCTGCACCTAGTGTGGAAATCACAGAACCAACAAACTAAGCTTCAGAAAATCTTAGGGGGAGCAAACAGCAAAATGTTTCGAACCCTCAATTTACACCGGTAAAAGACCTTAATCGGTATGCGTTACCTGCCATTTAGTGGAAGACCAGAAATGGTAAAAGGCAAATTAGGGTTTATGCCCTAATGGTGGAGCATTAATTACGGTAGATGAGGGATATGTTTAAAAGGAATTTTCAAATCATTTCTCACTAACATTTTCGAAGTGAAGAAGGTTTTTAAGTGCAAAGTGACGATAAAGTGATTTGTGATGCGATTCAGAGAAAGTTGGAAACCTTGAAGGAGATTCAAATTCAAATTGCAAACGGTCAAGTGAAGAACGCAAAGTGGTGATTCTGCAACTGACGAAGTGTGAGGTGTTGAAGAATCTGAAAGCCCTAAATTCACGATTTTCAAAAGGTATTTTTTGAGTTTTCAGTTTCTATCATGGCTTCTGCATCCCATACTAGCTCTAGTACATCTGTAGATTTAGCAAGTTTTATTCAAGGCAAGTCTAGATAGAATGCCCTATCACAAGTTCCAGCCAGTGTGATAGTAGAAGAGGGAATCTCATATTACATAGACTGTAAAATAGAAGACCTGGGGTCTCTAGCAATTCACTCGCAGCTAGGTTTATTTAGTGGAAAAGATAAGAAGATCAAACCGGAGTATAGTATTTTGGAGAAGAAGAAGCTCCACAATACTGTTTATTTCCTAGAGGATTTCATAGATGATCACATTAGGATCATTCTGAGAAAAGTTCATGGTGACAAGATGTACCTGGAAAGAACACATGATATTACACTGCAAGCAATTCATGCCGTCACTGGTTTCTGCAATACAGGGGAAGTGCTAGCCCTAAGGACGGTAAGCAAGACTGAAATGCCCAAGCTCATCGGTTCAGTGAGAGACTCACGAGGTATGACCGTCAATTCAATCAAGGATGATCTGGTCAAGTATGCCTGCATGGTGATAGGGTACCGGACGTTCTCTGCCAGCAGACTTAACTCTGTATCTGCAGCGATAAATGCCACTTACCGGATGATCAAGGAGGATGCATCATTTGACTTGTGCACTAGTATGCAAAGGCAACTCCTGTTGAATCTTAAATCAATCAAACAAGATAATGCATTGAGGTTCAAGTTTGGACAACTACTGGTTGGGTTGTTCTTTTACTTCCAAGGCTACTTTCCAGGAGTAGGTGATGTCCAGTGGTCTGCTGACCAACTGGTAACCAAGCAAATCAAGGAAAACATTCAAGCAGTTGGAACCGGTTACCCTGAAGTTCTGAACAAGTACTTTGATGAGTTCAGACGCAAAATGAGTCAGAGGATGAGAATATCAAGTGATATTGTCGAGAAATATGAAGATGATATCCGTTTCACCATTAAAGTGGATCAATGCATAATGGAGGCTGTTGAGCCTAGACAGGAGGAAGTGGAGCCTATGGGCTATGAGGTAATGAATGATATGCTGGAAGGGTATGCCTCTACCCTTATTGCCTCACCGCTTGATCTAAAGGCAAGGAGAACCGACACCTACCTAGAAAGGGTAACACCGGTTGAGGAACCCTCAGCAAAGAAAGGAAAAGAACCTTCAGTAAAGAAGGCAAAAGCAGTGCCCTCAACATCGGCACCGACTACTGCAGCCAATCCTAAAGTGACCAAGTGGTCACCGGCTAAAAAGAAACTGGAAGCGGCACCTACTAAAGTCTTCGAGAGAAAGAGGAAGGTAAGGAATGCCTCACCAGACTCAGAAGAAACTGCGTCTGAGGAAAAACCTAAGAAGACACGTCAAGAAAAGAAAAAGACAAAGAATGAACCAGCATCATCGGCACCGGTAAATATTGACATCTCCTCCTACAAACCTTTGACACATTGTCAAAGAACTATTAATATACATATACATATACATCATTTGAATTTTTTTAATAAAAGGAATCTTGAAATATATCTAGTACTTAGATATCAAGAGAATTAGAGGAAACCAAGGAGGATCAATTGAAGTGAAGAACATAGTTTCATAAATTTCCAAATAAAGTCCATCGATGAAGGATACATTTGTGACTTCAAACTCAACCTTGACCTTTGAACTCAACTCCACATAGATAGAGAAAAATATTCTAATCCCTAAGTGAATTTAGATTGAGATTATTTGTTCTAAATTCTGAGACATTATAAACTTCCAAAAAATTTACAAAATTCATTCATCTTCAATAACAAAGCTGAATACAATTATTTTCTCTACACATTTCTACATCGGATTATTACACATAATAAAAAAGCATAACCCTCAAATTTACAAACTACCAAATCAAGTCCATAAGTGAAGGATAAATCTTTGACTTCAAACTCGATTTTGATCCTTGAACTGAAGTCCTCATAGACAAAGAAGAATATTCTAATCCCAAGATGATTATTAGATTGAGATTCTTTATTCTAGATCCCAATACAATATACACTTCCAAAAAGGTTACACAATTCATTCATTCTTCAATAATAAAATAAAATACAATTATTTTCTCTTCACGTTTTTACATTTAATTATTAAAAATAATTAAAAAATTTAATAATCAAATTTACACACATAAATCAATCTAAATTAATGATAACTATATATATCTCCTTATTTAAATTATTTATTTCAAATCGAAATTAATATAGACTTCCAAAAAAAACTTACATAATTTATTCATTTTTCAACAATAAAAATAACTACAATTATTTTTTCTTCATATTTCTACACCATTATTATGAAAAATTTAAAAAATATAACTATCAAATTTAGACACATAAATTAATCGGTATTAATTATATATATATATATATATATATATATATATATATATATATATATATATATATATATATATATATCCCCCTTATTTAAATTATTCTAAACTACACCTCTAATATATATTTTCGCTTTACATATGTACTAGAAAAATCTCTATCAAAAAAATTCTAAAATTATTTAATGTATTTAATATGCATAGCCCTCATCTTTTTTTAAGAAATTCAACTGGAGTCAATTCACCTACAAAGTTGTAATGAATAAACTTGTAAGTTTTGCATCTTGGTGTGCCTACAAACATCTAGATAATAAGATAAGAAATTTGGGCAACCAACGAGATGTGATTATAGTGGATTTTATAATTTAATTTAAAATTCATACAATGAACATCTTTTTTAGCATGATGGTCGACTCAAAAGTGAGCATTGAGTGGCTCTAGGAATTGCTCATATACAATGTAAAGGCAACCATCATGTATTTTAACTTAGTATAATCATTATGTCTAGAGTTTGTTTTGGCCCACCTCAAATGAAATGTGTGTGAAGGTAAGGCTATTGATTAAGCCACAATATAATAATGAGTAGAATGAATTGTTTATAATGAAGGGCCAAAATGTGCACAACATAATGATAAGTGTCACTTAAAACTGTGGTACTCCTTCATCTACATCACCCAACATACTCCAATTAAATGTCTCAATACTTTCAAGTGGGTGGAATAAAGCTTAACAACATAATAATGACACTGCATAAATTATAGACATCCATGAAACATGGCAATAAAATATGGTATAATACCTCAAAATCACTAATATTGGTAGAAGCCAAATAGTTAAAGTGGAGTGAATGGATCATTTACCATCAGAGGACAAATTTAAGCTTAAATAACCGTTGCTTAAGCTCATAATATGTGGTGCATGCTTGGTAATCATTTACTATAATCATTCCTTGTGAGCCCAACAAATGTATGTTCATAACTTTTTAAACAAATGTGTTTTAAGTCAAACACACTCTCTATTTTGTACATGTGTGGTTGTTATTGTAAGGATTATTTATGAGAGTTCACAAAGTGTTTGACTTTCACTTAGTCACTATTAGCAAATGCCAACACCATGAGCACTAACTTAGCACATGGTCCTCAAGTCACCCAACATGTCCCATCTTCATTTCTACTTTCTACCATGCTTATCATTCTCCCACTCATTCATTCTTATCACAATTTGAACCCCAGATGACTTCCATCCATGGAAGATGGAAGTCATTGCAATAACAACACCCAAATTTTGTATGAGAACTCTTTTCATCAATGTTTTAGGTTTGATCAGATGGGTATTTAAAATGAGTACGGGGTATTTGGAATTAATTGTATAATTTTGTTATATATCAAGATTTCGGGTCATGCTTATATCAAAATGAGAACAATATAAATTTGTATAATTGTGAAATCTTTTTATTCGGTATATGATACTTAATACTTCAAATGAACACAAAAAAATTGACATAATTAATTTAAAAAATTGGCTTTGTGAAGATTTAATGCTTATCATTTAGATGATACATTAGTTATTCGTGTAATAATACATAACAAATGTTGCAAGGTGTGCACCCTTGGTCTCCTTGTGTTGTGCAGCGCAACGCTCGGGTTTGTGACATGGCTTAACTGCCTCCTGTGGATTTTATAAGTCTAGTGGTTGTATCGAGCATTAATAGGTCGATCTTTTGGTGCAATGACAACTGCACTTGTAACAACAAATTTATACAATTAATTTACAAAGCCCTCATACCCAGTATAAAATTAAAAACCTACATACATCCAAAATATGAGTTATAGTTGGTAAAGATTGTAGTTCGATTGGTTGAGCATAATTGGTGAGGATGATAGTGTGTTCCATAATTATGCCATCTGTTGAGGCTTAAAGTTCGAGAAGCACTATTTTATTAGGTTTGACTCTTAAGTGACTTTGCCAAACACGATGTCCTTGTGGTTTCTTAGCGAAAAGATGACTTCTAATTTAAATATACATTTACTCATTCATATTGTAATCTCCTTGCTCTAAAAAAAAATAGATAAGAGAATATTATATATAATTCAATAATTTTCAAAAATAAAAAAATTGAATTACACCTAGAGCTCTAATAGCAAGTTGGATTAAAATTTAATTTTGTTAGAAAAAGTTTATGGTTGGCATGTGCATTTGGGCTTTTGTTGCTATCGACTTTATCATGTAAGAAAATAAAGTGTGGAGTGAAGAAACACATTTATAAGCTTTAAAAGAGCTAACATTGGCATAATAAATATTAGTCAATTATTTCATGCTTGGGTCGGTTGTGGGTTACACTTGTTTTATTCTTTTAATATGTGTACGTATACGTATACATACACCTATATGTATGTGGTCGTATTTAACCCTCAAGATCTATCAACACGAAGTACAAAGAATACTGGATTAGCGAAGAGAATCAAATCTTTTGGTGAATTAAGTATTAGTACTTATAAATTTGATTTTTAATTTTTATATTATTTTAAAATAAGTTTGATGAGTTTAATTAAAATAGTTTTTTAATGAAATAGAATGAATATATATATTTCTTAAAAAATAATATGTTTATTTTTAAATTTTAAAAAAATACATAAATCAAAAAGTATGATTTAGGAATTATATGTATATATATAGTTTTGAATATATTTGATTATTTTATTTTTAATTGTTAATTCATAATTATTTAAATTAACTGTTTATATTTGTAAATTTATCATTTATTTTATTTAAAAAATTATTTAAATTTTACGAATTATAACATATCAATGTAATATTTATTTGTTTTACATTTATGAGAAAATTAAAATCTTTCTTATATAAATATTTTAATTAAATTAGTTAAATTACAATGATAAAAACGTATTAAGATAAAGAGTTGACATTGAAATAATATGTAGAATTTTCAATTTACAAAATTTAAACTTAGTTTGAAAGATAGATGTGTTGCCCTCCCCTCTTTTTTAATCTTGAGACCGCCATCCAAAATTTTTCCAAGTGTTTCCTTATCGCTTTATGTTTCAAGCTCCCTATCGCGGGCTTTATAAGTTTTCAAAGTCTTGTTGCGCAATGTGTCTCTTTTCCAAGCCTGTCGCAGGGTTAGGAATTTTTGAAAGTATTCGACTGCCCGATCTCCCACTGTCTTGTGTTTCGGTCGCTCTAGCGGGAGTTGTGGAAAGTTTGTAAGTCTCGACCATAGGTTCATAAGTTCATATTTTCCTTGATTGAGCGACTTGTCATTCTCACCTAGGTCTTGGGTTGTTGCCTTTGCGTCAAGTTGTTGTACAGACTAATGTTGTTTGCCTTGTTAGCAAGAACAAGTTGAAATAAAGGATCGTTTTAAAAGGTGAAGTAAATACAACATTTAAGGCAGGTCGCATCACTCGAGGACACAAACGGGGTGGCAGATAATTTTTTAACTAGCTCTCATTTTTGAGTTTTCACAAAGTGCATTATATAGCTTGTGTCCATGTAGAGCGTGATACAAAATCAACGAGCGGGTGTGCGAGACACAAAGGTTGAACAATTGAACCTAGAGACTTTCCTACAAGAGCTAGAAGGAGATAGGAGAGCTCCGTTACGAGAAAGAATTCTTTAGTGTGGCTCGGTTTTCACAGCTAGTTTTTCGATTGTCGTGCCTTGTGTAGATTTAATTATTGCATGCTCTAAAAGATACAACCTAGAGACACAAGAAATCCGAGCAAATGGGGGTAGGGTTGTCGCACGAATTAATGCTGAAAGCGTCTCTCACGCTTTGTACCTTCCTGAGAGAAAATCCTCTAAAGACATGTTCATTCTAGTTGGTGAAGAGTATTTCAGAAAGCATGGAGACTGGTGTATGAACTGCATTGCCAAAAATTGGTTGAAGTCTGAAAAAGGAGGTAAGTCTTAATTGCCCGCCAAATTGAAAAGAATGCATTTTAAGGATGAAGTTGTAGAGATTATAGTCCTTATGCATTGTGTTGCAGGGAGTGCTTGTACTGATTCTTTTGAATGCTGGATGTGCCATTTTATCCTGGTGATTTGTGCTCCCGAGAGTTTTATTGATTGGGCTTCTATCATTAGCTATCATTTGCATGAACAATTGTGAAATTTCCGTCATTCCCTTGCCTTCCATATGTGTTCATATCTGATTTTCATACTAGCTAGTCAAGAGTCTGTTTGGCCGAGGCTAGAATTGCATCATCCTCTCCTTACATTTGCACTCGTGTATCGGAAATTCCCTCATCTCACCATGTGTAAGGGTATGCAGGATTTTTCCCATGTCAATGATATTTTCCTGATGGGTATGGTTAGAAAACTAGAAGGAAAACCTGGTTTACAGATTTCCTATGACTTTGCTACCTTTGTGATGAAATTTGGAAGTTTCTTCACCCAATTCAATAGGTTCACCTACCTTAGAATTGGGGGTTTTGAAAAGGCCTCGTTGAAATTGCCTCGTTTTCCATCTGATTATATTGTTTTGTTGGAAGTTCGCCGCTAGATGCCTGTCGTGAATGTTAAATATCTAAAAATGGGAAACAAAGGATACTCCTTCCCATTGTCTACACCTCATTTCTCTTGCAAAAGAAATGGCGTCGTTATGGCCATGGAAACAATTCTAGAGAAGTTTCATTTTTAATCTCTATCGTCTAGAAATAGTTTTGACAACAAGGGATATGTGAAGCACAATTTGTATGGAGCCAAAGGTTATATGCATCGGCCTGAACTCAAGGATTTCTAGGAAGATTGTTTAGATGATATTGAAGCATTCAAAAGAATTTTCATGTGACTTTCTTTGCAGCAAATTCACACTCTTGGAGTTTCTTTTGATGTTCCTGATGATGTGATTGAAGATGAGGTCATTTTGGACCCAGAGTACCATACTCTTGTCAATGCGGCCCCCATAGAAGTTGATTGGTCCAAAGAGGAGATCTTAGACCTAATGGTTCGCACTGCTCCAGTATTGAGAAGAACATCTGACTGGTTAAATGGCAAGTGGAAACAACATGTCAGCTCCTCGCAAAGCCAAAGGTCATCATCCCGTAGAGAGCAAGGGTAGTTTCCTCTTCCCCTGTCCCAGCATCAACAACCAAATCTGTAGATAAGTTACCAACTCAAGGTTCTCAGTCAGGCGACAATGGGGAGAAGCCTAAAGAAATTGCTAGTAGGCTATGAGTGGGATGATAGAGTTACGCCATCTAGAGGGAAATTGCCTCTTTTTTATTCTAAAGGTATTTACCAACAAATAATTGATTATGATTCTTTCTCTAATTTGCTTGAAATTCTCTCCTCTCCTATGCAAAATACCCCCACCACTGTTAATAAAGAGTCAAGACTTGAAATAACCTCTCTAGCATGGTTGAAGACAGAGGTAGAGAAGAAAAGGAAAGTGTCCACCCCTATTTCTAGTGAGATAGATATAGTTGCATGCTGCTACAGAGTTCCTGCAAGCCTAAAAAGGCTAAGCGAATGTATCGGATCATTTTTGATCTTGTATCTGGTCACCAGCTCCTAGAGATCGATGATCCTATTAAAGATGTGAGTGCAAGTGATATAACAGAAAAGGATTATAAGATTAGTCATGTGGATATGGGACCTTCTACTTTGGAAGGGGATGTCTACCATGTTGACTTTTCATTCCATGCGTTGATTAAGAGGGCTCAAGAACAGAAGAAAAAGAATTTGGAGCTACAATTCCAAGTACAGTCATTGAAGGATTTCATTTCATCTATTATAAATCCTGGAACTGGGGAGGCTTCAAGTTCACATGTGTGGGAAGTTGATCCAGATACCGTGAAAAAGGTCAAAGGAAATTTAGGATATGCTAAAGCTATCACTAAATGGATAGATGAAATGTACATGATTGGTGTTAGCTATATTACCAAATTCAGGGTGTTGTATGTGAATATTTGGAATAAAAGAAAGGAATTGTTACCTGAGCTACAATAGGCTAGAAAAGAACATGGGAGCATATCTGTGCTTTTGAAGGAGGTTACCGAGCTCAACACATTGAACCCTGCCATTCTGATGACCGAAAAATTAGTAGCACATCCTAAGGAAATTGATCTTACTTGATGAGAAGCATTGGAGTGGAAAGAAAGGATCTACTATGATTATATCAGTGACATCGATAATGCCCTAAAATGCTATTTGAATGATATATTGAAAATAAAGAATAATCTTTGTGCTCTGGATGTTGATCTTATGGATAGCTTTGAAGAGAATGTATGAGAACTTGGTGAAATGATGGGCCAGTTCAAACAGAATTATCAGAAAAACATCATGGGCCCTCAAATATTTCTTTGGAATCCTTCAAGGGATTGTGTCACTTACAGATGCACCCTACCACCTTTGAAATTGAGATGGATGAAATGCATAGAAACATTGCCACTACTGACGGGTTGACTTCAAAATGGAGAACACGATTGTGCATCACAACAGTACAAGAGGATCCAAACTTAGAGACAATCATGAATAAGTACCGTGAGTATAGACAAAGGCTTAAGGCTCAGGAGGTGGCATGTGCTGACCAAGAGGTGGAGATCGTTGGCGATAATGAACTGGAAGCTAAATAGGTTGGGGTAGTTTCATAGTTTTACTGTTTTAATTACTTTTCTTGAATATTAGCTTGGAAGCCGAAAATACTTATTTTAAAATAACATCCATAAAGGTGACAAATGTAACCATAGTTGAACCATAGACAAATGTAACCATAGACTGGTTCAACTATGGTTACATTTGTCACCTTTATGGATGTGAGAATATAGAGTTAGGTGATAAATCCGTTAACCAATAGTTTTTTGGCGACTCTGCTAGGTAATATAAAAACCATTATTATAAAGCATTTGTGGAGTAGTAGTCAGTCATGGGTTTATCAAGACAGGGTGCCCCTATGTTGCAACCTAATGTAGATTGGTTGGTTTATAATCGGGAAGATTTAGTTGTAACTCTTCGACGCCTTGCTTGGGAAAAGAGGATGACTGACCGTCAATATCACAGAGTTAATGTTGTTTTGGAGAAATAAGAGGAGTTTGGAGAAAATGTTGTGCGTATGGATGTTTCTCAAGAAGTAGTTATTCTAGCTAAAGATTTCCACCCTTTACCAGTCCTTAGAAATAATTAAATCTTCTACCTAAGTAGAAATTGGTGACTCTAAGCCTTGTTTTTAGTGAAATTTTGGCTTCCAAAAGATGTACTAGGGCTAATAAGAAAAAGGGGATTTTTGATAAAGATTTTGAATTCTTAGAATCTATCAACTTTTCGTCTTTCCCACCTGTATGAAGAACTAATACTATCAGTAGAAATCCTTCTCCTCCTAAATCTAATAGACCCGCACCTACCAACTTGTTGGCATTTTGATGATGTTGTGATTGTCATTGATGGACACACACTTGTTTTGTGATCACTTTTTTTTATGTATGAGTTATGCTCAACCGGTAATTGTTCCAACTGGTTTTATGTATTATAGTCTTTAGACTATCGGTGTCTTGCAGAAGATGTTTACCGATCACAAACTGACTGAAGACCCAAAGCGGTATGAAGATGTCAAGCTGTTTGAGGATCTCAAGCGGTACAAAGGAACAAAGCGGTAGTTAACATTTTTCTAGTCTTCATTTTTGACAACCGGTAATCGGTAAATTGTATGAACTGGTATTACTTTGTGATGAGTTACCAACCGGTATTTCTGTGATGAGTTATCTTCCACCGACACTTTGGCGGTGATTTTGTGTCGTGTTACCAAATGTGTCTAGATGCACTGAACCTAGGAACTTGTAATGTAATCCTATTGGACTGACATGAAATCAGACTCCTTTATAAGGACATCATGTCTAGGGTTTTAGTTGTTGATGAGGGTTTTGTATGTGTGATCATAGAAGAGAAGATTAAGTTTGTGTGAAGAAAAAGAGTGTGGAGATATTGACGACTAAAGTAATGCAAAATGTGCATTAACAATGAGCTATCAAGGATCTAACCAAGCATACTGTGCTAGTATCTAGATCACTTACTTGTTGATTACTCATATCTTCGACAAGTCTAAAACCCTTAACCGGGTAGGCCTAGCAAAGCCTTTGTAAATCCTCTAACAAGGTAGTCTTTAATAGGAGTTATCTCCTAACAAAGATCTAGATTCCTAACAAGATCTATTCTGGTGAAGAACATTGTATGACCTTAATTGGTCTGACCTTAACCGATCTAGTTTCTATTCTGCAGATAGTTACTTGTGATTTTCTGCTCACCGTGGTTTTTCCCATTTGGGTTTCCACGCCAAAACATCTTGTGTTATGGTGATTGTGCTCTTGTGGGTGAATGCTTTATTTTCTATTTGGTTTGCATTTATCTTAACCAATTTATTAGTAAATCTGTTGTACCAGTTATCTGTTAAACTGTTTAAGAGTTTGTATTTAACATTTTTTGGTATACTAATTCAGCCCCCCCCCCCCTCTTAGTATTCATCAATTGGTATCAGAGCCAACCTTTCTATAAGTCTAACCACTTGGAAGGAGATATGCGGGAATACACTATGAGGGAACTTACTCATTGTCTCACTCAGACTGAGAAAGCCTATGATGAGCTCAAAGTCAAGTATAAAGCCTCTCTAGTAAAAAGAAGAGAGCATGCTGAGAAACTGATGGAGCTTACTAAAAATAGTTCTTCTGGTGAAGTAGACATGGATGCCCTAGTTGAAGAAGTTGAAAAACTAAATGAATCCAATGCCAACCTGAGAAGGGAACTGGAAGGATTGACTATCAGAATGTGTCAAGAGCTTGAGAACCGAAGGAAAGATGAAGATCTGGTAAAAGACAAAGATCATGAGATCTCCAAGTTGAAGCAAGAAATTAGTGCCCTTACCGCTCATCTCCAAGAGAGCAAAGTGGAAAAAAAAGAAAGGCAAGGTGAACTAAACATGGCTATTTCTGAGAATGCAACCTTGAAGGAATCCAATGCTGCTATTTCCAAGGAACTCACTGAGTCAAAGGAAATACTTGCCAAATTGAATCAGAGTATTGTTAAGCTAGAGCAAAAGCTTGAATCAACAAAACCAGTAAAGAATACCACTGGACTTGGTTTCTCCATTTATGAGGAAGGTGAGACCTCTGGAACAAAAGATGTAGCATCAAAGAAGCAACCAACATCAAAGGATAAAGGTAAGAAAAAGTTTAAATGTGTTTGCTTTAATTTTCTCTATTTGTAGAAATAAGGCCTACAATAATTTTCCTTATTTTCTAAACAATAAGCCTAGATCCAATAGATTCAATGGAAACTGTGATGCATGCAACAAGTTTGGGCATAGAGCATTTGAATGCAGGTCTGTTTTGCACAACACTGGGAGATATCCTCCAAGGACTCAAGGAGCTAATCCGGAACCCTCTATGAACTAGAATCCCAACCAGTATAATACCTATGACTATAGGTTAGGTAGCTATCAAGCGGCAAATGTTTGGAGAACAACTTGTTTAGTCTACCATGGTAGCGGTCATATTGCTGCAACATGTAGAAGGAAGAATGGTAGTATGAATAATGGACCATGGAGAACACCTAGAATGGTATGCTATCATTGCAACAAATCGGGACACACTGCCAGAACTTGCAGAATGAGAAAGAACCTATCGGATGATATACCGATCACTCCATAAGGGAAGATTGATGTTGAAACTGTTCAAGCGAGAATGAATAAAACTTGGAAAAAGAAATCTGAAGAAGTGTCACAGGATGAACCAGTTTCTGCACCTAGTGTGGAAGTCTCTGAATCGACAAACTGAGCTTAAGAAAAGCTTAGGGAGAATAAATCGGTGAAAAGTTTTTGCTCACCATGGTCTTTCCCATTTGGGTTTCCACGTCAAAACATCTTGTGTTATGGTGATTGTACTTTTGTGGGTGAATACTTTATTTACTATTTGGTTTGCATTTATCTTAACCGGTTTATTAGTAAATCTGTTGTATCAGTTATCTGTTAAACTATTTAAGAGTTTGTATTCAGCATTTTTTGGTATACTAATTCACCCCACCTCTTAGTATTCATCACAACTCACATTCCCTCAACCAAATCATTGTATTGTATGGTACCACATTACCCCTCCAAGTTTGTTTCCCAATCCCTACTATCCAAGTCATGGCTCAACTTGTCCCATGGGGCTTAGCAACAACGCCCATCACATTTTTAGCTAGGACCCAACTCCATGATTTACCCAAAGGCGCTGGGAAAATTATCCCCAAGTTCAATGGAGATGGGAAAATTTCTCCTAAGGAACATTTAAAGGCTTTCTTTGTTGCGTCCTCTATTTTGGTAGTGCAATAGGAAGATATTGCAATGAGGTTGTTTGTAGAATCTTTGACTGGTCCTACTGCCGAATGGTTGTATATATTTCTTAAAAAATAATATAAGTTTATTTTTAAATTTAAAAAAAATACATAAATAAAAAAGTATGATTTAGAAACTATATATATATATATATATATAGTTTTGAATATATTTGGTTATTTTATTTTTAATTTTTAATTCATAATTATTTTAATTAATTGTTTATATTTGTTCATTTATCATTTATTTTATTTAAAAAATTATTTAAATTATATGAATAATAACATAATATTAATGTAATATTTATTTGTTTTACATTTATGAAGAAATTAAAATCTTTCTTATATAAATATTCTAATTAAATTAGTTAAATTACAATGATAAACACGTATTAAGATAAAGAGATAAGATTAAAGTAATATGTAGAATTTCAATTTACAAAATTTAAACTAAGTTTGAAATATAGATGGAGGAATATATTGTTAAAGATATTTAAAATTAATTTATCAATCTGAAGAAAAAAAGGGTATGTCGAGCAAATGCCCCAAAATTTGTAATTTGATTGCATCTATCTCTTCTTCAAATCCATGCCCACAAGGTTGAACTCTATGACTATATAAGTGAACTTAAATCCTAGAAATGAACCTTAGCCATGCAAGTTGATAGGCAAAAAGAAGGTAATCATTGGAGATGTGTCTCAACTTGTTGTATATGTGCCTAAAGTGCAATGGTGTTAAGAGGTATTATTTAAAAATTTGTCAAGCAAGTCTTTGTTATCCTATATTCAAGCTCCTAAGAAAACTAATTTGAAGGCGATGAACAAATATGAAAGAAAATAAACAAACACATATTATGCTTAAGATGATATAAGAAAATGATGTAGTGTTGATGCTTTAGTTACACTAAATATTAAGGTAAGAAATTGCATCACTTATAATCTTATAAAAGACACCTTACAATCAGTAACCTTTTTAGTTGTTACTTGTGCTAAATAATAAATTAAAATAATAATAATAAAGCTTCATTAAATATAATTTACATTTACTCATTTTCTAGTCGAATTAAGGTTTCACTAGTTTATAGTTCAGTAACAATTACAAAATCTATGAGAGAAAGCTAATATAATATATCTCTATAAATTCCCATTACAACATGCCTCAATCATGACATTAATATATTTGTAGGACCAGTAATCTAGATCACCTTAATAGTATAAACATAAGGAATAGTGTCTTAAATTTGCAACACATAGTTGATTTAGTCAAGAGTTTTATTTACATTGGTAGAATTAAAGTAAATGAATGTTTATTTACTTTACCAACAAATATACCTTTTGATTATAACATTACATAACACATAAGTAGATGGCTATGTGTGGTGTTGTAAATGGTAACCCCTTATAGTTTCACACTTTTCTTTGGGCCCTTGCTTTAGTGTTCCTTCTCCTATGCCATTTCAAGATTATTTGGCTTCTATCCTATTTTAAATTTCAAGGCACTTTATGTCACTCTTACATGTATTCAATCCAAATTTAAATTCTTGTTCCAATATTAGGGCTTATTATCTTGCATCCCACAAAAGTGGGGCTTATTTTGTCGAGACACTATTCAAAAGTTGAAAGTGTTTGATGTTGGCATAAGACTCTACTCCGGTGATGCTCCAATGGAGATTAATGATGTATGGTGCATGAGATTTATTAGGAGTTTTCATTGATGGAAACTTATCCTATTGATCCTATCCAGTATGGAGTATGGGATATCTGAATGTCTTGAGTGAGTTTTGGTATAAGTCTGTCGGTGTTACTCAGTGTATAGTGTTGGTAAGAATTTCTCATTTTTGGTGATGCATTTTTGGTTCCAGACATCTGAGTTAAGATTTCATATGGGAAGAAGATTATCATGCAATACCATCCTCTGGTGTTGTCTCTTAAGAATGTTAGAAGGTCTGATATCCGATAGAGCAGTAAAATAGGGTTATCTTCATTATTAATATGTATCATATGTGGACTAGATTCCTTGAGGTGATTCCGGTGGTTGTTGGTAATTTCAAGGTAATTGGACCGACTTATGGAAAGTGTGTGATCTTATGTGTTGGATCCGGAACATGGCTTTGTAAATATTTGAGCCGACTTGAAGCTACACGTTTCATATTATGATATTTTGAGAAGCTGACTTGTGGGAGATCATTTTTGCTTGTGCGGATATATAAGATCAACTTGGTTAATGCATTTATATATGGATATGATGTGTGACATAATTTTGGGAGCGATTGGGCATAGTTTCATGTGTGCACCTTGAATTTAGTTTATTTGGTAATTAGTAGCAGGGCAGAACAAAGTAGTTTATCATAACAACAACAACACATCACTTTGTGCCTAACCAGAACTGTTATTTGGCATAGTCAAATGCTTTTCTTTAGTTCATTACTCATTATAATCATTTTGTATTAGTCTGTAAGGTAGTGAGCCTTCCTTCGAGTTGTAGCCCTCTTGTAATTGAGCAATGAGCTCTAGGCAGTGTGCTTGAATGCATGTGCATTCCCCTCATGTAATATCGTTTTACTACTAGCCATAGTATAATAATATTGTGGGTTTAAATCCCACTGTGGTTTTTCCCTTTTCGGGTTTCCACGTAAAAATATTGGTGTTATGGTTATATGCATATTTTCTTTGAGTTTCTGCATTTCGGTTTCTTACTTGTGCATTTGATGGTTGAAGAATTAGATTAATAAATTTTTAAATACCGAAACATTGATTCAACCCCACCTCTCAGTGTTCATTGATTCAAACAATTGGTATCAGAGACTTGTGCCTTGGAAGAAGCCTAACAACTTGAGGAAGATCCAAAATATTGAATAAATGGACTCCAGTTTGCAGAGACAACTTAGTGTGGCACTTGAAGATCTTGATGCATCAATGAAGGAAAAGAGTAGTCTAAAAAGAAATCTGAATGTAGCTGAAGACTTCATTGAAACCCTAAAAGATCATTTAAATACCTCTTGGAAAAATAGAAAGGAGCTGATGGACAAGCTGAAGGAGAAAGAAGAGGAAAGCATTAAAAATCAAGACAAGACTGATGAATGTGAGAAGCTGGCTAGAGAGAATGCAATTTTAAAGAATGCGATGCAATCTATTGTCATGAAGCTGACTAAGGAGATTGAAGACCGGAAGAAGAATGAAGAAATCTTGACTCAATCCTTGAAAGATAGATTTGACGAATGTTGCAAATTGACATATGAGAGTGATTAGTTGAAACTTGAATTGGTGCAAACAAAGAATGATGGACAAGAACTTGAAAGATAGCTCATAATTTTGAGAGATGAGCTGACTACTGCTAATGAGTACAAAGAGAAGTTAAAATCTAGTTCATCCCAGTTGGATGAGATGTTGGATAGTCAAAGACATGGAAAAGACATGCGAGGACTTGGAAGTTAAAATCTAGTTCATCCCAGTTGGATGAGATGTTGGATAGTCAAAGACATGGAAAAGACATGCAAGGACTTGGATTTGAGAAAGGAAAATCCTTTGGTTTTGATCAAAGAAATCATCAGCAATAGAACAAGAAACCTTCGGTAAGATGGCCTAATGCCTATAAATTCAATGGTAGATGTTTTACTTGCAATAAATTCAGTCATATGGAAAATCAATATAGAAGTAGGATGAATAATGGAATGATGAATAATATGAACAATGGTCCTACCTTTACCAATCAATGTTTCAAATGCAACAACTTTGGTCATTAGTCAAATATGTGCAGAATGATGATCAATTTTCAGCATAAGAGATGTTTTGCATGTGGGATGTTTGGACATTTATCTAACCAATGCAGGATGAGATCAAATCAATTGAACTTTAGGCCTATGCAGAGAAATATTGTCTATCATGCATGCAATAAACAAGGTCATATTACAAGGAATTGCAGAAGAAGGAATGCACTGGTAAATAAGAGAAAATCAGATGAGAAAGGCAAAACAAAGGTAGATGAAATCAAAGATCAACATAAAAAGATGTGAGTTAAAAAGGAAGATCAAAATATGCAGAATGGATCCACATTTGAATCCGATGATGGAACCTCATCTGGTAACTAATGATTTTTGGCCTTAGGGGGAGTGTTTCATGCAGATCAGTAGAACCCCCTCTTCAGAGATCTATAACTAGTTCCAGAAGGTTGCAGTAGATCTAGATCAAGCATGCAGATGATATCTGAAAGATTTTTGACAGTTAGATAATCCAGTGAATGAAATGATGAAAAGTAAGGTAACTAGAAGCTTTAAAGTTGAGCATTTGTTACAACTCAAAATTAGGTTAAAAGAGCACTTCAAAGGTTTATTCCTCACAATGCAGTCGAGAGAAAAGAGAAGAACTGGAGAGTGAGAGAGATTTGACAACAAAACCAAGCTTGAAGCGATAATTCAACGATTTCCTATGCTCGATTGAGAATATAGAGGTATTTATACGTTCACGAGCTATCTTTTAAACCCTAAATTAGCAATGGCATCTACATCTAGTATTGCTACCCCTCTAGTAGTTGAGAAGTTTGAGAGGGAAAGGCCCATTTTCAAAAGGCATCCTTTCAAATCAGTTGAAGATGATCCGGAAGGAGTGTTTTTCTTCAGTTTTGTATGGAATTCTTCACAATGAAGATATATGGGCATACATTCATTGTGATATTGAAGAAATTGGCAATGCATATATGCTCACTCTATAACAAGCATATGGCAGACAATCTTGAGAATTTGAAGCCAGAATACCAAATTCTTCATGACAAGGGTTTTGTACAGTTTATCCATTTTCCAGTATTTGATGAAGCAAAATGGGTCTGGTACATTCTCAACAGGGTTCATGATGAGTTTATCTGGCTGGACAGACCACATAAGACCACAAAGCGGTCCATTCAGGCAGTCACATGCTTGACTACAACCATTGAGATTCCTAGCCCGAGGAAAGTGCATAATACCACTGTGGCAGCTATTACCGGTTCTCAATATGATAACCGGTCAATTACAATCAGTGATGTAGTTGAGAATGATGTGAGATTCACCTCAATGGTGGTGGGCTAGAAAGTATATCAATCCAGTAGGCAAAATTCAGTATCCGATACAACAATATTCACTACATATCAAATGCTTAAGGAGGATAAAAGGTGTGATATTTTTTCGGTACTTTTAAGTGAATTGTTGAGAAAATTGAAGAAATAATGCAAGACAAGAAACATACTTTCAAGTTTGGATCTGTAATTGTATGCTTAGCTCTCTATTTCTTGAATGAGATCCTCGATATTGGAAAAGCCCAATGGGCTTATGAGAAGCTGGTGGTAATGCAAATTAAGGAAGGGTTGCTGGGTATAGGTGATAATACAATGAGAATGTCTACTTTATGGGGCTATTTCAAGAACTTCCAAGCCTCTATGAAAGCTCGAGAGATAATTCCCAAAGAGATAGTAGAGAAATATGAGAAGACCATTTATTTATGGTTGATAAAGATCAATGCCACATGGAGGTAGTCGAGTCGAGAACAACTTAGATCATGCCCATGGGGTATGAGGTTGATGCTATCACACTTGATGTATATGCACAAAACCTATTAAGTCAACTGGTAGATCAAAAGGAGTAGAGATTTGGAACTTTTCGAGAAAAGGACCTAGATCTACATAAAAATTTCACTAAGTTTGGAAGGAAGAGGAAAGTGAGAAAGGAGGTCAAGGAACTTGTAGAATAAATGGGTATAACTAGAGAAGTAGTGGAGATCGAGAAAGGGAGAAAAAAATTCTGATGGAGGAAGATGTGGTGAAGCCACAAGCTAAACTGGTTCCTCCCAAGCAGCCCAAGGACAAGCCTAGCAAATCTGCACCTATCCCCAGTGTGCAGAATCTAGTACCTCCACCTAAGACTAAACCAACAACATCTACTAGTGGAGCTGAGAAAAGGAAGAAGGAGAAATCTACAAGACAATATATCACAACAGATGAGAAAACAAAGTCGGATGAAGAGGTGAGGCAAGTAAAGAAGACTTCTACCTATGCAAGGGTAGTCTGGAAGGCTACACCCGATGATGCTCCTCCTACCAATAAATTTAAGTCACAAGGAGAGCCATCCAGAAAATCTAGAGCCAGAAGAAAGAAGAAATCTGAAATATATCAAGCTCTTAAATCCGGTAAGATAGAAGGTACATTTGATATTGTGCCCCCATTGAATTTGCAGCAATTAATTGATGAGATTTTGAAAGATGATAATTTGAAAAATGTTTCTATATATTATGAGAATTTTGAGGATAAAAATTAGCGAGCAGTTGAAGAAGCAATTGTAGAGTATATGGATAAATTCATTAAGGTCTTAATAGAGTTATCATCTATGATCCCCAAGAGATTGTATGACATTTTGGATGTAAGGAGACATACAACTTCATTTGAGGATGAGAGAATAAAGAAATATATGCTAGTGAATATATCTTCTATTATTTCTAGAGATAAAGTCGCCTGGTTACTAAAACTTGCTAAGGATAGATTCCAAAGCAAGAGAAGGGTAAATAAACTTATGATAGGTAAGAAAGATGAAGTGATAAAGGAAACATAAATAATTTTGAGATAATTTTTGATTGAACAGAGAGTTGATGTAAATCTGGGAGAATCCTCTCAAGAAAAATCTATTTCGAAAGGGAAAGCAACAGTCTTTGATCCTAAGGATACTCCATCTATCCCAGATGTGCCTATAGATGTTTTCGATGGACAACAAGATCAATCATATGTTGATCTGGTTGGACAAGAAGCTCCAGTTGATCTCTTTGATAATCAAGCAGTGGATAACTTCGGTGATGCTACTCAGGATCCTCCTGAGATAGAAATAATAGAAGAGATGATAGCTAAGGAGTTAGGTGAGGTGGGAAAGTCTAAAGATGATGGCCAAGAGGGTGAAAAGGATAAGATTGAAGAAGCTATGAAAGAGAAGGGTAATGAGCCAATTGTTGAACCTCTGACAACCATGACAAAAGCTACTAATCCTGATAAAGGAAAGTAGATTGCAATTGAGGATGATCTTTCTCATGGTCTGGTAGACTTAAGCATCCTATCCCCTCTTCAAGCATTGAAGTTGGACACCCTTGCATAGATCAAGGCTAGTGAGGACTTACTCAAGTTTACTTTTGAGGAGAAAGAGGTAATATCTTTGGCTACTGCAGTTTTGGAGAAAGTTTTGCCTAAACTTAAGCAGATTTCCAATGACTCACCCTTCGATAAGCTTAAGGATATGTTGAACAAAGTAGAATATGATTTTGTATCATTAAAAAAATATATAGATATAAAGGTTTTGAATAAGTTCAGTGAGATGAGCCTTCAAACCTATTTGAAAAAAATTGAAGCTGATAGGGAAGTTTTGAAGTCTACGGTGAAGTGTAGAAGATGCATTAGCTGAAGGTGGTAAAATATTCAAATCATGTCTATTTTTGCCCAAGTTTACTGCAGATATTGATAAGAAAATAAGAGATCATGAAGGGAAGCTAGCAAGTATTGGTCATTTATTCGCCCCTCATTTAGTTTTTCCGAGTTCCCTTGAAGCTCAAATAATGGATCTTAGTGACAAAATTAAGGGATTGAATAAAGAAAAAGACTAAATGTTAAGCAGAGTGGGAGAACTAAGAAACTAATCACTCCCCGGATGGACACCTTACTTGGAGCTCAGTAGGATGCAGTCAGTGCTTTAGGTAAATAGGTGCCATTTGATCTCAAAGGCGTTGAAGTCCATGCATACATGTTTAGTTCTTTGATTAATGTTTTAGATTGTTTCTTGAGAGGATGGAATGATTACTTGAAATCCTTGAAGGTCACTTATGCAACTATTTTTAAATTCATGTAAATTATTGCATTCATTTGTACATAAGTTTTGGCGGATCCCTACCCTTTGCCATTGATGTCAAAGGGGGAGAGAAAGTTGGAGAGAGAAGTGAAAAATGATGCTTATTCTTAGGGCGAGTCAGTTGAGTGTACAAAATTCAGATTGTCGGATTGCTTGCAATTTTTAGAGCATTTTCATAGTGTTGCCATCAATGCCAAAGGGGGAGATTGTTGGCATAAGATAGTATTCCGGTGATGCTCCAGTGGAGATTGATGATGTATGGTGCATGATATTTATTAGTAGTTGTCATTGATGAAAACTTGGCCTATTGATCCTATCTGGTATGGAGTATGGGATATCTAGATGTCTTGAGTAAGTTTTGGTATAAGTCTGTCGGTGTTACTCAGTGTACAGTGTTGGTAAGAATTTCTCATTTCCGGTGATGCTTTTTTGGTTTCAATCATCTGAGTTAAGTTGATTTAGTATGGGAAGAAGATTATCATGCAATACCATCCTTCGGTGTTGTCTCTTGAGCATGTTAGAAGGTTCAATATCCGGTAGAGCAGTAAAACAAGGTTATCTTTATTATTAATGATGTATCGTGTCGACCGGATTCTTTGAGGTGATTTCGGTGGTTGTTGGTAAGTTCGAGGTAATTGGACCGACTTATGGAAAGTGTGTGATCGTATGTTTTGGATTCGGAATATGGTTTTGTAAATATTTGAGCCGACTTGAAGCTACACATTTCATATTCTGATATTTTGAGAAGCCAACCTGTGGGAGATCATTTTTGCTTGTGCAAATATATAAGATCAACTTGGTTAATGCATTTATGTATGGATATGATGCATGACATGATTTTGGGAGCAATTGAGCATAGTTTCTATTGGCAGATTGGAGGAATTGATTATGTGTTGTATTGATGTTTGTCATTGATGTCAACACTAGTTGTTTTGTTGTTTACCAGGTTCCAGTAGAGTGGTTGGATTATGATGTTGATCTGGAGATCCTCTCCGATATTCTTAAAGCTTGTGGAATTGGTTTGGATTGGTTATTCATGTGTTCTTAACATGTATCACATTCAGTTGGTTCAGGATTTGATGATCTGAATACTATCATATGTTCTAGTAAGCCTTTTGGTTACTGGTAAGGGTTTTACTAGCAGCGCTTTGATGAAGATCTATTGATGAATCTAATAAGTGGTGTTGGTGTGGCTTCTAGAAGGTTATCAAGATGCTGATGGTTATCTTGTTCATAGTCTAGTTGATCAGTGGTGTTGCAGTTAGCACTAGACCTATCCTATGCTATCTTATTCTGTTAGGATATGGATCAGTTTATGTAACGTGTTGGTTGATGCTCCCAATGCATTACCGGTTGGATTTATTGTTTGGTTTATGTTGTTTCGGTCTTAGGCTAACTTGGTTTATCATTGGTTTGCGGGATTATGTAACATATTTATTGTATTATCTTTTAGGTGGCCGACCTAATTGTTTGGTCTTGGGTTGGTATAGATATGATGTAAGATCTCTTTGTAGATCATGGGATTAAGGTTATGAGATTATCTGCATGTGAATAAAGTTGTAATCATATGTAGAAGGTTTGGTCGATCATACATAATCGAATTAGGTTTGTGTAAGAGGTTTTAGACCTTTGGTATCGAAATTAACCAAAACTGTACTTAGACATAGGAAATGTTATACTTGCAGTTCAGTCTTCATTCCAGATTGTAGTCCAATATTTTCTGTAGTTAGTGAGGCTCCTTTTGTGATGAGCAGTACGCTCTAGGATGTTGGCCTTCTTGCATGTGAGGGCCCCTTATTGTAATATTTATTCATCTGATCAGTGGATAGATATTGTGGGTCTCCAATCCCACCATGGTTTTTCCTCATTGAGTTTTTCCATGTATAAATCTGTGGTGTTATGGTGTTCATCTTTGTGGTTGCA
This sequence comes from Cryptomeria japonica, assembly GCF_030272615.1. Classification (NCBI taxonomy): domain Eukaryota; kingdom Viridiplantae; phylum Streptophyta; class Pinopsida; order Cupressales; family Cupressaceae; genus Cryptomeria; species Cryptomeria japonica. The sequence goes on along the minus strand of NC_081412.1, from coordinate 700,718,989 downwards.
TTATTACTTATTGTTATATGATTTTATGTTTACAAGTTGCTGAGTTGTTGTGTTAATAAGGTTAAATTTCTCCATTCTGGTAGAACATTGATTCACCCCCCCCCCTCTCAGTGTTCTTGGATCCCAACAATTGGTATTAGAGCCTAGTGCCTCAGAATAAGTATAACAGATTAAGGAAGATCTTGTATCTGGGATCTATGGAGATAAGTTTGAGGAAGGAACTTCAAGTAGCACTTAAAGACTATGATGTTGAAAGGTTGAGGAACATGAAGTTGCAAGATGAGTTGAGATCTACGAAGAAATTCATTTTTACTCTATAGGAGAGGTTGTCATCTACACAAGCTAAAAGGAAAGAACTTGTGAACAATTGCAAAATCAAGATGATGGAGAGAACAATGCCTTTAAGGAAATTATGTTAGAAGTTGAGTCAGGAGAATGGTGTCATGAATAATTAAATACAAGCCCTAATTATGAAGATGTCCGAGGAAATTGAAGATCGGAAGAAGAATGAAGAAAATCTTGCAATATCTCTGAAAGACAAATCTGAGGAATGCATTGGGTTAGCACATGAGAATGATGTGTTGAGAACTGAATTGGTACAATCATATAACAATGAGCAAGAGTTGGAGAGAATGGTGACAATCCTAAGAGGAGATCTGTATGTTGAAAATGAATACAAAGATAAGTTCAAGGTTAGTTCTGCTAAGGTTGATGAGTTATTGAAGGATCAAAGGGACACTAGAGACACTAGAGGTCTTGGATTTGAGTATGGAGAAAGCTCTGGTACTGCAAATTAGGATGACACATCCAGTCAAAAGGTCAACTGGAATCAAAAATCACCGATAAGATAACCCAATGCACATAAATTTAATGGTAGATGCTTTGTTTGCAATAAGTTTTGTCATAGAGCAAGTCAATGCAAAAATAGAGCAAATCAGAATAATAATTCAGTTCCCGGTCAATGTTCAAATTGTAAAAAGTATAGTCATAGGACAGAAGATTGTAAAATGAATGCGAGATGTCATGCATGTGGAAAGTTTGGACATATGGCTAATAAATGTAGGTAAAGGAATGATCAAGGTTACGGTAAGGGAATTCAGAAAAAAAAAGTTACTTGTTATGCATGCAACAAAGTAGGACATATTGTTAAATTTTGCAGAAGCATGAACCTACTGGCAGGAAGTGATAAATCTAATGAGAAGGGAAAGTAGAAGGTTCATGATATTTGGAAGGAGCATGAGAAGAAGTGGGTTATGAAGTCTGAGGATCAACCGACAGAATCAAATGCCCCAGATGTTCATTCGGCTAAAGCATATACTCAGTTACTCAACTGACAGAGCAAAATGTTCCTGCACCAGTAGGAATCTCATCTGGTAACTAAGGCATTCACCTTAGGGGGAGGCAAATTGATGACAAATCTTGCATTGCCCCTGGTAGTGGTCTGAAAGCCTATTTCAGACCTTGGAGAAGTCAGTTTGAAGGTTTACCTATGAAGATTTGTTGGATTTGGTTTGGTTTACTAGTAAGTCACTTTATGAGTTATGGTTTGGACTTACACCTATAGTTAAGTACTTTAGAATCTTTGGTTGTGAATTTGAAGTTTGATCCTAGATGTGATGAAGGGATATTTATTGGTTATTCTAATGAAAACAAAGCATATAGATGTTATAAAAAGAGATTGCAGAGAATTATGGAGAGTGCTAATGTCAAGGTGGATGAGCAATACAAAGATCAAATCAAAACATATGAGAGAGAACCAAAAGTGGAGATGATCATAACTGAACTGGTAGCACTTGTACCAGAACAAAATGTTGAACCAGTTACTCTGGTAGTATCAAACTATTCAATAGTAACTATAGATTAGAGTAGGGAATCAGTAAGTCAGAAGACTCCTAGGTATGTAAGGTTGAATCATTCAGAAGATCAGATAATTGGACAAGAAGAAGGTTGGCAGCTGATGAGGTATGCTTAATTTCTTTAATTGTACTGACATCAATGGATGAAGCATGTAAGAATGAATGTTGGATGAGATCCATGGAAGAGGAATTGGATCAGTTAGAAAAGGACAACACATGGACTTGGATGTTATTGGAAATTGGCTTGATTGGTTTACAAATGATATTCTCAGAAGGAAGGAATTGATTATGTTGAATCGTTGCTCCGATAGATAGGATTTTCAGATATTATCAAGGATTTTTAGGTATGGTTTTTGGTTTATGATGACTTTACACTATGAGCATATATAGATGCAGATTGGGCTGGAGATATAGGTAACCTGATAGGCTCATCCAGTGAAGTTTTCTTTCTTGGAAAGAAACTTGTTTCATGGATCAGCAAGAAACAATCATGTACTTCTTTATCTACTGTTGAAGCTGAGTATTTTGTCATTGCTACTAACTGTACATAAGTTCTATGGATGAAGCAAATGTTGAAGGATATAAGGGTAGACTGCAATGAACCAGTAGTTATTCACTATGATAACTCCATGGCTATTGACATATCAAACAATTCAGTATTTCATTCTAAGAAAAAGCACATTTCTATCAAGTATAATTTTTGTAAGGAGAAGGTGGAAGCAAATGAAGTCAGACTGGTTTATGTGAACACTAAAGAGAAGATTGTAGATATCTTTACTAAACCTTTGCCTAAGGAATCATTTGAGTACTTCAGAGACAGATTGGGAGTTTATGCCCCTCTGGTAGAGACTTGAGTGATGTTGATTGGCATCAATCTAACATGCATTATCATAAATATCGATCATTCTGGATTGATGTGCTGGTGCTACTACTCAGGGATAGTAGTCAGCTATGTGGTTCAGAGGATTTATGATTTTTCTTTGATGTTTATGTCAAATTTATGACATTGGTGTCAAAGGGGGAATGTGAAAAACAAAGCTTACCAGAGATAATAGTCAAAGGGGGAGGAATATAATTTCAGATTGGTTGTATTCCATTGGGGGAGACTTGTTTGGTATTTCCTGGCACTTGGATGTTTTGTTGTCTACCAAGTTTCGGTAGAGTGGTTGGATTATGATGTTGATCTAGAGATCTTCTCCGGTATGCTCCAACTTGTGGAATTAGTTATTCACGTGTTCCTGATGCGTATCACATTCAGTTGATTCAGGATTTGATGATCCAGATGTTATCATATGTTCTAGCAATACTTTTGGTTACCGGTAAGGGTTTTACTGACAATGCTTTGATGAAGATATTTTGATGAATCCGATAAGTGGTGTTGGTGTGGCTTCTAGAAGGTTATCAGGATGCTGATGGTTATCTTGTTCATGCTCCAGTTGATCAGTGGTTTTGTAGTTAGCACCGTGTTGGTTAACAAATTTGTCCAGTTTTAATTTTATGATGACTGACTCGTGTTACTATTTTTTGTTGAAAGACAAATTGAACCAATAATTGGGTAAATTTATGAATAATTTACCCTCTGCATAAGGGTGCAGCTTCCCGTATGATATTCAATGAATTTTTTAAAATTCTTTCACTTTTAACCAGAAAGCTAGTAAAGGCATTCACATTCATAATTCAACACCACATGAATGCTATAAAGATAAATATTATGTATGTAAACTCACAGACTTACAATCAAAATAACTTCACTTCTCATAAAATTTCCTCTTAGCATAGATCTGATCAAGTCTCGCTCATGTCTCATAGGATAAGGGGGATCAAAACATTCATGCAAAATTAACAATAGACCTACTTATTGAATCTATTCACAAACTTATTAAAGTATAATAACCAAAGAACCAACAAATGCTGCATAAACAAATATATCTCAACAGAGATTTTCTGTTCACATTCAAACACACAAAATTGAAAGTTGTGGAATAAGTATCATTCTATTCACTGATAAAATGTCTTCCTTGAAAATTCAACACCTTCATAAGAAAATAAAGTCTGCTAATCTATATCACCACCAAAATTTCTTGGACCTTATCAAAGTCAAACAAATCAATTTTTATAGCCACAACCTAGCTAATAGTTCATACGGGAAACACAGAAAACAAACCATTTCCACCCCGCAAATTCAGAGAAACCGGTGTTTAAACAGAAAAATAAAACTGTTTTCACAACTAACAATTGAAAAGAGACATCCTAGCATAGAACATTCCTAAGCAATTTTGATAACTGCTTTCTTCTTCCAATCCATGTAAGCAATGACAAAGTGTTGAATGATTGTGCTATGCAGTAGCCCCACACATGTCATTCTTTACTTCCATACTTCCTTCTCATGGCATATTTGCGCTACTTTATCTGAATGCTCATCTAGGTTCTAAATGCATAGGAAAAGAAGGGATTCAGATTTAGACATGAGGCCCAAGTCATTTGAAACCAAGCCCTTGGCTTCTTTGATGTGGTTGATTTTATCTTATAACAACCTTGTTATGACCTCAATTGTTTCTAGAGTTTTTCCATCATCTTTTAAACACTTCAAACCAATGCAAAAAAGCTCATTGTGCATGGAAGATACCAATTCTGCAAGATGCTTCACTAATTTGGCACTCTTCATATGCCTGTCTCACCAACGCATTTCTCCATTGTACATTTCATTGGCATACGTACAGAACATTATCATCCAAGGTAGGAACTGGCTTCTCTAACAAGAACTTCATTATACCATATTTCTATACTTCTCTCATTTGAGCTACCCTTTTCACCCCCTCAACTTCTACATTCTTCCATTTGATAATTTCATTCTCCAATTCCTTTGTTACCTTGTTTGCATCATCATGAACCTTACTCAAGTCCACAAAATATTTCCCTCCTACTTTCTAAATTTAGTCCAGCCAATCTACAACAACGTCTGCCATTAATCTGCATTTTTGAATTTGCTCAATTGCTTTTTGATTGACAGAGGACTTAGGGTCAAAAGATGTAGGAGTCTGAGAAATGGGCTACGGATTAGGATTATTAATGGCCTCAATATATTATGCCATGCTTCTCATTATCTCTTTCATTTCAGACTTATCTTTTTCATCCTTCCAGGATCTTTTCAGCATCTTCTTGGTTGAAACTTCCAAATGTAATGCATCTGCTACGCGAGTTCCTTCCCCTAAGTTCACTTTTTCAACCATGAAATCTTTACTTGTCGGATCAGCCATAGTTTCATTAGTTTTTGGACGGGCAATCTCCGTAGTCCAATTACCTATATTTTCATCAAAATCAATTTTTGATACAGTCTTTAACCTTTTGGCTTTGGAAACCTTTCCCAAACATTTACTGACCATATCTTCAACAGTGATAGATACTGGAACAACGTTCCTTTTCTTACTAGTTAATGTGTTCTCCAACCATGTTGGCCCTGGGGTTGCAAGATATTTGTTTGAACCAATTTCTACCTCCTTTTGATCCCTCACTACTATGGTAGTGTCCACATTCAGGGCTTCACCTACCTGTTGGTTGTCACCCTTATCATCTAAATCATGTCCTCCCACATTTGGATTTGAAAAATAAATATCCATCTCAGGTACGGTCTCATGGTTAATTACTATATCAGTAGGGGAAGATTTTATTCTACTCTTAGTTCTAGAATGAGTGATTCTACTTGTTGTTAAATCTTCTTTTCTCTGTACCCTTTCTATTACCCGCTCACCCTTCTCCTTTTTCCTAGAAGGACCTGCACAAGATGGAACAAGGGGATTAGAAACCAAGGATTTAGTGGGAGAGGTTGAACTTTTTCTTGAACTTCTGCTCAGTCTCCGTTCTCTAAGCCACTTTTCCATTCTTCGTATTACCGAGAACGTCCTGGTTTGACTATGCTCTTCTTCATTCTTTCCCCAATCTATTTATGAAATTACCCCCTTCTGCCTATCATCAACAAACTGGGAATCAAGCAAATCACTTTCATCATCAACAATATTTACAATATTCATCTTTAGACCATAATTCCTAATTTGTTGTACTGAAAGTCTTAAGTGAGCTCTTCTTCGAACCTTATATTCATCCATGCAATCCGCCCAGAAGTCTTCTAGATTTGGTATAAGTTGAAAATCCTTCTTGAGTGTAAGGTAAGCCGCTGCAAACCCCTTAGCATCAAAATCATTTTTGGGAGTATACAATTGAAAGTTGAGCTTCTTGAACTCTAATTCTAAATTCAGGGCATCCTAGACATTATTACAGGTGTAATAAGTCAACTCAATGGGGAAAGAAACTCTTGTCCAGTGCTTCGCCCTGTATTTCTTGTCTATATGAGCAAGTTGCCTGCACACTTCAATTAAAACTTGCCTGTCAAAGACATATCTTGGCAATATGAGGCTTTTCTCTTAGGACTTAATATAGCTGAGAAACATGGGATTAAAGTGTTACAAGAAATTGGGGGTTTAGAGTTGATTGTGTCTTAGGTAAGATCCAAATACTCTTCAAAAAATGCAAAACTCAAACAATATAGGAATGTTGTTTGGGATGCCATAGAATTTTTTGATGCATTTACAATTGAATGGGTGGAAAGGAGTAAAAATATAATGGCATATTTCCTTTCTAATGTGGCCTTAAAATAATATGATGAGACACTAGTGGGTGTATCATAAATAGAAATAAAAACTATCCCATCAGTACCGGATAATATAACAAGTTGGTATGTTTTCAAAGATGATATTGATTTGTTAAACTTCTTACAATGAATTGATGGCTATGAATCTCAGATAATTGGTTGTGACTCCTTAGTCCAAGTTGTAATGATAATAAACAGTGTTTGGGAGTGAAGTTGCTCAGTTGAAAATAAATAAGATTCTTAGGGGATTGGTTGCATTAGAAAGGGTATTTGATGTAAATAACTGAAACCTTATGAAAGATTCTCCTACCAAGAATGAGGAGTTAGAAGAGATCAACTTAGGAAATGACACATCTCCAAGAAAAGTTTATATTGGAAAGAGGATAAGTTCTAATATCAGGTCTAGGCTTATAGCACTACTAAGGAAGTATAGGCATGCATTTTCTTGGTACTATGATGATATAAATGTTGGAATGCACTGATACCATCAGTAAACTAAGAGAGGGGGGGGTGTGAATCAATTTACTGACGATAACAAAAATCAATTCAATTATAAACCTTAAACCGGAGTGCAACCCAATGAAGAATATAATATGAAAGCACAACACACATAACACCAATATTTGACATGGAAAACCTAGAAAGGGAGAAACCACAGTGGGAAACCCTACCCACAATCATATGAATACTCTGCAGTAGTATTGTGAATAATTATAATGGGTCTACACATGCAGAAAGGCCAACAACCTAGAGCGCACTTCTCATCACAAAGGGAAGTCTCACTGACTTACAAAATCACCAAACTACAGTCTGGAAAACAATGAATGTTGAAAGTAGCATCTACTAATGCCTGATACAGTTCTGGTTAAGCACTGATGTCTGCTCTGCAATACAAAACCTTTCCAACCTTTACCTGAATGATATGACTTTCTTCACAATTAATCCTTCTCTAATAATTTAGACTTAACCAACCATCGATCTCTAAATTACATGAGCAAGTCACCTATAAATACATATCATCAACCTTATTGATAAGGTTGGCTAAACCCTGAACTCATAAACCCATAATTACAAAGATTACATCATATGATACCACCAGACCAATATTATGATTTACATTACATAGCATGGACCTAAATCAAGTAACCAAACAATTATATCCATCAAGGATTCCACTTAGACCAAAATCCAACATGCTTCACTTGCCGGTAGAAACCCTTAGTGAAAGTTTAACCGGATCCAAATAGGACCACCATAATAGCACACCATCCAATGCAAAGTTGCCAAATGTTTGGGATATGATCAAGAAGCACAAACATGAAAGAAACCAATTTCATAAGCCGGACCCAAAATCCACTGACCAAGTCACCAAAATAGCATACCGGTAAAGCTAAACGGGAACGTCAGAAGCCAATAACTGGAAATACCAAAAGTGATAACTAAATCATGAAACCACTAGAATATAGCAAGATCATAGACACTGGAATAAGAATCCAAAATCGATTTTAGAGGTATGATCATACCGATCAGAATCACAACCAAAACCAAAATGATCACCAAGACTAACCGGGATAGTCTCCAACTGGGATACAGTGTCGACATCAATGACAATACTTAGCCAAATCCAACATATTGCCAACAATAAAAACCTATAGGGAGGATCTTTTCCAGCATGAGATCCCCTTGAAACTAGATACCAAACCTTTTAGGCAAAAGAAGAGACCACATAAACCCAACTTTAGCCCGTAAAGTGCAAAATGAGCTCACTAAATTAAGGGATGGGGGAATTATAAAACCTATTAGACAATCAACTTGTGTCTCAAATTTGGTCCCTATTAAGAAGAAAAATGAAGACATTAGACTGTGTGTGGATTTTAGAAACTTGAACATCTCATCTTTAAAAGACAACTATCCACTGCTCAACATGGAAGCTATGCTACATAAGGTTATTGGCTGTGAGCTTCTATCCATGATGGATGGGTTTTCAAGTTATAATCAAGTCAAGGTGAAAGAATCAAAGAAATATAAGAGATCATTGTTGAACAAGGTCAACAAGCTGATTGCAGGTGTTTTTGTTGTGTTATGGGGAGAAGATGAGGTGTGGTCGATGTCACGTCATGTCCTCAACCACATGTTTTGTGCTATTGTCACAAGGGGAGTGTTTCTAGTTTTGAAAAGCAAGAAGACAAGCGAGGTTGGCAGTTGGTTACCCTACCATTTTCCATTATTGTCAAAGGGCGAGAAGTTGAGAAAAGTTGACATAAATGCAAAAGGGGGAGATTGTTGGCATTAGATTGTCATTAATGTCAGCAATTGATGTGATGCATGGGACAAAGATGGGATTTGTTGAGTTTCTTAGAGGAAGAGAGGAAGATTAGTAGATTGGATGTAGAGGTAAAAGGCAATGATTTTTGTAGTATATTAATCCCACTATGTTATCCATATTTAACATATCAATGTTTATTACCACATATGTAGTCAGAGAACAAAGGGTGGTTGTTATTTCTCATGTCAATATCTTGCGTTGACTAAGGTTGTTGGCAAAAAGAAGAGTAGACACCACACTGTGTTTTGTTGGCATTATACACTCTAATGAGAATTGAAGGTGTTTCCATTGATGGCAACCTTGAAACCTTGTGGAAACCTTCAGGCAACCTTGTAGCATTCATTTGGTAAACCACCGATAGGCACCGACACCGATAGACACTTCACCAGCAGTGACAACAATATATACCGGCACCCTAGCCAACATGAACAAACTTTTGTTTATTGTATTTAATTATAAATATCTTTTGTAAAGACGACATGGGATATTGTAATAGACTCATATATGTATGAGATCTTGTAAATCATTTTGATATGGACATATGATGGATATGGTAGAAGTGATGAGCGAATAAGGTTATGGTTATAGTATGAGCTTAAACTGGTACTGAACCTGGCATAACAGATCCTGAATTGTAGCAGTACATTATATTGGATTCTCATAATCCATTTTGTAAGTTAGTGAGACTTCTACATTGTAGATTGAGCAGTGAGCTCTAGGCAGTTTGCCTTCCTACATGTGCATACACTACATTGTAAGTAATGTCCATTCATTGGCCAGTGAGTGAATATTGTGGGTCACAAATCCTACTGAGGTTTTTCCCACACCGGATTTCCTCGTTAAAAATCTTGTGTTATGGTGTATTTTCTATGTTATCTTTATTGTTCCTATTTACTGCATTAATTATTATTTACTGGTACACTGTTTTGGAATGTAAAATACTTTATAAGGTCAAATATTCTATCAATCGGTTAGATACTGATTCACCCCCCCCTCTCAGTATCTTTGAGACTATCATTAATCCTAACAAATTGTATCAGAGCCTGGTCCTCTATTTTCAAAAGTCTAATAGCTTGAGGAAGATTCTGACACCGGTACAGATGGAAAACTTAAGAAAGCAATTAGAAGGAGCTCTTGCGGACTATGATGTAGAGAAGTTGAAGAATATCAAACTTAAAGATGACCTGAGAACTACATAGGAATTCATTCAAGGACTTTAGGAGAATCTTACTATTGCTAGAAATAAAATAAAAGAACTTCATGAGAAGATACCGAGTGATGATGATGAAAAGGAAACTCTTAATGATCTTGTGAACAAATTGAGGCAAGAAAATAGTACTATGAGGAATGAAATGCAAGACATGACTATGAGATTTTGTAAAGACATTGAAGAGAAAAAGAAGAAGGAAGATGACTTGACTAGGAGACTCAATGATGCTGGAAATGAAAACCTAAGACTTAGTCATGAAAATGATATGTTGAAGATAGATTTGATTCACATGCAACATGATAAAACTGAACTTATGAGACAAAAGGAAATTCTGGAAAATGAGTTGGCTACTGCAAATCAACATAAAGAGAAATTCAAGAAAAGTTCAGAAGAACTTGATGATATGCTGAAAAGTTAGAAACCTAATGGAGATGCTAATGGACTTGGATTTGAAGTTGAAGAAAGTTTTGGTACTACAAACAATCATGATCACAGTAAACCTGTAAGACAACCTAATGCTTACAAATTTAATGGGAAACACTTTAACTGTAACAAGTATGGTCATAGAGAAAATCAGTGTAGATCTAGAAATAATCAGAACATTAATGTGTTAGGATTCCCAAAGATACTAAGAGTGGGGGGGGGGTGAATCAATATCTAATCGGTTAAAATATTTTCTGAACTTATTAAATGAATTGCATGCCAAAACAATGTACCAGTAAACCAGAAATAATGCAGTAAATAAGATCAATAACCACAACATAGAAAGCACACCATAACACAATATTTTTAACAAGGAAACTTGGTGTGGGAAAAACCTCAGTAGGATTTGTGACCCACAATATTCACTCATTGGCCAATAAATGAAAATTACTTACAATAGGAGCCTACACATGCAGGAAGGCCAACTGCCTAAAGCTCACTGCTTAAATACAAAAGGAAAGTCTCACTGACTTACAAAAATAGATTATGCAAATCCAATATCATGTACTACTTTGGTTTAGCATCTGCTATGCCAGGTTTAGTACCGGTTTAAGCTCATACAACTTCCATAAACCTTATTCCACAATCTACATTAATATTCGCATCTACCTATTACATTTCATACATACTTACACAAATGATTTACAAGATCTCATACTTATATGAGTCTTATTACAATTTGCCTTTTTGGATTTACAAAAAGATTTTACAATTAAATACAAAATAAAATCTTGTCGGCTAGGGTGCTGGTAAACATCTTTGTCACTGTCGCTACCGGTGTAGAGTCTGTCATGTCATAGGATTGTAAGGTTGCCATCAATGACAATACCTTCAATCACCTACAATTTCTCATTGGACTGTGCATTTGCCAACATAATGCACCCACCAGTCAATGTTCCAAATGCAACAAAATTGGTCAGAATTTAGAAAACTGCAGAATGAATGTAAGATGTTATGTTTGTGGGAGATTTGGGCACTTATCTAATCAATGCAGAACACAAACCGGCATAGGATATGGAAAGGCTATTCAGAAGAATAATGTGACTTGTTATGCTTGTAACAAGATTGGACACATTGCAAAATTTTGTAGAAGTAAGACTTCACTGGCAAATAATAAAGGACCCAGTTTGAAAGGTAAAGAGATGGTAGATGAGGTAAAACAAGAATTTTCAAAATAGTGGATTAGAAAGAGAGATCAGAATGTTGATGAAACTATTCCTTCACCGATAGAACAAAGTATTACTCCATCGACAAGATATTCTTCATCCAACTAAAAAATAACCCTTTGGGGGTATTGCAACAAGTTGAATATCATGCAGTTTACCCTCAGTTAATGGTGAGAAGATGGATTTCTTCTCTACCGACAAATGTGTTAAGTTTCACTTAACCAACAAGCATTCAATGCGGTTGTTGGAAGAAAAAACATTATAAATCATCGGTTTTCCCTCTTTTTCAATTCACCGAGCATTCAAACTTTTAGAGAGCGCGAAATCCAAGCAAAGGCATTCAAGGCGAAGAAGTGAAGTGATTTCTTTCAAGCACTCAACCATTATTAGGTAGCTTAAGGTATTTTTCAATGGCTTCCTCCTCTGCTCCGGAATTTATTGCAAACCCTACTATTGTTACAAATGCCCTAGGCCCATTTTTAAGATCATTCCCGAAATAGCTAAGCAAGATGATTCTATAGGTGCATTTTCAAAAATTCCTAAAGGTGTTTCTTATGCTGAAGACTTTAGAATTTATATTCACTGCAATATTGTGGAATTAGGTTCTGAGGAAGTGCTAAAGATGTTTAAAATTGTTATCTGTGATGAAAATGGAAATGTCAAACCCAAACACAAGGTAATTGAAACTTTAGGTCTTGTGGAAATATTGGACATCCCTGAATTTCCTAAGGAGGTAGTGAGAATTGTCCTTAGCAAGGTTCATGGAGAATTTCTTCGGCTAGATTCAGTTTGCAAAATCACTAAGGAAGCAATTAGGGCAGTGGCAGGTTTACCCTTCGCCAGTAGCAGGCCAAATAAGACTAACAAGGTACCTAACAACACTGTCATAACCTTAACAGGAGCAACATGTGATAGTAGATCCCTGAGAGTAAATGACATGAAGGATGTAAATGTCAGATTCATAAGCATGATCTTAGGCTACAAGACCACACATGCAAACCGACTCAATTCAGTTTCTAGTCTTTGCATTAAAAGTGCTTATGATATGGTGAATACTGATGCAAAAATAGATGTATGTGAGTTGCATGAATTAATAGACAACCTGAAAAAGATAAAAGGAGATAAGAAAGGAACATTTCATTTTGGCAATCTTTTGGTATGTCTTATGTTATATTTCACAAAAGAAGTTCCCAATATTGGAAAGAAATATTTTGGATATGATATACCGGTAGGCAAACAATTGCTAGAAATCTTCACCGACATAGACACTAATAAAGAAAAAAAAATAACTGAGTATTTTAAAACCTTCCAAGCAAAAATGAAAACCAAGGAGAGACTACCACAGAGTGTAGTAGACAAGTACAACAAAGAAATATGTTTTGTGATTAAAAAGGATGAAATGTGGATGGAAGCAGTTCTTCCTAGAACTGTATGGGTAACTGAAATGGGGTATGAAGCAGATGTAAATATTATTGAAACTTATGCTAAAGCCCTATTAGAAGCACCTAGAGAACCCACATAAAAGGTTTCTGGTAATGCAAAAACAATTGAAAGTGGTGTACAAAAATTGAAACAAAGAAAAAAAAGAGAAAAGTACATAAGGAGTGCAACAAAGAAAGTAAAGGAAATAAAAGAAAACATCATGAACATAACTGGAATAAAGGAAAATGACCTAGAAGGATTACAACCGGAGGCACATATCTCACCGGTTGGTACATCATCTGAAAGTGAAATACCTGCTAAGTTTAAGAGAGTTGATAGGAAGAGAAAACCCTCACCGGTACCCTCTCCTTCACCAAAGAAAACAAGGCAGAAGCAACAGGCAATAAGACCACCGAAAAAGAAGTTGACACCAAAGAAGAAACAAAAATAGGTTATACCACCTCTGGATAACTTATTGAGTGAAGTCATTGACGACGAGAATTTATCAAATGTGATCAAACTGTATAATACATTCACTGATGCGGAAAAGGAAAGTATTGAGAACAACATTATTCTACATCTAGACATTTACAAGAAAGTATTAATAGAAGTTGTAGATGATTTGCCTAATGAATTGTACAAAAGGTTAGATGCTGAGAGGATTGCAGTTATGGAGCTAGATAAGAAACTCAAGATTGAAAAACTTCTAGCGATACATCCGGTTAACTCTGTAGAGGAGATTGATGAACTAATTAGTGAAGCTAACAAATTAGTTTTTACAAGTGGTCACCAACATGTAAGGGTAATGGCTGGTAGAGTCAATGAAATTGCAAAGGAAACAACAGACAAGTGGGATATCTTTTTTGTAGAGAAGGAAAAACAAGAAGAGTTGAACAAACCTAAGAAAACTTTCAAGGTTTATCAAAAGGATAGAGGCAAAGGAAAAGGTAAAGTTGGTGGATTACCAAACATAAAAGTAACTGACAACCTACCACCACCTTTGGTTACTACACTGGCAAATACTAAGGACATACCGACTGCTGAAAATGTTGACACACCACATGAGGACACTAACCCTGAGTCATAAATTTTATTCACCATGAACATTGATACTTAGGAAGTGAACATTGTAGTGGACAAGGATAGCACTGAGGTGAAAAATAATATTGCTAACACTGAAAACATTGCAGAGCAGCCGACAAAAAATATTGAGGTTGGAATACAAGCAATGCATACAAAGAAACCTTTGGATAGTGAAACAAATACTAGTAGTGTAGATGCCAGCACAGAGAAACCGACAGAGACAGAGATACCGATAATGGATAACATAGAGAAAACAACAGAGAAATCGGTAGAGGCACAGGTACATGTTGAGATAGCAAAACCGGAAATCACTGAGAAACCCAAACCATTGCTAGTAGAAATGCAAACTTAGACTGATCCACCAGAGGTTGATTCAAGCAAATTGGTTTCTAGTACTGCAAGCACTCAGATAGTAAAGGTAGTTGGTCAGACATCTGGTACTTCATTGAGTGAATTCAGACCTACAAATGTAACAAAGGTACTTTTGGACTCAATAAAGAAGATAATGAATTGTAATGCATTGGCCTATAAGGCAATTGATGACACTATTCATATTCTTAAGATGATTGCACCAAAATGCAATGTAGATAATGTAAAGGATTCTTTAAGTCATCTAGACACATTGTCTAAATTCATTGCTGGAAATATTTTAACAATTGATCAAATAAATGAGGAAACATTCAAAGAGAAAATGGAAAAGGAAAATGAAAAATTCTTTGAGGAAACAATAAAGAAGTGCACGGAGCACATTAACACACTTTTACCGGCACTCAATAACATAATTTTGGAGTACAAGGAATTGTACAGGGACACATGCAAGCCACGTTTGGTAACACGGGATATTGAAAAGAAAATAAGCAAAGTACAAAAAGAGATAGATGATATACTTGATAATATCATTGGTTCATTTGAACCTATATCAGTTATTGAGAAAGAGATAGCAAGATTTGAGGAAAAGATGGAGAAATTAGAGAAAGAGAAAGAAAGGATCAAGGAAAATGCCAGAGAGCTTAAGCACAAACTCAGTCCTAAATTAAAAAACCTTATCTCTCCGAGGAAAGAGATCTCCGAGGCATTAATTCAAGGGCAAAAGTCATCAGAGGAGCATATGCAACATCTCACTAGTACAATCTAAAGAACTGAGGAAACCATGAAGGACAACAATAGATTCATATAGAGTTTAAACTTGGTTTTGGCCAGCATATTTCAGATTGTAACCAACTGGTTACAAACTTCATGGTGAAATTTTGCACTCATTTGACAATTTTTGACAACCTTTGTCATTGATGTCAAAGGGGGAGTAGTGGATAGAGAAAAATGGCTAATCATAGGAGATCATCTGCTCAAGGGAAGCACACATTTTTGGTAAAATCTTGGACTTCATTTTTGGAATAGATTTTTGGATTTTTCTCATGAGTGTTGCCATCAATGCCAAAGGGGGAGGTTGTTGGCATTATACACTCTAATGAGAATTGAAGGTGTTGTCATTGATGAAAACCTTGCAACCTTGTGGAAACCTTCAAGCAACCTTGTGGCATTCATCTGGTAAACCACTGACAGGCACTGACACCGACAAACACTTCATCAGCAGCGGCAACAATGTATACCGACACCCTAGCTGACAGGAGCAAACTTTTGTTTATTGTATTTAATTGTAAATATCTTTTGTAAAGCCAACATGGCATATTGTAATAGACTCATATATGTATGAGATCTTGTAAATCATTTTGATATGGACATATGATGGATATGGTAGAAGTGATGAGCGAATATTAAGGCAGATTTTGTATAAGGTTATGGTTATAGTATGAGCTTTAACCGATATTGAACCTGGCATAGCAGATGCTAAATTGTAGCAGTACATTATATTGGATTCTCATAATCAATTTTGTAAGTTAGTGAGACTTCCATTTTGTAGATTAAGCAGTGAGCTCTAGGAAGTTGGCCTTCCTGCATGTGCAGGCACCACATTGTAAGTAATATCCATTCATTGGCTAGTGAGTGAATATTGTGGGTCACAAATCCCATCAAGGTTTTTCCCACACTGGGTTTCCTTGTTAAAAATCTTGTGTTATGGTGTGTTTTCTATGTTGTCTTTATTTTTCCTATTTATTGCATTAATTCTTATTTACCAGTACACTGTTTTGGAAAGCAAAATACTTAATAAGGTCAAATATTCTATCAACCGGTTAGATACTGATTCACCCCCCCTCTTAGTATCTTTGGGACTATCATTAATCCTAACATGTTTATCACCACAATTATGAAATAGGTATCCCCACTGCAAGCAAGCTAGATAAGTATGGACTCTTCACTAGGCTAATTGGCTTGACTCAGAAAAAGTGTAACAATAATTATAGAACACACTGTTTTTATCACCACTATGATGAATTAGGTAGCTCTGCTACCCCGCACCAATGAAGACTAGATAAAAATGACCTTGTGGGGTAATCAGTTGGTAGAAGTGTTTGTCGCATAAGATCAAATAACATGTTTTTCACCATACCTCACCATCCCACGAGAAGACAGAGTGAAGACAAAAGACTCTATGGGGTAATAACCACAATAATGCAACAAGGTTCCCTGCCATCTCGTAGCGAGGAAGACCAAAGTAAAATGGTCCCATGGGGAAACTGATGAATACTAAGGAGGGGGGGTGAATTAGTATGCCAAAAATCTCTGCACTTAAACACTTTGCAAGAGTAACAGTAAACCGGTAAAACAATTTAGCAGACAAACCGGTTAACACACATGCAAACCAAATAGCTAATAATGCATTCACCCATAGAAGAAAAAACACCATAACACAAGAGATTTTGACATGGAAACCCAAATGGGAAAAACCACGGTGAGATGGAACTCACAAGTAACTATCTGCAAAATAGGAACCAAACCGGTTAAGGTCTTACAATGTTCTTTACCAGAACAGATCCTATTAGGAATCTCAATCTCTGTTAGGAGATAAGTCTGATTAAAGACTACCTTGCTAGAGGATTTTAGATCCACAGATGTGAACCACCTTGTTAGAGGATTTACAAAAGGCTTTTGGGCCTACCCAGTTAAGTGCTACAGACTTGTCAAAGATGTGAGTAATCAACAAGTGTTTGATCTAGCTAATAGCATAGACTACTCGGTTAGATCCTTGATAGCTCATTCCTAATGCATTCCAGCATTACTTCAGTCTTCTACACATTCATATTCTCTCCAGCTCCTCAACCACCTTAAACCCTAGAAACAACATAAACTTTCGCTACAGCGACATCAACAACCTAAAACCCTAGACATGATGTCCTTATAAAGGAATCTGGTTTCATGTCGGTCCAATAGGATTACTTTACAATTTCCTAGGTTTAATGAACTTGGACATACTTGGTAACATGAAACAAAAAGAACCATTAAAGTGTCGGCACAGTCAAACAATCAATGGATGGTAACTCATCACAAAATGACGGTTGGTAACTCATTACAGAGTATTACCGGTTCATACAATATACCAGTTATCGGTTTGTCAAAAATGAAGACAGGTAAAAATGTGTTATGCCACTTTAATTTCTCGTACTGCTTGGGATCCACAAACTGCTTGGGGTCAACATGCCACTTCAGACTGGGAAACACATTCTTCAAAACACCAATAGTCTAAAGACTATAATACAACATTCCGGTTGGAACAAATACCGGTTGTGCTCTAACTCATACATATAAAGGGGATCTCAATGCAAGTGTGTGTCCATCAATGACAATCACAACATAAACATCAAAAATGCCAACAATCTCCCCTTTTGGCTTTGATGGCAACACTTAGGAAAATAAAATTTTGACATCTAAGTGTTTTACAACAAAATCATGCCATTAGCAAAATTGCTCCCCCTAAGCATATACACTATCCCTTTAACAATACAATGTATAACAATTTTGCATATAGAGCATAAACATTGAGACATTTAGAGCATATATCAAAATTTTGATTACCATATACTTCTCTCAAATAGAATTCTTCTCCCCCTTTGCCAACAATGACAAAGTACAGCTGAACAACCCTGTTTTCATTTGATATTAAAATAATAAAAGTTTATGACAATAAGGAATAATACTTGTCAAAAACAGATTTAAAGTCTCGCAAGAATTGTTTCATCGATAAAGACCAGGACTCAAGTAGGGAAGTGGCTACTTCTTTCTCTGTCTACATCTAGGAGACCTGTTCTTCCATGGCATCAATTGTGCTCATCTCCTATGTCACTGTTAAGGCATCTAGATTCAGATAGCACTTCTGAAGAATTTGCAGACGTGGGAGTAGAACTAGTTGTAGCTCCTGCAAATCTCTAGACCAGGTGTTGATCTCTTGCTCCATTTTTGCTGACTGGATGTGAAACTGGTGAATGGTTTGCCCATAAGTTGTAAAGGAATCATAAGGTGGCTTGAATGTGCTCATGTAGGACTGGAAGTCCATTTGAAGCTTTTGTTTCTGAGCTAGCAAATTGTCATAGAACAAATGGGGTTTGCAGATCTTGCTAAGTAGCAGATTCCCTTCATCCAGAGTGTCCCTTATATCCTTTTGTTCTTTTTTCAGTTTAGACTGGATCTCATTCAACTTCTTCACTAGAGCTATATTAAGAGCTTTTTGATGCTCCTTCTTGACATTTGCCTCTACTTCCTCTTCTAGGCTCTGCACCTGATCATCCACTACTGTGCATAGGAGATTTAGTTTGGCCAATGATGATTCAGTGCACGGAAGGTTAGTACCGGGTATCAAACTGATAAGAGTGTCCACAGCCGCTTGAATTACATCCTGCTCCTTCTTCCTTCGAATGTTTTCAAGCTATTCTTGCGCAACTTTGATGCTCTGCATCAGCTCCGTTTCACTTGCAGACTAGAGGTCAATAGGACTGGTGAGGTCAGCCAGTTTGGCTTGAGTACCTGTTGCCTTTGGAGTCTCTATCTAGGTGTTGTTTGCCACTTCTCTTTCCTTATCCTCTTCTTCTTTTTTCTTCTTCGCTTCTCTTTTCTTCTCCTCTTCTTTGTCCTCAGCCTTTTTCTTCTCCGCTTCTCCCCTCTTCTCCTCTTCCTTTTCTTCTTCTTCCTTCTTCTTTTTCTGTGCTTCCTTCTTCTTCTCCTGTTCCTTGTCTTCCTCTTCCTTCTTCTTTTTCTCAGCTTCCTTCCTTTTTCCCTCTGCCTTATCTTCATCTGCTTTTTCTTTTTTGCTTCCTTTCACTTCTCCTCTTCCTTTCTCTTCTTCTCATCCTCTTCCTCTTTCTTCTTACTTGCATCTTCTTGTTTCTTTTTCTCTTCTTCATCCTTATTCTTCTTCTCCTCTTCATCTTTCTTCTTCTTCTCTTCTTCGTCCTTTTTCTTCTTCTCTTATTCATCCCTTTTCTTCTGCTCTGCCTATTCCCTTGTCGCTTCCTATCTATCCTCGGCTTGCTTATCAACCTATTTAGCCTATTGTTCCCTTCCTGTTGCCTCAGATGGTGTTTCCTGAGTAACATATTCTACATCCAGGGCATCGACATCAATAGTTTTGACCGGTTCATCAACCGGATTTCCTTCATCATCAAGTACTTCATCCGGTTTGTATATAACTGGTTCTTTCTCAGCTTGCTGGTTGGCTTCAGCAACTCGATTCATCTTCAAAGCTTCTAGAGCATGGGTGTGTGTATCCTTAGCACTTCTTTACCCTTCCCTTCCAGTAACAAGAGTCTTCTTCTTCTCATGAAGAAAAGACCTTTGTATTTGTTCATTACATCAAACAGTTCCGAATTTGATACATCAGGAAAATGTTCAGCAAAAACTTTTTCTCTCATTTCCTGTTCCTGCTCTATGGCAATGCGCCATTTATTATCTAAGGACTTATACAAAGAATCCAGTGTTTCAGATCTAATTTCTAAAGGCGACCAGTCATTAAAACATAATAACTGATTTATTTCCTTTTCAACAGCTTCCTTTTCATCATCATTATGTTGGCATATGCACACTCCAATGAGACATTTTATGTGATTGAAGGTTTTATCATTGATGGCAACCTTGCAATCCTATGGCACCGACAAAGGCATCATACCGGCATCAGCAGATCACACTCTACAATGGCACTCACGACACCAGCACCGACACAAAGAAAAGAAGTATACTGGCACAGAGGCCGACAGGATTTTGTTATATTATATTTTGTTTATATTGTAAAAACTTTGTAAGCTAACTTGGAAAATTGTAAAATGACTCTTATATATAAAAGAGATCATTGTAGACATTTGGTAATGAGTGAGGAAGCATTAAGGAAAAATATTAGAGAGACCTATTATGTGAAATATAGGCTAAGGGTTTATGTAAGAAGTAGAGCAACAACTGGTACTGGATCAGGCATTATAGATGCTATTGTAAAGTAGTACAAGATATTGGATTTGTATCATCCTCATTGTAAGTCATGAGACTTCCCATTGAGTCATGAGCTCTAGGCAGTTGGCCTTCCTGCATGTGCAGGCCCCTATTGTAAGTAATATTCTCTTATTGGCCAGTGAATGAATATTGTGGGTCACAAATCCCACCGAGGTTTTTCCCACACCGGGTTTCCTTGTTAAAACCTTGTGTTATGGTGTTCTTTTCATGTGGATGTTCTTAATTCTGTTTATTGCATTATTTCTTGCATACCGGTACACTATTATAATATGTTCTGCATGTTTTAATTCAAGAAATTCTACTCACTGGTTAGATACTGATTCACCCCCCCTCTCAGTATCTGTGGGATTCCTAACAATTGGTATCAGAGCATGGTCCTCTATTTTTAGAAGCCTAACAGCTTGAGGAAGATCTTGACACCGGTAAAGATGGAGAATGTGATGAAGCAACTTGAAGGAGCTCTTACAGACTATGATGTAGAGAAATTGAAAAATATCAAACTAGAAGATGATTTAAGGGCAGCTCAGGATATCATTCAGGCACTTCAAGAAAAATTTACTGTTGCAAGAAATAAGAGAAGAGAACTTTGTGAAAAATTGCAAAATGAGAATGATGAAAAGGAATCACTTAATGATATGATAAGCAAGTTGAAACAAGAGAACATGACAACAAAGAATGAGATGCAGGATATGACTATGAGATTTTGTAAAGAGACTGAGGATAGGAAGACGAATGAAGAAGAATTGACCAGAAGACTAAGTGATGTAGCAAATGAGAACACAAGACTTAGCTATTAAAATGAAATGTTGAAGACAGATTTGATGCATACTCAGAATGACTCAAATGAACTGATGAGACAAAAAGAAGTCTTAGAAAGAGAACTAGAAACTGCAAATCAACATAAAGAAAAATTCAAGAAAAGCTCAGAGGAACATGACACCTTGCTGAAGAATCAAAAACCTAAAGGTGACACTTCTGGAATTGGCTTTGAAGTTGGTGAAAGCTCTGGTACTACAAATACTCAGGATCATAGCAAACCAATAAGACAACCTAATGCTTATAAATTCAATAGAAAATGCTTTAACTGTAATAAGTATGGTCATAGAGCAAATGAATGTAGATCTAGAAATTATCAGAATATCAGCACACCCACTGGTCAATGTTCTAAATGCAACAAAGTTGGTCACAACTCTGAAAATTGCAGAATGAATGTGAGATGTTATGTTTGTGGAAGATTTGGACATTTATCTAATCAATGCAGAACACAAACCGACATAGGTTATGGGAAAGCTATTTAGAAGAATAATTTATCTTGTTATGCATGTAACAAGATTGGGCATATTGCAAAATTCTATAGAAGTAAAGGAACACCGGTAGACAACAAAAGTTCTAGCTTGAAAGGTAAAGAAAAGGTTGAAGAGGTTAAGCAAGAATTCTCAAAATAATGGATTAGAAAAGCTGATCTAAATATTGGGAATACTCCTGCACCGGTAGAACAAATCAATGCTTCACCGGAAGGATAGATTGATGCTTCACCGGCAGGACAGAGCAGTGCTCCACTGGCAGGAAGTTATTCATCTAATTGAAGAAAGTTTCCTTGAGGGTTTGGCAATCTAATGACACATGTGCTCTTATTCCCTTGGTTAGAGATAAGAAGTTGAAAATTACTTTTCACCGACAGACAATGTTAAGAGAATACTTAATTGGCATGCATTTAATGTGGTAGATGGCAAAAAGACACTATAAAATTAAGGTTTTGGCTCCATTCCATTTCACCGAGATTTCATACCTATGAAGAGCGTGAAGATTCCAAGCTAAGGCATTTCAAGCAAGAGGCAAGAACACTCCAAGCATTCATCCATCCTAAAGATAGTAAAAGGTATTTAATCATGGCATCCACCTCTGCAATTGAATATATAGAAAACCCTACTATTGTCTAAGTGATAAAAAGATCTAGGCCCGTATTTCAGTTAGTTCCCGAGGTAGCAAAGAAAGATGATACTTTAGGTGCTTTTTCTCAAATTCCCAAGGGAGTTGTTTACGCTGAAGACCCTAGAATTTACATCCACTGCAACATTGAGGAACTAGGAGATGAAGAGATTAAAACCATGTTTAAAACTATGATATGTGATAAAACCGCCAATGTAAAAGATGAACACCAGATCATTGAAACCCTAGGATTTACAGAGATCCTTAGCATTCCTGAATTCCCCAAGGATGTGATTAGGATAGTCTTAAGTAGGGTACATGGTGAATTTTTCTGGTTAGATGCGGTCCACAAAATCACTAAGGAAGCTGTAAAAGCTGTCACAGGGTTACCGACCACCGGTAAAAGGCCAGATAAAACCAAGAAGGTATCCAATGACCTAGTTACAAACCTAACTGGTGCAACATTTGACAAAAGGTCCCTAAGAGTTAATGATGTAATAGACATTAATGTGAGATTTATCAGCATGATATTAGGGTATAAAGCTACTCATGCAAATAGACTCAATTCAGTTTGAAGCTTATGCAATAAGAGTTCTTATGATATGGTCACAGATAATGCAAAGATTGATATATGTGAGTGGTTAAAGGATGAATTAATTGACAACCTTGGAAAGATTAAGAAGGACAAGAAAGGAACTTTCAGGTTTGGAAATCTATTAGTATGTCGCATGCTACATATAACAAAATAGGTTCCCGGTATAGGCTACAAAAACTTGGATATGATATACCGGTAGGTAAACAGTTAATAGAACTATTCAATAACATGGGAGAAAACAAGGAAAACAATATTCATGACTTCTTTCAAGCATTAAAGGCCAAGATGAAGAAAATAATCAGGTTATCACAAAAGATTGTCGACAAATACAAAGATAAAATATGCTTTGTAATCAAGAAGGATGAAATCTGGATGGAAGCAATCATCCCTAGGACAGTTTGGGTAACCGAGATGGGCTATGAAACAGATGATCATATAATTGAAACATATGCTAAAGCACTTCTAGAAGCCCCCAAAGAACCTAAGGAAGAAATATTTGGTAGTGCAGAAACTATTGAAAGCCAAATACAATCAAAGAAAAGAGTGAAAAAGGTTGAGGTAGTTGTAAGGAAAGGTTCCAGACAAGCAAAGGCCATCAAAGAAGATGTGTTGAAGAAAACCGGTGTAATAGAGGATGAGTTAGTAGCTCCACAACCTGAAACTCACCTATCACCGGTAGGTACTTCTTCGAGGAGTGACAAGCGTGGAACTTTCAAAAGAGTTGTAAGGAAAAGAGATCCCTCACTGACAACCACACCCTCAACCAGGAGGGCAAGACAAAAACAACAAGCAGTGAGATCTCCGGTAAGAAAGGCTACACCAAAGAAGAAGAAACTGACACCCAAAAAGAAGAAGAGGACAAACAAAGACTTGGCCCCTCTTGATATACTGCTGAATGAAATTACAGAGGAAGGTAAATTGAAAATATAGAGAAAATATATGACACTTTAACAGCTGATGAAAAAGAACAAGTTGAAAATAGTGTTATATTGCATATGGATATGTATAAGAAGTTTTTGATGGAAGTAGTAAATGAAATTCCAAATGAACTGTTTAAGAGACTGGAAGCAAGAAGACAAGTAGTAATAGAACTGGACAAGAAAATAAAGATTGAAAAGCTAGTTGTTGTTTATTCAGTAAACTCACCCAAAGAAATTGATGACCTAATTGCTCAAGCCAACCGATCAGTATTTTCTACTACACACCGGCACATTTCTTTAATGGTTGGAAGAGTTAATGAGGTGACCGAGGAAACAGAAAATGGATGGGATATATTCCTAGTTGAAAAAGAAAAACAAGAAGAATACAGGAACCCCAAACCCATAAAAGTTTATCAGAAAGATAGAGACAAGGGTAAAGGTAAAGTTGGTGGACCACCTAGTATCAAGGTTAGAGGCAACTTACCCCCACCTCCTTTGATTACTCCACTGGTAAAAACAACAGCTACAAAAGATCAACCGGCAATTGAGAATATGGATGTATAAGATGGTAATACTATTCCTAAAGTCTTATATACTGTGGATGTTGATACTCAAAAGATCAACATAGTGGTAGACAAAGATACAGCTGATAAGACTGACATGGCTAGTGAGCCTCAGGTAGCTGAGCAAACTGAAAACACACAGGAGAAACCACCAGAAGACAAAGAGCAACAGGTAGAGACTTAGACTGAGACAATGCAACAAAAAAAGCAAAAGGCTTTGGAACAGGAACAACAACAACAGGAACAGGAACATAAGGAAATAGTGCCACCGGAAACTGGAGAAATAGAAAAACCATTGCTTAAAGAAATGCAAACACAAACAGACCTACCAGAGGTCAATACAAGCTTGGTTATTTCCACTGGTACTCAGATTGTTGGTTCATCATCAGGCTACAAATCAACTAATGTGACTGAGGTATTATTAGATTCAATCAAAAAGATAACAGACTGCAGCTCACAAGCTTACAAGGAAATTGATGATACCATACCAATTTTGAAGGTAATTGCTCCTAACTGTAATATAGACAATAAATATTCTTTAGGACAACTTGACACACTATGTAAATATATCACATAAAACATTGAGAAAATAAAGGAAGAGTCATTGAAAGCTAAAGTAGAAATTGAAAAACAGAAATTCTTTGATGAGCAAATAAAGAAGTGTAATAGAGATTTTGACACACTTCTACCGGAATTGTGTAATTTATTGAAAGAGTACAAAACTCTGTACAAAGACACCTGTAAGACAAACTTTTTGACTGTAGATATAGACAAAAAGATGAGCAAGGTACAGGATGAGATCAATAAACTTGTAGATAATTTTTTTAACTCACTTGATACACTATCAGTTTTTGAGGAGAAGATAACAAATTTTGAAGAAGATTTACTTAAATTGGAAAGAGAGAGAGAAAGAATAGTGAATAAGGAAAAACATTTGAGATTAAAACTAAGTCCAAGATTGGACTATCTAGCATCACTACGGAAGGAAGTATCTGAAGCACTAATACAGGGATAGAAAATACCGACAGAGCATTTGCAGCATCTCATCGATACAGTGAAGAGAACAGAGATAGCAATAAAGGATATCAAGAAGTTTATGGATAGTATAAACTTGATTTTGGGAGATCTTTTTCAAATTGTAACCACCTAGTTACAAGGTTGAAACTACAAACTCTACTGACATCTTGACAACCTTTGTCATTGATGCCAAAGGGGGAGTAGTGGGATGAGAAAATTCAATATCATAGGAATCATATGCTCAGGGGGAGCACACACATTTTTGGTAACATTTTTTTGACTTCACATTTTTTGATACATTTTTGAAATTTCTCATGAGTGTTGCCATCAATGCCAAAGGGGGAGATTGTTGGCATATGCACACTTCAATGAGACATTGTATGTGATTGAAGGTTTTGTCATTGATGGGAACCTTGCAATCCTATGGCACTGACAAAGGCATCATACTGACATCAGTAGATCACACTCTACACCGGCACTTAGGACACTGACACTGACACAAAGAAAAGAAGTATACTAGCATAGAGGTCGATAGGATTTTGTTATATTATATTTTGTTTATTATTGTAAAAACTTTGTAAGCCGACTTGGCAAATTGTAAAATGACTCTTATATATAAAAGAGATCATTGTAGACATTTGGTAATGAGTGAGGAAGCATTAAGGAAAAATATTAGGCAGACCTATTATGCGAAATATAGGCTAAGGGTTTATGTAAGAAGCAGAGAAGCAACAGGTACTGGATCAGGCATTATAGATGCTATTGTAAAGCAATAAAAGATATTGGATTTGTATAATCCTCATTGTAAGTCAGTGAGACTTCCCATTGAGCAGTGAGCTCTAGGCAGTTGGCCTTCCTGCATGTGCAGGCCCCTATTGTAAGTAATATTCTCTTATTGGCCAGTGAGTGAATATTGTGGGTCACAAATCCCACCAAGGTTTTTCCCACACCAGGTTTCCTCATTAAAACCTTGTGTTATGGTGTGCTTTTCATGTGGATGTTCTTAATTCTATTTATTGCACTATTTCTTTCATACTGGTACACTATTATAATATGTTATGCATGTTTGAATTCAAGAAATTCTACTCACCGGTTAGATACTAATTCACCCCCCCCCTCTCAGTATTTGTGGGATTCCTAACACATTAAAGTCATCAAAATACTCAATTAAATCATGTAGCAATTTTCTCCTAATATTCTTTATTGTCCTTTGACAATGTGTCAAAGGTTTATAGGAAGAGATATCTATATTTACCGGTGCAGATGATGTCGGTTCATTATTTGTCTTCTTTCTTGTCTGTCTCGCTTCTTGGGCTACTCCTCAGACATAGTTTCCTCTGAGTCCGATGTATTGCTTTTTGTCTTCTTTTTCCTTTCGAAGAATTTAGCCAGTGCCGCTTCCGATTTCTTCTTGGTTGGTGACCGTTTGGTCACTTTTGGACTTGTTGTTGTAACTGGTGTAGATGCGGATGGCACTTCTTTTCCCTTCTTCACTGAAGGCTCTTTTCCTTTCTTTGCTGGTGGTTCTTCAATCGATGTTATCCTCTCTAGGTAGGTGTCGGTTCTCTTTGCCTTAGGATTAAGCGGTGAGGAAATAAGGGTAGAGGCATACCCTTCCAGCATATCATACATCACCTCATAGCCCATTGGCTCTACTTCTTCCACTCTAGGCTCAACAACCTCCATTATGCATTGATCCACCTTGATGGTGAAATAGATATCGTCTTCATATTTCTTGACAATGTCACCTGATATTCTCATTCTTTGGCTCATTTTCTATCTGAACTCATCAAAATATTTGTTCAGAACTTCAGGGTAACCAATTCCCACTGCTTGGAAACTTTCCTTTATTTGTTTGGTAACCGATTGGTCCACCAACCACTGAATCTCTCCCACTCCTGGGAAGTATCCTTGAAAGTAAAAGAACAACCCAACCAATAGTTGTCCAAACTTGAACCTCAGTGCATTATCCTATTTGATCGACTTCAAATTCAACAGGAGTTGCCTTTGCATATCGGTGCATAGGTCAAATGATGCATCCTCCTTGATCATCTGGTAAGCAACATTTACCGCTGCAAAAGATACAGAGTTAATTTTGCTGGCCGAGAATGTCCAATAACCAATCACCATACATGCATACTTCACTAGATCGTCCTTGATAGAATTGACAGTCATACCTCGTGAGTCGCTCACTAAACCATCCTTAGGGCTGGCACATCCCCTGTATTGCAGAAACTGGTGATGGCATGAATTGCTTGTGGTGTTATATCATGCGTTCTTTCTAGGTACATCTTGTCACCATGAACTCTGCTTAGAATGATCCTAATGTGATCATCCGTGAAATCCTCCAGGAAATAAGTAGCATTATGGAGCTTCTTCTTCTCCAAGATACTATACTCTGGTTTGATCTTTTTATCTTGTCCACATAACAAACCTAGATGGGACTAGATAGCTAGAGACCTTAGGTCTTCAATCTTGCAATCTATGTAATTAGAAATCCCTTCTTCTTCTATAACACCAGTCGGAACTTGTGATAGGGCATTATACTTAGACTTGCGTTGAATAAAACTTGTAGACTCGACAGATGCACTAGAACTGGTATGAGATGCGAAAGCCATGATAGAAACTTAAAAACTTGAGAAATACCTTTTGAAACACATGAATTTAGGACTTTCAAATTCTCCTTCACTTCACACTCCGTCGGTTGCAGAATCACTGCTTTGGGTTCTTCACTTGACCGTTTGCAATTTGAATTTGAATCTCCTTCGCGGTTTCTCAATTTCTCAAAATCTCAGCACAAATCACCTTTTCTTCACTCTGCTCTTTGGAAAAATTTTCTTCATTCAAAAATTGATAGTGATAAATGATTTGAAAAATTGTTTTAAACATATTCATCGGCTACTGCAATAAATGATCCACTATTAGGGCATAAACCCTAATTTGCCTTTTACCATTTCCAGTCTTCCGCCAAATGATAGGTATCGCATACCAGTTAAGGTCTTTTATCGGTGTCAACCGGGGGTTCGAAACATTTCACCATTTTCTCCCCCTAAGCTTTTCTGAAGCTTAGTTTGTCGGTTCCGTAATTTCCACACTAGGTGCAGAAACCATTTCCTCTAGTAACACTGTTGGTTTCTTCTTCCAGATTTTGTTCATATCTACTTGAACAGTGTCAACATCAATGTTCCTTTCCAAAGTGACTGGTATATCATTAGATATGATCTTTCTTGATCTACAGAATCTAGCAACGTGACCCGGTTTGTTGTAGTGATAGCAGACCAATCCAGGTGCTCTCCAAGGTCCATTGTTCATGTTTCCATTCTTCCTTCTACATGTTGCAGTAGTGTGACCATGACCATGACAGACCATATAGTTTTCTCTCCATTCGATTGCCGCTTGATAGCCACCGCTTCTTGGCTGATGATTGAAGGCATTAAACCGGTTGTGATTCTGGTTCACAAAAGGTTCAGGACCAACTCCTTGGGTCCTCTGAGGATATTTTCTAGTGTTGTTCATAACAGACCTACATTCAGATGCTCTATGCCCATACTTGTTGCATGCATAACAATTACCATTGAATCTATAGGATCTAGGCTTATCATTTAGAAAATAAGGAAAATTGTTGTAAGTCTTACTCCTACACACATTGGCAATATGTCCTTCTTTAAGATACCTAAAGCAAACTGGTTAAAAATTTTGCTTACCTTTAATCGTTGATGTCAGTTTTTTCTTTGATGCTCCAACATTTGTACGAGAGGTCTCACCTTCCTCATGACTGAAATAACCAAGTCCATCAATATTCTTGACTGGTTTGGCAGATTCAAGCTTTTGCTCTAGCTTGACAGTGCTGTTGTTGAACTTAGCAAGTATTTCCTTTGACTCAGAGAGTTCTTTGGAAATAGCAGCATTTGTTTCCATCAGGTTTTCATTCTCAGAGATGGCACTGTTTAGTTCACCTTACATCTCTTCCTTTTCCACTTTGTTTGCATGGAGTTGAGCAGTTAGGGCACTGATCTCTTTCTTTCACTAGATCTTCACCTTTCCTCTGGTTCTCAAGCTCTTGACACATCCGAATAGTCAGTCCTTCCAACTCCTTTCTCAGGTTGGAGTTTGATTCATTCAACTTATTTACTTCTACAATTAGGGCTTCCATGTCTGCTTCATTTGAAGAACTATTTTCAAATAGCTCCATCAGCTTTTCTGCATGTTCTCTCCTTTTGCTTGAGATGCCTTGTATTTGACCATAAGATCATCATAGGCTTGCTCAGATTGAGTGAGCCGATGATTAACTTCCCTTATAGAGTATTCCCCCATATCTCTTTCCAAGTGGTTAAACTTATAGAAAGGTAGGTTTCGATACCAATTGATGAATACTAAGAGGGGGGGTGAATTAGTATGCCAAAAATCTCTACACTTAAACACTTTGCAAGACTAATAGTAAACCGATAAAATAGTTTAGCAGACAAATTGGTTAACACACATGCAAACCAAATAGTTAATAATGCATTCACCCACAGAAGCAAAAGCACCATAACACAAGAGATTTTGACGTGGAAACCCAAATGGGAAAAACCACGGTGAGATGGAACTTACAAGTAACTATCTGTAGAATAGGAACCAGACCGGTTAAGGTCTTACCATGTTCTTTACCAGAATAGATCCTGTTAGGAATCTCAGTCTCTGTTAGGAGATAAGTCCGATTAAAGACTACCTTGCTAGAGGATTTTAGATCCACAGATGTGAACCACCTTGTTAGAGGATTTACAAAAGGCTTTTGGGCCTACCCTGTTAAGGGCTACAGACTTGTCAAAGATGTGAGTAATCAACAAGTGTTTGATCTAGCTAATAGCATAGATTGCTCGGTGAGATCCTTGATGGCTCGTTCCTAATGCATTCTAGCATTACTTTAGTCTTCTACACATTCATATTCTCTCCAACTCCTCAACTACCTTAAACCCTAGCAACAACATAAACTTTCACTACAGCCACATCAACAACCTAAAACCCTAGACATGATGTCCTTATAAAGGAATTTGGTTTCATGTTGGTCCAATAGGATTACATTACAATTTCCTAGGTTCAATGAACCTAGACATAATTGGTAACATGGCACAAAAAACACCTTTAAAGTGTCAGCACCGTCAAACAATCGATGGATGGTAACTCATCACAAAATACCGGTTGGTAACTCATCATAGAGTATTACCGGTTCATACAATATACCGGTTGCTAGTTTGTCAAAAATGAAGACTGGTAAAAATGTGTTATGCCGCTTTAATTTCTCATACTGCTTGGGATCCACGAACTGCTTAGGGTCAACATGCCGCTTTAGATCGGGAAACACATTCTTCAAAACACCAATAGCCTAAAGACTATACTACAACATTTCGGTTGGAACAAATACTGGTTGTGCTCTAACTCATACATATAAAGGGGATCTCAATGCAAGTGTGTGTCCATCAATGACAATCACAACATAAACATCAAAAATGCCAACAATCTCCCCCTTTGGCATTGATGGCAACACTTAGGAAAATAAAATTTTGACATCTAAGTGTTTTACAATAAAATCATGCCATTAGCAAAATTGCTCCCCCTAAGCATATACACTATCCCTTTGACAATACAATGTATAACAATATTGCATATAGAGCATAAACATTGAGATATTCATAACATATATCAAAGTTTTGATTACCAGATACTTCTCTCAAATAGAATTCTTCTCCCCCTTTGTCAACAATGACAAAGTATAGCTGGACAACCCTGTTTTCATTTGATATTAAAATAATAAAAGTTTATGACAATAAGGAATAATACTTGTCAAAAATAGATTTAAAGTCCCGCAAGAATTGTTTCATCGATAAAGACCAGGACTCAAGTAGGGAAGTGGCTAATTCTTTCTCTGTCTGCATCTGGGAGACATGTTCTTCCATGGTATCAATTATTCTCATCTCATTTGTCACTATTAAGGCATCCAGATTCAGATAGCACTTCTGAAGAATTTGCAGACATGGGAATAGAACCGGTTGTAGCTCCTGCAAATCTCTAGACTGGGTGTTGATCTCTTGCTCCATTTTTGCTGACTGGATGTGAAACCGGTAAATGGTTTGCCCATAAGGTGTAAAGGAATCATAAGGTGGCTTGAATGTGCTCATGTAGGACTGTAAGTTCATTTGAAGCTTTTGCTTCTAAGTTAGCACATCGTCATAGAATAGATGGGGTTGGCAGATCTTGCTAAGTAGCAGATTCCCTTCATCCAGAGCGTCCCTTATATCCTTTTGTTCTTTTTTCAGTTTAGACCAGAGCTCATTTAACTTCTTCACCAGAGCTATATTAAGAGATTTTTGATGCTCCTTCTTGACATTTGCCTCTGCTACCTCTTCTAGGCTCTACACATGATCATCCACTAGTGTGCATAAGAGCTTTAGTTTGGCCAGTGATAATTCAGTGCATGGAAGGTTAGTACCGGGTATCAAACCGGTAAGAGTGTCCACAGCTGCTTGAATTACATCCTGCTCCTTCTTCCTCCAAATGTTTTCAAGCCATTCTTGGGCAACTTTGATGCTCTGCATTAGCTCTGTTTCACTTGTAGACTGGAGGTCGATAGGACTGGTGAGGTCAGCCGGTT
Source organism: Cryptomeria japonica (assembly GCF_030272615.1). NCBI lineage: Eukaryota > Viridiplantae > Streptophyta > Pinopsida > Cupressales > Cupressaceae > Cryptomeria > Cryptomeria japonica. The sequence goes on along the minus strand of NC_081412.1, from coordinate 700,686,756 downwards.
TGGCTTGACTACCAGTTGCCTTTGGAGTCTCCATCTGGATGCTCTTTGCCACTTCTCTTTCCTTATCCTCTTCTACTTTTTTCTTCTTCACTTCTCTTTTCTTCTCCTCTTCTTTGTCCTCCTTAGCCTTTTTCTTCTTGGCTTCTCCCCTCTTCTCCTCTTCCTTTTCTTCTTCTTCCTTCTTCTTTTTATGTGCTTCCTTCTTCTTCTTCTCCCATTCCTTGTCTTCCTCTTCCTTCTTCTTTTTCTCAGCTTCCTTCCTCTTCTCCTCTGCCTTATCTTCATCTGCCTTTTTCTTTTCTGCTTCCTTTCGCTTCTCCTCTTCCTTTCTCTTCTTCTCATCCTCCTCCTCTTTCTTCTTACTTGCATCTTCTTGTTTCTTTTTCTCTTCTACATGCTTCTTCATCCTTCTTCTTCTTCTTCTTCTTCTCCTCTTCATGTTTCTTCTTCTTCTCTTCTTCATCCTTTTTCTTCTTCTCTTCTTCATCCCTTTTCTTCTGCTCTGCCTATTCCTTAGCTACTTCTTGTCTATCCTTGACTTTCTTATCAACCTATTCAGCCTGTTGCTCCTATCATGTTGCCTCAGATGGTGTTTCCTGAGTAACATCTTCTACATCTAGGGCATCGACATCAATAGTGTCGACCGGTTCATCAACCGAATTTCCTTCATCATCAAGTACTTCATCTGGTTTGGATATAACCATTTCTTTCTCAACTTGCCAGTTGGCTTCAACCACTCGGTGCATCTTCAGAGCTTTTAGAGCATGGGTGTGTATATCCTTGAGCACTTCTTTACCCTTCCCTTGTAGTAACAGTAGTCTTCTTGTTCTCATGAAGAAAAGACCTTTGTATTTGTTCATTACATCAAACAGTTTTGAATTTGATACATCAAGAAAATGTTCAGCAAAAACTTTTTCTCTCATTTCCCATTCCTGCTCTATGGCAATGCGCCATTTATCATCTAAGGACTTATACAAAGAATCCAGTGTTTCAAATCTAATTTCAGAAGGTGATCGGTCATTAACACATAAATACTGAATTATTTCCTTTTCAACCACTTCCTTTTCATCATCATTAAAGTCATCAAAATACTCAAATAAATCATGTAGCAATTTTCTCCTAATATTTTTTATTGTTCTTTGACAATGTGTCAAAGGTTTATAGGAAGAGATATCTATATTTATCGGTGCAGATGATGCCGGTTCATTCTTTGTCTTCTTTCTTGTCTGTCTTGCCTTCTTGGGCTGCTCCTCAGACACAATTTCCTCTGAGTCTGATGTATTGCTTTTTGTCTTCCTTTTCCTCTCGAAGACTTTATCCGGTGTCGCTTCCGGTTTCTTCTTGGCCGGTGACCGTTTGGTCACTTTTGGACTTGCTGTTGTAACTGGTGCAGATGCGGATGACACTTCTTTTCCCTTCTTCATTGAAGACTCTTTTCCTTTCTTTGCTGGTGGTTCCTCAACTGGTGTTATCCTCTCTAGGTAGGTGTCGGTTCTCTTTGCCTTAGGATCAAGTGGTGAGGCAATAAGGGTAGAGGCATACCCTTCCAGCATATCATACATCACCTCATAGCCCATTGGCTCCACTTCTTCCACTCTAGGCTCAACAACCTCTATTATGCATTGATCCACCTTGATGGTGAAACAAATATCGTCTTCATATTTCTTGACGATGTCACTTGATATTCTCATTCTTTGGCTCATTTTCTGTCTGAACTCATCAATATACTTGTTCATAACTTTAGGGTAACTGGTTCCCACTGCTTGCAAACTTTCCTTTATTTGTTTGGTAACCAGTTGGTCCGCTGACCACTGAATGTCTCCCACTCTTGGGAAGTATCCTTGAAAGTAAAAGAACAACCCAACCAATAGTTGTCCAAACTTGAACCTCAGTGCATTATCCTGTTTGATTGACTTTAGATTCAACAGGAGTTGCCTTTGCATACCGGTGCATAGGTCAAATGTTGCATCCCCCTTGATCATCCGGTAAGTGACATTTACCATTGCAGCAGATACAGAGTTAATTCTGCTGGCTGAGAATGTCCAGTAGCCAATCACCATACATGCATACTTCACTAGATCGTCCTTGATAGAATTGATGGTCATACCTCATGAGTTTCTCAGTGAACTGCTGAGCTTGGACATTTCTATTTTTCATACCGTCCTTAGGACTGGCACATCCCCTGTATTGCAGAAACCTATGACAGCATGAATTGCTTGTGGTGTTATATCATGCGTTCTTTCTAGGTACATCTTGTCACCATGAACTCTGCTCAGAATGATCCTAATGTGATCATCTGTGAAATCCTCTAGGAAATAAGCAGCATTGTGGAGCTTCTTCTTCTCCAAGATACTATACTCCGATTTGATCTTTTTATCTTGTCCATAGAACAAACCTAGCTGGGAGTGATAGCTAGAGACCCTAGGTCTTCAATCTTCCAATCTATGTAATCAGAAATCCCTTCTTCTACTATAACACTAGTCAGAACTTGTGATAGGGCATTATACTTAGACTTGTGTTGAATAAAACTTGCAGACTCAATAGATGCACTAGAACTGGTATGAGATGCGGAAGCCATGATAGAAACTTAAAAACTCGAGAAATACCTTTTGAAACACGTGAATTTAGGACTTTTGGATTCTCCTTCACTTCACACTCCATCGGTTGCAGAATCACCGCTTTGCATTCTTCACTTGACCATTTGCAATTTGAATTTGAATCTCCTTCGCGGTTTCTCAATTTCTCAAAATCTCAGCACAAATCAACTTTTCTTCCCTCTACTCTTTGGAAAAATTTTCTTTGTTCAAAAACTGATAGTGAGAAATGATTTCAAAAATCATTTTAAACATATTCCTCACCTACTGCAATAAATGCTCCAATATTAGGGCATAAACCCTAATTTGCCTTTTACCATTTCCAGTCTTCCGCCAAATGACAAGTATCTCATACCAGTTAAGGTCTTTTATTGGTGTCAACTAGGGGTTTGAAACATTTCACCGTTTGCTTCCCCTAAGCTTTTCTGAAGCTTAGTTTGCTGGTTCCATAATTTCCACACTAGGTGTAGAAACCAGTTCCTCTAGTAACATTGCTGGTTTCTTCTTCCAGATTTTGTTCATATCCACTTGAACAGTGTCAACATCAATGTTTCCTTCTAGAGTGACCGGTATATCATCAGATATGTTCTTTCTTGATCTACAGAATCTGGCAAGGTGACCTAATTTGTTGCAGTGATAGCAAACCAATCTAGGTGCTCTCCAAGGTCCATTGTTCATGTTTCCATTCTTCCTTCTGCATGTTGCAGCAGCATGACAGATCATACAATTTTCTCTCCATCCGGTTGTCAGTTGATAGCCACCACTTCTTGGCTGATGATTGAAGGCATTAAACCAGTTGTGATTCCGGTTCACAAAAGGTTCAGGACCAACTCCTTGGGTCCTTTGAGGATATCTTCCAATGTTGTTCATAACAGACCTGGATTCATATGCTCTATGCCCATACTTGTTGCATGCATAATAGTTACCATTGAATCTATAGGATCTAGGCTTATCATTTAGAAAATAAGGAAAATTGTTGTAAGCCTTACTCCTACACACATTGGCAGTATGTCCTTCTTTAAGATAGTTAAAGAAAATAGGTTTAAACTTTTGCTTACCTTTACCCTTTGATGCTCTAGCATTTGTACCAGAGGTCTCACCTTCCTCATGATCAAAATAGCCAAGTCCATCAATATTCTTGACTGGTTTAGCAAATTCAAGCTTTTTCTCTAGCTTGACAGTGCTCTTGTTGAACTTAGCAAGTATTTCCTTTGACTCAGAGAGTTCTTTGGAAATAGCACCATTTGTTTTGCATCAAGTTTTCATTCTTAGAGATGGCACTGTTCAGTTCAACTTGCATGTCTTCCTTTTCCACTTTGCTTGCATGGAGTTGAGCAGTTAGGGCACTGATCTCTTGTTTCAGCTTGGAGATCTCATTATCTCTTTCTTTCACTAGATCTTCACCTTTCCTCCGATTCTCAAGCTGTTGACACATCCGGATAGTCAATCCTTCCAACTGCTTTCTTAGGTTGGAGTTTGATTCATTCAACTTATTTACTTCTGCAATTAGGGCTTCCATGTTTGCTTCATCTAAAAAACTATTTTTAGATAGCTCCATCAGCTTTTCTGCATGTTCTCTCCTTTTTTCTTGAGATGCCTTGTGTTTGACCATAAGATCATCATAGGCTTGCTTAGACTGAGTGAGGCAATGAGTAAGTTCCCTTATAGATCATTCCCCCATATCTCTTTCCAAGTGGTTAAACATATAGAAAGGTAGGCTCTAATTCCAATTGATGAATACTAAGAGTGGGGGGTGAATTAATATGCCAAAAATCTTTGCACTTAAATATTTTGCAAGACTAATAGTAAACCAGTAAAACAGTTTAGCTGACAAACAGATTAACACACATGTAAACCAAATAGCTAATAATGCATTGAACCATAGAAGCAAAAACACCATAGCAGAAGATATTTTGACGTGGAAACCCAAATGGGAAAAACCACGGTGAGATGGAACTCACAAGTAACTATTTGCAGAATAGGAACCAGACCGATTAAGGTCAGACTAGTTAAGGTCTTACAATGTTCTTTACTAGAACTGATCCTGTTAGGAATCTCAATCACTATTAGGAGATAAGTCTGATTAAAGACTACCTTGCTAGAGGATTTTAGATCCACAGATGTGAACCACCTTGTTAGAGGATTTACAAAAGGCTTTTGCACCTACCTAGTTAAGGGCTACAGACTTGTCAAAGATGTGAGTAATCAACAAGTGTTTGATCTAGCTAATAGCACAGACTACTTGGTTAGATCCTTGATAGCTTGTTCCTAATGCATTCCAGCATTACTTCAGTCTTCTACACATTCATATTCTCTCCAACTCCTCAACCACCTTAAACCCTATCAACAACAGAAACTTTTGCTATAGCCACATCAATAACCTAAAACCCTAGACATGATGTCCTTATAAAGGAATCTGGTTTCATGTCGGTCCAATAGGATTACATTACAATTTCCTAGGTTCAATGAACCTGGACATACTTGGTAACACGACACAAAAACCACCATTAAAGTGTTGGCACTATCAAACAATCGGTGGATGGTAACTCATCACAAAATGTTGGTTGGTAAATCATCACAGAGTATTACTGGTTTATACAATATACCGGTTGCCAGTTTGTCAAAAATGAAGATTGGTAAAAATGTGTTATGCCGCTTTAATTTCTCGTACCGCTTGGGATCCACAAATCGCTTGGGGTCAACATGCCACTTTAGACCGGGAAACACAGTTTGCAAAACACCAATAGTCTAAAGACTATAATACAACATTCTAGTTGGAACAAATACCGGTTGTGCTCTAACTCATACATATAAAGGGGATCTCAATACAAGTGTGTGTCCATCAATGACAATCACAACATAAACATAAAAAAGGCCAAGAGTAATAAGGTGAAGAGAAGAATTTTGCACCCTGCCATCCCATGTGTAGGAATATGAATGAAAAATGATCTCGCGGGGCAAATTAGATGCGAGATGGTGCCCAATCCTGCCATCCTGCATGTAGGTTTTTGAGATGGTAAAATACACGATGGGTATTTCACCCAAAACCAACACAGAAGCAATCCACATGGACATTTGACCAATTTTGACTCAATGACATAAAAGGAGATGTGGATAATGTGGCATGTATGGGATAAATCAAATACTACTATCAAGATATGGATGTTGCCTATTGATAAATCTGATTGTTGAAGGAAGAAACAATTAAGGAAGGTGGTTGCATTAAATTTTTATTGTCAGAGAACAAGTAAATGATCATTTAAGTGGCTCAAGGAATTCAAAAGATCTTCAACCAATCAGATATCATAGCCATGAGAAGATCAGAAAATATCTAATTGATAAGACATAAAAGTTATGGGGAGTAATCTAAACATAGAGAATTTTCTAAAGATGGAAGGCAACATTTAATATGAGCTACTGCCAGATTGAAAAAGAGTGCAAGGTAGATTTTTTTTTTTTAGATTTGGAGTGAAGAACCTAGACGTAGATTGATGATCATGAAGTGGAGTCTAGTGCAGAAGCATTGTGCTGAGAAGTTTTGAATTAGTGAAGTGAATAATAGAGAAGAGATGAAGGAGAGAGTGTGTGAAAAAAATAGAAAACAAAAAGCACAGGAGACATCACAAAGGGGGTGGAAAACACAAAACATAATGTACTCTGAGAAAAATCAATAGAGAGAACATAAGATGAAGACATAAGAATAGAGTGAAGAGACCTGAGATTAGAGAGTGAAGAAGACCGAGGCGTAGAGAAGAAGACCAGGGTGCAGAGAAACCAAAAGGTTATCTACACTATGTGGGGTAGAGAAGGAGGGTTGAATAGAGAGAAGAGATTAGAGAGTTGGGTGCAAAGATGATTAGAGATCAAAAGGTAGAGAGTGAGAATTGATAGCTAAGAGCAAAGAGCAAAGGATGAAGCCTATGAGTAGAAAATAGAAGAATAATTCTCAAGTGTAGAAAACACGGTGCATTACAAAAATCATCTGTAACAAGGTACTCAACCTGTAGCTGTAACATTTCTTTGTTGTAATCATCTGAGTTGGTGCTCAGATCAGGGGTTGGTGCTCCTTTTGGTTGGTGCCCATAAACCTTGTAGTCAAACTCTTTCCATTGTGAGGCTGGATTAGAGAAGTAGACTCTAGCAGCATTTTTGACCGAGGTTTTTCCCCATCATGGGTTTTCCTCGTATATCTTGTGTTATGGGTTTGCCTTCTATGTATGTGTGCAAATTAGTTTAATATTTTTGCTCATAGTTTCTTGACCTCTGATATTTGAGCTTTGATCTTCTAGAAAGTTCAAGTTTTAGTTACCACTAATTCACCCCCCTCTCAGTGGTCCATTTGTGTTCCTTCATATATATATATATGTGTGTGTGTGTGTGTGTGTGTGTGTGTGTGTGTGTGTGTGTGTGTGTGTGTGTGTGTGTGTGTGTGTGTATCTATGTATGTATATATATATGTATGTATGTATATATATGTATGTATATATATGTGTATGTATAAATATATATGTATGTATATATGTATGTATGTATATATATATGTATGCATGTATGTATATATATGTATGTATATATGTATGTATGTGTGTATGTACGTATGTATGTATGCATGCATGTATGTATATGTATATTGATATTGTTAATCTTAGAGGATCCAGTTAATACTGAGAGGGGGGGTAAATCAGTATTAACAATAATTTCAAACTTAAAACTTGAACTTATTAAACTTCATCAAATCAATCATAAGACAGTAATAAACTCTTTACCATTACTGATAATGATTGATAACTAACTGTTAAACTAATTTAACAAAACTACTCATTAAGTGTTCATCAACATACATAAACTGAAAGTAAATCTAATCAACACATTAGAAACATTCACCACATGAGCACTATGTTTTTCATGTGGAAACCCAAATAGGGAAAAACCATGATGGGAATTGGTACCCACAAAAATTGTGCACTCTTTTCGAATGTGCCCTGTTAGGAGCCTAGCCCGGTTAGGAGCTTACAAAGATGCCTAGTTAGGAGAAGATCATGTTAGTAATCACTCAGTTAAGGGATTTATATGATGAGCCTTGGTAGGAGCTTTGACCTGTTAGGATAAACCTCATAAAAGGATTTAACACTCAGATGTTGAGCTATCCGGTTAAAGGATTTACAATGTAAGGCCTTTTAGGAGCTACCTAGTTAAGGGATTTTGACTGCTGCAACTATTAGGGAGCAACAATGAATGATATGGGTATAGCACTTAACTGCTTGCTTAATCAGATCCAATTCTGCTCCAAATCTACTACACTCTGGTAGATCTCTCACACTCTAGTTCAACTTCACACTCTTCTCAAAACCACCGACACAACAAACATTAACTAAACCAACAGAAATAACCTTTACAACTAGGTCGGTTACTAAACCCTAGATACATCAAGAATTTACAATACAAATCATCTTAGATCATATCAGATCATCATACAGATTATTACAACATTGTTCAAGACAATGTCAACTGTTGAGTGATCGTAACTCATCATAGTAACTCGATCTGATACAAAGTCAAACCCTTAGAACACTCTTCTAAGTGCTTCGTTGTTTCCCAAGAAATTCCATCTTCAAACTCGCCAAAATAGAAATTCCTCCATCTACGCGGGTTGTGCCACATCACCTCCAACATTTGAAGTTGATGTAGATTACTGCCAAACCAAAAATCATTATCGGTTAAGAGAATTCTTCACCAGTCCTTAAACCCTTCTTAAACCCTAGGAAAAATATAATAGAAATCATAAACATGACTTTTGGTAACCAAAAAATGATGCGTTTATGCTCAGATACATATTACAATGATACAAACTCACATTCCAAACCGTAACACTTCAATCATCACCAATCGCCAGATTTAATCAAAACATTTCCTCATTTACCAGTTAAGGTCGTAATTCCCAATTTCCTGTTTCTTTACCACTGAGCTCTTTTTGATAGAGAAAAAAGAATAAGATGAAAAAATACAACATAGTAAACATCAGTTCCCATCAATGACAACACAAATAAATAATCAAAGTCATCCAATCATGCAATCTCAAATTCTTCATCACAATGTCATCACAAACAATCCTTTACCAATTCAGTCATCATTCTTTATCTGCATTAGTTATTCCAATCATGCCAACATTCTCCCCCTTTGGCATTGATGGCAACACAAATATAAACACCAACATATTCAACTAAAATCATGTTGCTTAGTTTTGAAACTTCTTTGTTGCACTTCACTCTTTTGAAGGTTCTACTCTTCTCCACCTAGAAGTAAATCTTCATTTCTTCTCCCCCTTTTTGTTACCATCTTATCCTCCTTAGGCTAATATATTTCTTCTCCCCAATCATATTTCTTATTGCCCCCCTTTGACAACAATGCCAAAGGTGCATATGCATCGTCGATCATCAAATTTGTTGCTATTGTTTTCAACATTTCTGCAAATCTCATCTAAGATGCTCCCCCTGCGAAGTAGCCATCATTTCATCAATCCATAGTGAAAAGTGTTCAATAATCATATAGGATTGATGCATCTCCCGCATCCTAGTTTTTCTTGTGTAGGGGTCTGACCCCTAATTTGTTGGAAATGTGCCTCTAATTCACTTGACATTTGTTCATACTGATCAGGTTAACTCTTGTCGATGAAACAATGTGAAGGAAATCTGTGAGCTCTATCGGCATGACTCTTGCCAATGTATCCTCTTCCATCAGGGCTCGAAGGAGCAAGTTTGACGTTATCCCAATGACCCAACGAAGTTGACTTCGGTCATCAGGATAACTTTGGCTATTGGGAAGACTGCATCAGAATTGTGCCAATGACCCGATGAACCTATCTTAGGCGCTCCGGTTTGATATCGCCAATCGGGTTGACGTGATGAAGGCTACGCCAAAGTTCTGATGAGTCCACTCCGTTCTATCTTAGAGTGATTTTCTTATCAAGATAATAGTTTTGGGCATGAGCTGATGACCCAATGAGACCACCTTAGGTTATCAGGATAACAATGCAGATCGGGGTAACATCACCGTGTTGGTTCCGATGAGGTCTGCTCTTGGTTATTAGAGATCAGGATAACAATGCAGATCGAGGTAGTATCGATGTGTTGGTTCCGATGAGTCGACGAGGTCTATTCTTGGTTATTGGAGATCGAGGTAATAGTTCATGTGTTTTTCAGATGACCTGATGGAGTTGCCTTCGGCGATTGGCTCTACCGGTTGAACACTATACCGATGGCCGACGGAGCGAAGACCAACTGCGGATGTGAGATCGAACCGAGATAAAAAAAAGGTGAACTCTCAAACACTAAGAATGAGACTGTCGATGTATAGGAATATGAATCGACTCGACTCCCTGATGCATGTGGGATAATTGGTTTTCCATGAATGCAGACCAATGCAGGCAAACGGTTAGACTTCAAGCCATTGGTGCAGTTGCTCAGATGAACGGTCGACCAGTTTGGTATTTGAACCCAAACGTGAACCGAATGTAAGCTTACAAGTTATGATAGCTATTGAGTGATCTGTAATTGTGGTTTGATCCAAGTATTGTTTGTTTAATCTGGAATGATTGATTGATAGAGTGGAAAGGAAGTCTGCAGACTGAACTTTATTGTATTTGACATACTTATAATAAAGTTATTTTTTGTTGGTGGTGGGTTTTTCTCCCAAAAGGGTTTTCCCACGTTAACTTTGTGTGTTCTATCTCTGTGTTGTTTAATTGTGTATGCTCATACTTGTGCCATATTGTGTAAAAGCTGAAAAATTGTAAACACTAGTCTATTTTCCCCTGCAAATTAAAATTAGGGAAGTGAATTTCCACACTTTCTTTCCTTACAAGTGGTATCAGAGCTTGGCCCATTTTGTTATCCTTGTTGGGTAGGGTTGGTTTTTTGTGTCAGTTCTGTTTCAATGGGAGTCTTGTAGTGCATCTACTTGTTTTTTTTACAAATTAAGATGGTGAGCACCTCTGGGGCACATAGACATGGAGAAGTTTAATGGTTCTAGTTTCGAACTATAGAAACTCAAGATGGAAGATTTGCTAGTTGATAGAGATATCTGGGTTGCTATGAATGCAACTGCTATGCCTACAGGCATGAAGCAAGAAGATTGGGATTTAGCCAATCGGAAGGAAAGGGGTCTAATCAGGCTATGTCTTGCTGATTTTTTTCTATTGAACATCCATGAGGAGAAGACTACACATCTTCTCTACAATAAGTTGGGAGATATTTATCAAGGCAAATCCTTGGTGAATAAACTTTTCTTGAGAAAGAAGTTGTACTCTCTAAAGATGGATGCAAGAACACCATTGACAGACCACTTAAATGCATTCAACATGGTTCTTGCATAGTTAACTTCAGTTGGTGTGTTCATCCAGGAAGAAGAATATTGCATGTTGTTGTTGTGTTCATTGCTTGACTCTTGGGAACACTTAGTGATGGTTGTCGGTAGTACTATGACCCAGTTCAAGATGGATACTGTGGTTAATACTCTTTTGTCAAAAGAAATGAGAAAGAAGTCTTCTGAGATGACAAAAGATGCACTCTCTATTTGAGGAAGACCAAAGGACAAAGAAAAGAAGAAAGGAAACAAGTCCAAGTCTCAAGAGAATTAAATCTCCAAGCAAGAAGTCAAAGGTGAAGTGCTGGAACTATGGGCAGAAAGGGTATACCCAAAAGGATTGCAAGGAGGAGAAGAAGAAGAAGTACTCTAACACTGAATCTTCTCAGAGTGATGCAGATTCTTTTGTAGCAGCCCTGGCACTACCTACCTCAAATGACACCTAGTTAGTAGATTCTAGCGCATCTTTTCACATGACCTCCCACAAGGAGTGGTTCTCAAAGTATGAACCATATACTAGTGGGAAGGTATATTTGGCTAGTGATTCTACGTTGGAGATTGTAGTGAGAGGTAGAATTAAAATTCAATTCCTATATGGTAGAGTGAAGGGGATCAATGGAGTTCTTCATATACCAGGTCTGGCAAGAAACCTTCTCTTTGTAAGTAAACTTAATGATGCTGGAGTACAAGTTACATTTGTGTCTGGTTGTTGCAAGATGACTAGAGGTTCCGTTGTATTGGCAAAGGGTGATCACATTGGTACATTGTATAAGTTAAATGTTGAACCTATATGTTGTAATGTAACTTATGAAAAGTTTGTTATGACAACTGAAATGATGCATAATGCTAATTCATTGGAAGCTAAACTTCCTACTGAGAAAACAATGCTCTGGCATAATAGCTTAGGCCACATAGGTGAAAAAGGTTTAAAATCCTTGAAGAATAAGAATCTGGTTGAAGGTCTGGATGATTGTAGTTTTGAGTTTGATTTTTGTGAACACTACATATATGGAAAACATAGCCGAGTTCAGTATTATTCCAGTTCTCATAAATCTTCTGACATTCTGGATTATGTTCACTCTAACGTGTTTGGTCCAGTGGATGTTCCTTCTCTATCTATGTCTAAGTACTATGTATCTTTTGTATATGATTATTCAAGAAGGGCATTTGTGTATTTTCTTAAAAGTAAATCAAAAGTGTTTAGTCGGTTTAAGGAATTTAAGAACCTTGTTGAAAATCAGACTAGGAGAATTAAATTTATTTATTTCTTTCAGAATTAAATTTATTTAAATGCAAAATTCCTTTTAACAAAATAATTTTTTAAATATTCTAAGGCGAAACGTAAGTGAGTAAGGCTCCTAGTGTGGAAACCTGGCTCTGATACCAAAATGTCATGCCCAAAATTTAGGGCAAAAAACGGAACAATTTTTTTTTTTAAAAGATACTAAATTTAATTAACAAGCACACTCTTGCGACAAGCGTTAACGAAAATTTCATTAATAAATTCGAGCTCCTTCTGAAACGAACGAAGCATCGACAATCTGATATAATTTAATTGCGGAAAAACCTACTGGTTTAAATTCTATCTCCAAAAGGTATTTAATTTATAGTTTTATTAAATTAATCATACTAAAAATATTAGGGGAGATATTTTAAAATTTATTTCCCACTATGACTATAAAGTCTTAGCAATTTTAATTAATTTCTCCTTTACAATTTTTTTTTTTAAACCAATATTGTGTACATGTAAAATGCACATATATACATATAGATTATGCATATATTTTGAATATCCATAATTTAATTTCTTAAATCAATTAAACTAAAAAAAAACATACATATATATTCATATATATGTTCCCATATATATATATATGGAAACATATATATTATTATATATATATTCTACAAATATTCCAATATTTTAATCCTAATCTCCTAAATCCATTTCAACTTGCTAAATATTACCACTTAATTTCCTCAACCCTAATTAGGGTTCTAAATTCCTATTTAACCACTACCTAAACCCCAAATACATATTATTTTTTTTTTATATTTTAAAAAAAAACTAAACTTCCCTAGCCCCTATTGGGCTAGGGTTTAACCCATTCTTTTTTTTTTAACAAGAGAAGATTTCATGCCGGGCCGAAGAGTTAACAAGCGGCCATGATTACCAAGCTTGCCGGTCGCTGGGGTTTCAAGTGGAGGCTGGCCGCGCGCACCACTGTGTGAGCTCACAGTGGCGCTGCGGCTCCACTGTGTGCCCACACAGTGGGCGCCGCTAGCGGCTCCCCACTGTGTGGCCACACAGTGGCGGCCGTGGCCGTCCACTGTGTGCCCACACAGTGGGTGCCGCAAGCGGCTCCACTGTGTGTGCACACAGTGGGCGCCGCGCGGTCGTCCACTGTGCGTACACACAGTGGAGTCCGCGGGGGCCCCAAACCTATATTTTTTTTTAAATTTTCTTTTAAAATTTACAATAACATTTATTAATATATATATATATATATATATATATATAAATATATAAATATATATATTTATATATATATATGTATATATATATTTATATATGTGGTATTTTCATAAATTTATAAGCTTAGATAAAAAGATAAATTTAAATTCTAAATAAAACTTATATATAATTTAAAAGAGAATTATTACATGCAAAATTTTAAGCTAATAAAAATAAAGGAAAAGATAACCTTAAGTTAAATAAAAAAAAATTTAATTATATATATATATATATAAATATAAATATATATATATATATATATATATATATATATATATATATATATATATATATATATATATATATATATATAAATTAATTTAAATGCATCGATAAAACAAGCTTCTAAATCAATGTTTAACAAAAACAAATACAATTTAAAGTATTTCACAAAGATACATTATACGTTTCTTTTTTTTTGTAATAAGAAATCCATTAACATGCTTTTTTTTTAAAATAGATTATTCACCTAAAACAACTTCTCTTTCCATCTAAAATACTTATAAAGCTTTCAGCTTAAATAAACTTCTATTTGACTTAATTAAAATATAGGTAAAAATCTAAATGAAATCAGACTTTTTATTTCTTTCATAAAACAAGAAGCTTTGCATGCATTACTAATTTGCTTTTCTTTTTCAATTATTCTAGGAGTAAAATCAAGTCTTTTCTCTTTCTTTAAAACATTTCTATTATATACTACCAAATTTACAGCAATGTTTTCTCTGAACAGTCACAACAATAAAACTTCAAATCTATTATTAAAAAATTATGACTTGCTTCTCCTTTCTTTTGAATTGAGGCATTTATTCACAACAACTTTAAAACAACATCTGCAACTGAATTTAAAAATCTTCAAATTCCATCTTCTGAATAACTTTCATGAATTCCTATCCTCTTTCCTCTGGATTTCCTGCATAATAGAAAACACAAAACTAACCACGGAGTGCTCACCTCCCAGCCTAGGCTAACTGGTAGCCACCCCCGAGCTCGGAGAACCAATTCCTAGACGGGTACAAACAGGCAAACACAAAGAAACACAAAACATACAAATATTTCAGACACATTCCCAACCTGGCTTTCACAGCACCACACTCTGGTGGTGAACATTTTCAAAGGGTGGTAGTGGACCAAATACCCTGAGGAGAATCTGCAAGTATGTAATAACAAGAAGCCACCTCATGGCACAAATAACACATCAAAATCTCAACCCCATAATTCCTTATGCCCCCCAAAGGCATTCTAGCCTTATAACCCTCCTTATGACCCCCATTGCACAAACAGGCCATGCAGCAAGGGTCACACAAAGATCCCTTGTGATCGCTCTCTAAAGAGAGTCTCTCACTTGAGGGCTGTCACTGCTACCACCCTCAAGATCCTCTTCCCTCCCAAGAGAAAGAGGGATCTTGAGAAAACTCTCAAAACACATTCATTCATAACACAAAATCAAAAGATTTTCAAAAATTCGTTTTCAAGAATACAGATTTTCTTATTCAACAACTTTCAGAAAGAAACAAAAACAGGTCATTAAAAGTAAAAATGAAACCAACCTTAATCTGCCCAAAGGTTATACTGATATCTGAAGAAGAGCTGCCCAATCCACAATTCTTTATTTTCCTTAATCAATTTCTTTATCCCATAACATTATTTTCCAAATTTTCTTCTGTCTCCAAAAATGGAGAGTGGGTGATTAACCAGCTATTCCCAAAAATCTTCCTTAAGAAGCTCACTCTCTGAGTTCTCACAAGATTCTAAAAAAAAAATCAAAAAAAAGAAGAAAGAAAGCAAAAATGCAAAAAGACTTTCCTTCCAAGAGGGAAAATCTGGATTTGATTTCACTTCAATTTTCAATTTTCGCTCAACTCAAAAAAAGCCAATTTTTAAAGCGTTAAAAAGATCATAATAAAGTAGAAACTTGCCTAAAATTACCCCTAACCCCTAGGTATACCTTATGGGCTTCAGGAAACCCTAATAAACTACCCCTAGGAGTTCATTTAACCCATTTTAAACCCCTCTGAAGTTTATTTTCGGGTCAAACATAAGTTGACCACACCAAATATTATATTCTCAAAAATATCTTTTTGACAACACATTATTTTATTTAAAATTAATAATAATTAACACTTTCCCATCAAGAGACAAGATAAAATATTAAAATTTAAATCCACACGTGTCAAGTGACACTAATAAAATACTTTTACAAAAATAAACATGAAATTGTCTCTTGAGGTTTTTACACAATAAATTTAAATAACACATAACACATATGCAGCATATACTGATACGAATAAAATACAACACAAATGGGGTGTTGTCTCTCCATATAGACAAACCCTGGCTTTACGAACATACATAAGTCTAGGTTTGATTCTCCGTAATTTTTCCATGGTCACATGGTAAATTTCCTGCGCATCTCAATTTACACATTAGTACTCCCAAATATTCATATAAAATATAATTCAATATTATAACAATGCACATCATTACTTGCATACAATTTTCATCTGCACAGATTGAATACATCTTTTGTCAAGCAAAATTCACATAAGCAATTTTCATCCCAATTCACATAAACTAAACATACATCATAGTTCTATATTCAAAGTAAAGTCCTGCAAATTCATTAACGACATCTATCATTGCAATATCATTCTATCTAATAATCATGTAGTGTTCTATCTCATAAAGCATGTAAGTAAAACATCAATTCATAGCAATGTTATCCAATATCCTGAAGTCATAAAAGTTCTAAATCTCAAAATGCATCAAAACAAAGTATCCATAGTAGTCTAAAATATAAAATCCACTGAATGTCAAACTGAGTCGAGGTGAGGCCTCACATCCTCCCCCTCTAGGCATGAACTTCCTCCTGGAGTTCATCAAAGAGGTGAGGGTACTCTGATCTCATACGTGCTGCGTCCTCCCATGAAGCCGTAACCTCATCATAACAATCCCACTGGACCCTAACCTGGTCCAGCTCTCGACCTCGAAGGGCCAATGTCCGGCATGCCAAAATGCGAATGGGCTCCAAAGCTAGCTGCCCGTCCGACTCCACCTGCAAGGCATCCCAATCTAAAATGTGAGACTCATCAAAGATATATTTTCTCAAAACTGAAACATGAAACACATCGTGGATGCGTGACAGGCTAGGTGGCAAAGCTAAACGGTAGGCAACTGGGCCTATTCTCTCCAGAATCTCAAAAGATCCTACAAAGCGAGGTGCGAGCTTAGAACCCTTTCCGTAACGGATCGGACTCTTATGCGGTCGCACTCTCAAGAAAACTCTGTCACCAACCAAGTAACTACGGTCAATCCTCTTTGCATCGGCATACTTCTTCTGTCTATCCTGAGCCTCTCTGAGACGCTGCCTAATCAAATCCACCTGCTGTTCCATATCCCGAACTAACTCAGGACCAATAGCAACTCTATCCTCTATGCGATCCCAACTCAAGGGCGTCCTGCAAGGCCTGCCGTATAATGCCTGGTAGGGTGGCATCCCCAAAGAAGTGTGATGCCCATTGTTATAGGCAAACTCCACTAAGGGAAGATACTCCTCCCACCGGGTCTGATGATCCATGACGTACATACGAAGCATATCCTCTAACACCTGATTGACTCTCTCTGTCTGACCATCTGTCTCCAGGTGATAAGCTGTATTGAAATTGAGATTTGTGCCCATAGCTGCCTGTAATGACTTCCAAAAGGTAGAAGTGAAAAGAGAATCCCTATCAGAAATAATCTTGCGGGGTACGCCATGAAGTCTAACAATGTCTCGCAAGAATACCTGTGCTACTGCAGGAGCTGTGAATGTAGTACGGACTGGTGAAAAGTGAGCTACTTTGGTCAGCTTGTCAACTGTCACCAAGATAGCATCATGGCGACGAGAAGACATAGGGAGACCAATGATGAAATCCATGGATATAGTATCCCACTTCCACTCTGGTATAGCATGAGACTGAAGCAACCCACCTGGATGGCGGTGCTCCGCCTTTACCCTCTGACACTCGAGACACCGAGCTACTATCTCAGCAATGAGCTGCCGCATTCCCGGCCAATGATACAACTGCCTCAAGTCTGCATGCAACTTCTTAACCCCGGGATGTGCAGCATAAGGAGCTCTATGAGCTTCCGAGACAATGAACTCTCTCAACCCTCCGGAGGAAGGTACATAAATGCGCCCTCTGTGGTGTAACAGTCCATCGAACTCGAAAGAAAAATCCACATATTTCCCTTCTAGTGTGACCTGAGAACGTAACACCTGACAAACCTCTGCGTACCAACCATCCTCTGACAAGTGCCAAAGTATACGGTCCCTCAAGTCTGTGCCCATGGATATGGTGCAAACCTCATGACGTCTCCTACTCAAGGCATCTGCAACTACATTTTCCTTTCCCTTGATGTAGTGAACGTCAAAATCATATTCGCACAAAAACTCCATCCATCTCCTCTGACGTGCATTAAGGTTCGGCTGAGTGAAGATGTACTGAAGACTCTGATGATCTGAATGCAACTCAAAGTGATGTCCTAAAAGGAAGTGTCTCCACCTCACAAGTGCATGCACTACTGCTGCGAGCTCAAGGTCGTGAGTGGGATAATTAAGTTCATGAGTCTTAAGCTTCCTAGATTCGAAAGCTATGGCCCTACCACCTTGCATAAGAACTGCCCCTAAACCCTCTAAGGAAGCATCGGTACAAACCATGAAATCAGCTGAAGGATCTGGTACAACAAGGATAGGAGCGCTAGTAAGTGCCTTCTTGAGTTCCTGAAAGGCCTTCTCGCACTTCTCTGTCCACTCAAATTTCTTCCCTTTACGCTGAAGAGAGGTAATAGGGTGTGCGACTCTGGAGAAACCTTCGACAAAACGTCGGTAATATCCTGCTAAACCCATAAAACTCCTGACCTCTGTCACACTGGTAGGCGCTGGCCATTCCATAATAGCCCTAATCTTTGATGGGTCAACTGAGATCCCATCACCGGAAATAACGTGTCCAAGGTACTTGACCTCAGATCGAAAGAAAGCACACTTCGATAGGCTACCAAACAACTGGTTATCTCGCAAACACTGCAATACCTGTTTCAGGTGCTCCTCATGCTCCTTCTCATTCTGAGAATATATCAATATATCATCGAGGAACACAACAACAAAACAGTCCAGAAAGGTACGGAACACCCCATTCATGAGACTCATAAAAACTGCTGGGGCATTCGTAAGTCCAAAGGGGACTACGGTAAACTCATAGTGACCATATCTAGTGCGAAAAGCGGTCTTGTGGATATCACTTTCCACTATTCTCAACTGATGGTATCCTGACTTCAGATCTATTTTGGAAAAGACTTTGGCACCCTGAAGCTGGTCAAATAAATCATCAATTCTAGGCAAAGGATATCGGTTCTTGATGGTTACTTTATTTAGCTGCCGATAATCCATACACAATCGGAGAGATCCATCCTTCTTCTTAACGAAGATAACTGGTGCACCCCACGGGGATACGCTAGGACGGATATGACCCTTCTCAAGAAGTTCCTCAAGCTGAATTTTAAGTTCATTAAGCTCATTTGTGGTCATTCTATAAGGTGCTCTGGAAACTGGCTCGGCTCCTGGTACAAGGTCTATATGAAAATCAATCTCTCTGCGGGGAGGCATTCCCGGTAACTCTGAAGGAAATACATCTGAATATCCTTGAAGGATAGGATGGTCATCGAGCGATGTTTCCTTTTCCTCCTCTTCTCCTCTGTCACTGATAGTGATAGCAAAAAGCTGGCATCCCTTCCGCATGCTCCGCTTGAGCTGCATTGCGGAGATCATACGAAGAGACACGGGCCTCTGAATCCCGGTGATAACTATGGACGAACCACGATCATCCTCACACTCGATCTTTTTCAGGTGGCAATCCATCTTGGCTCTGTGGGCATAAAGCCAATCCATGCCAAGTACGATTCCATAAGATCCAAGTGGAGTCACTCTAAGGTCTACTACCGTGGTGGTCTTGCCAATCTGCAATTGACATGCCCTAACCTCTGATTCCACTGACACTCTAGCCCCTGAAGCTAATTCCACTTCCCAACTGACACCCTGCCTAGTTGCCACTAGCCCGCAACGCTCCACAACCAACGGAGATATAAAGGAGTCAGTAGCTCCTGAATCAAACAAAATAGATACATTGTTACCTCTGATCATACCTGAAGATTCGATAACCGTGGCCTGATGGTCGGCCTGGCGGTTGTCAACCGCTGCGAATACTCTATGGGACCTGCCCATATCACCGACTGTCGGCTCTGAAGCGGCCATCCGCTGACTCCCTGCTACCTGTCCCCGAGGGCAATCCCTCGCCAAGTGCCCCATGGCTCCACAAGTAAAGCAAGCACCCCGTGCCTGGAACTGGGCACCCTGAGGCCTAGAAAATCCCTGACCTCCTGTCCTACTGGATCCGTTGTACCCACCCCTGGAGGACTGCTGAGTCCCCGCCGACTGTGTGTACTGCCCCTGTGCTCTCTGATCACGTTTCTGTCCCTGAGTCTGCCACTGCTTGGGCTTGGAGCCCTGCGGATACTGTGGAGGCTTCTGCCTCTGGTTCTGTGGTGTCTGTTGTGGAGGAGGGGGTTTGGAGAACCCCTGAGAATTTCGGTTGTTCCCCTTCCAATGAGGTTTCTGGAATCCATAAGTCTGAGGTGCGGGGTTTCGGTTCTGATACCGATCCCTATTGTCCTGTGGTCTAACCTGAATTTCCTCGGCAATCAGTGCCTTCTCTACAGCAACCCGAAGGCTCTCTGGAGCGGACATCCTAACAGGCCCGGCTATACCGGCATTCAATCCCCTGATGAAGTGGTTTACAAGAAGTTTCTCATCCTTTAGATAATCTACATATGGCAACAACTCAAAGAATTTACTCTCATACTGGGTTACTGACAAGCCTTTTTGTTGGAGATCATGAAATTCGTCTATACGACGCTGCCTGAAATGCTCTGATAGGTACCTCTCCCGGAACCTCTCGGTGAATATCTCCCAAGTGAGTGTATCAGGAACTAATCCGCATTTGTACTCTTCCTGTCTCCACCAGGTGGAGGCTGTTCCTCTCAGAAGATGAACTGCAACACGTGCTTTCAAGTTGCTCTCATAAGAACGCAACGCAAAGCACCTCTCAAGACTCAGAAGCCATGCCTCGGCCTCTACTCCATCTGTAGAACCTCCGAAGGATGGTGGTTGGAGGCGCATGACCTCCCTGATGAGATCCCCTGGATCTCGACGACCTCTCTCAAAATAGACTGGTTCCACCGCAGGAGGTGGTCCTGGCATATGCACTGACTCTGGCTCATTACCACCCTGACTCTCTACAGGATTCGGAGCTGGGCTCCTGCTTCGTTCTCTATCAACAGATCTATGACTCCCAGAGTCATGACTCCTAACCGGAGGGTTCTCTGCTGGAATCCTTTCCTGAACAATGCCAATAAGATTCTGAATGGCTGCTAGAAGGTCATGGTTAGGTTCATTTGGCTGTTCGGGAGGTGCTCCTGGGTTCTCCTCTGGAACCGATGCCTCCCTCTCTTCTTCATCGTGAGCTAGGCGCTCACGTCTAGGACCCCGTCCGCGCTTGCGAGCTTGTCGCGTCAACGGAGGCATCCTAAGAGGAAAATAATACAAAACAATTAATTTATTTCTTTTAGAATTAAATTTATTTAAATGCAAAATTCCTTTTAACAAAATAATTTTTTAAATATTCTAAGGCGAAACGTAAGTGAGTAAGGCTCCTAGTGTGGAAACCTGGCTCTGCTACCAAAATGTCATGCCCAAAATTTAGGGCAAAAAATGGAACAAATTTTTTTTTTTAAAAGATACTAAATTTAATTAACAAGCACACTCTTGCGACAAGCGTTAACGAAAATTTCATTAATAAATTCGAGCTCCTTCTGAAACGAACGAAGCATCGACAATCTGATATAATTTAATTGCGGAAAAACCTACTGGTTTAAATTCTATCTCCAAAAGGTATTTAATTTATAGTTTTATTAAATTAATCATACTAAAAATATTAGGGGAGATATTTTAAAATTTATTTCCCACTATGACTATAAAGTCTTAGCAATTTTAATTAATTTCTCCTTTACAATTTTTTTTTTTAAACCAATATTGTGTACATGTAAAATGCACATATATACATATAGATTATGCATATATTTTGAATATCCATAATTTAATTTCTTAAATCAATTAAACTAAAAAAAAACATACATATATATTCATATATATGTTCCCATATATATATATATGGAAACATATATATTATTATATATATATTCTACAAATATTCCAATATTTTAATCCTAATCTCCTAAATCCATTTCAACTTGCTAAATATTACCACTTAATTTCCTCAACCCTAATTAGGGTTCTAAATTCCTATTTAACCACTACCTAAACCCCAAATACATATTTTTTTTTTTTATATTTTAAAAAAAAACTAAACTTCCCTAGCCCCTATCGGGCTAGGGTTTAACCCATTCTTTTTTTTTTAACAAGAGAAGATTTCATGCCGGGCCGAAGAGTTAACAAGCGGCCATGATTACCAAGCTTGCCGGTCGCTGGGGTTTCAAGTGGAGGCTGGCCGCGCGCACCACTGTGTGAGCTCACAGTGGCGCCGCGGCACCACTGTGTGCCCACACAGTGGGCGCCACTAGCGGCTCCCCACTGTGTGGCCACACAGTGGCGACCGTGGCCGTCCACTGTGTGCCCACACAGTGGGTGCCGCAAGCGGCTCCACTGTGTGTGCACACAGTGGGCGCCGCGCGGTCGTCCACTGTGCGTACACACAGTGGAGTCCGCGGGGGCCCCAAACCTATATTTTTTTTTAAATTTTCTTTTAAAATTTACAATAACATTTATTAATATATATATATATATATAAATATATAAATATATATATTTATATATATATATGTATATATATATTTATATATGTGGTATTTTCATAAATTTATAAGCTTAGATAAAAAGATAAATTTAAATTCTAAATAAAACTTATATATAATTTAAAAGAGAATTATTACATGCAAAATTTTAAGCTAATAAAAATAAAGGAAAAGATAACCTTAAGTTAAATCAAAAAAAATTTAATTATATATATATATATATATATATATATATATATATATATATATATATATATATATATATATATATATATATATAAATTAATTTAAATGCATCGATAAAACAAGCTTCTAAATCAATGTTTAACAAAAACAAATACAATTTAAAGTATTTCACAAAGATACATTATACGTTTCTTTTTTTTTGTAATAAGAAATCCATTAACATGCTTTTTTTTAAAAATAGATTATTCACCTAAAACAACTTCTCTTTCCATCTAAAATACTTATAAAGCTTTCAGCTTAAATAAACTTCTATTTGACTTAATTAAAATATAGGTAAAAATCTAAATGAAATCAGACTTTTTATTTCTTTCATAAAACAAGAAGCTTTGCATGCATTACTAATTTGCTTTTCTTTTTCAATTATTCTAGGAGTAAAATCAAGTCTTTTCTCTTTCTTTAAAACATTTCTATTATATACTACCAAATTTACAGCAATGTTTTCTCTGAACAGTCACAACAATAAAACTTCAAATCTATTATTACAAAATTACGACTTGCTTCTCCTTTCTTTTGAATTGAGGCATTTATTCACAACAACTTTAAAACAACATCTGCAACTGAATTCAAAAATCTTCAAATTCCATCTTCTGAATAACTTTCATGAATTCCTATCCTCTTTCCTCTGGATTTCCTGCATAATAGAAAATACAAAACTGACCACGGAGTGCTCACCTCCCAGCCTAGGCTAACTGGTAGCCACCCCCGAGCTCGGAGAACCAATTCCTAGATGGGTACAAACAGGCAAACACAAAGAAACACAAAACATACAAATATTTCAGACACATTCCCAACCTGGCTTTCACAGCACCACACTCTGGTGGTGAACATTTTCAAAGGGTGGTAGTGGACCAAATACCCTGAGGAGAATCTGCAAGTATGTAATAACAAGAAGCCACCTCATGGCACAAATAACACATCAAAATCTCAACCCCATAATTCCTTATGCCCCCCAAAGGCATTCTAGCCTTATAACCCTCCTTATGACCCCCATTGCACAAACAGGCCATGCAGCAAGGGTCACACAAAGATCCCTTGTGATCGCTCTCTAAAGAGAGTCTCTCACTCGAGGGCTGTCACTGCTACCACCCTCAAGATCCTCTTCCCTCCCAAGAGAAAGAGGGATCTTGAGAAAACTCCCAAAACACATTCATTCATAACACAAAATCAAAAGATTTTCAAAAATTCATTTTCAAGAATACAGATTTTCTTATTCAACAACTTTCAGAAAGAAACAAAAACAGGTCATTAAAAGTAAAAATGAAACCAACCTTAATCTGCCCAAAGGTTATACTGATATCTGAAGAAGAGCTGCCCAATCCACAATTCTTTATTTTCCTTAATCAATTTCTTTATCCCATAACATTATTTCCAAATTTTCTTCTGTCTCCAAAAATGGAGAGTGGGTGATTAACCAGCTATTCCCAAAAATCTTCCTTAAGAAGCTCACTCTCTGAGTTCTCACAGGATTCTAAAAAAAAAATCAAAAAAAAGAAGAAAGAAAGCAAAAATGCAAAAAGACTTTCCTTCCAAGAGGGAAAATCTGGATTTGATTTCACTTCAATTTTCAATTTTCGCTCAACTCAAAAAAGCCAATTTTTAAAGCGTTAAAAAGATCATAATAAAGTAGAAACTTGCCTAAAATTACCCCTAACCCCTAGGTATACCTTATGGGCTTCAGGAAACCCTAATAAACTACCCCTAGGAGTTCATTTAACCCATTTTAAACCCCTCTGAAGTTTATTTTCGGGTCAAACATAAGTTGACCACACCAAATATTATATTCTCAAAAATATCTTTTTGACAACACATTATTTTATTTAAAATTAATAATAATTAACACTTTCCCATCAAGAGACAAGATAAAATATTAAAATTTAAATCCACACGTGTCAAGTGACACTAATAAAATACTTTTACAAAAATAAACATGAAATTGTCTCTTGAGGTTTTTACACAATAAATTTAAATAACACATAACACATATGCAGCATATACTGATACGAATAAAATACAACACAAACGGGGTGTTGTCTCTCCATATAGACAAACCCTGGCTTTACGAACATACATAAGTCTAGGTTTGATTCTCCATAATTTTTCCATGGTCACATGGTAAATTTCCTGCGCATCTCAATTTACACATTAGTACTCCCAAATATTCATATAAAATATAATTCAATATTATAACAATGCACATCATTACTTGCATACAATTTTCATCTGCACAGATTGAATACATCTTTTGTCAAGCAAAATTCACATAAGCAATTTTCATCCCAATTCACATAAACTAAACATACATCATAGTTCTATATTCAAAGTAAAGTCCTGCAAATTCATTAACGACATCTATCATTGCAATATCATTCTATCTAATAATCATGTAGTGTTCTATCTCATAAAGCATGTAAGTAAAACATCAATTCATAGCAATGTTATCCAATATCCTGAAGTCATAAAAGTTCTAAATCTCAAAATGCATCAAAACAAAGTATCCATAGTAGTCTAAAATATAAAATCCACTGAATGTCAAACTGAGTCGAGGTGAGGCCTCACAGAGAAGGACTAAATGTTTAAGAATAGACAATGGTGGTGAATATTGTAGTGCAGATTTCAACAAGTACTATGTTGATCATGGAATTAAGAGACATAAGACTGTACCTTACACTCCACAACAAAATGGAGTCGCTGAAAGGTTGAATCGGCCTCTAATGGAGAAAGCAAGAAGCATGTTGAGCGGAGCTGGGCTGGAACAAACATTCTGGGCTAAAGCAGTTGCTACAGCGTGTTACCTTCTGAATCATTCTCCTACTTCAAAATTGGTTGACAAAACACCTATGGAAGCATGGTCTGTTAAGAAACCTTCTTTAAAGTACCTTCATGTTTTTGGTGCAGAGGCATATGCTCATGTGCCTGATGTGAATAGATCTAAGTTGGATAACAAAGCGGTGAAATGTATCTTCATTGGCTATGGAGTTGGTGTGAAAGGATACAAACTTTGGAATCCAGTGACTGGTAAGGTTATGTACAACAAAAGTGTGATTTTTCATGAGCTGAAGCCTATTTCACTAGATCATAATATAGAAAAGAGAGGAGAAGCTGAGGTTGAAATTCTTTCAGCAAAAGAAGAATCTCCAGAGATACCTGAAGATGAGGAGAGTTCAAGAAGTTCAAGTAGTTCTCAAGAAGAACATGATGATGAGCCTCCTGTGGAACCTCAAGAAGCCTCAACACTAGAGTTGAGAAGATCTACTCAAGAGAGGCAACAACCTAATAGGTATACACCTAATAAGTACAATCACTCTATGTTGAATGTTAATTGTGCTTATGATTTACTTGCAGATACTGATGAGCCTAGGACTGTCAAAGAAGCAATTGAAATGCCTAATTCAAATTCCTGGTTGGAAGCCATGAATGATGAAATGTCATTACTGGATAAAAATGGAACTTGTGATTTGGTGCCATTGCCTAAAGGCAGAAAGCCTGTAGGCTGCAAGTGGGTGTTCAAAAAAAAGTATGGTCCAGATGGCAGCATTGACAAGTACAAAGCAAGACTAGTTGCAAAGGGGTATTCACAAAAGGAAGGTATTGACTATGGGGAAATCTTCTCTCCTGTAGCTAAGCTGACATCTATCAGATTTCTCTTGTCACTTGCAGTAGCATATGATTGGGAGATTGAGTAGATGGATGTGAAGACAACATTTCTTCATGGTGATCTTGAAGAAGAAATTTATATTTCCCATCCTGAGCACTTTGTGAAAAAAGGTAAAGAACATCTGGTATGCAAACTCAAGAAGTCTCTATATGGTTTGAAACAGTCTCCCAGAATGTGGTATCAAAAGTATGTTACATTTGTCTTGTCATTGGGATTTGTGAGATCAAAAGTTGATCGTTGTCTTTACTATAAAACTGATGGTGATAGGATTCTTATCATAGCTTTGTATGTAGATGATATGTCATTAATAGGAAACACAAAAGGTATGATCTCAGATTTAAAATCTCAGCTTTCTATGAAATTTGAAATGAAGGACTTAGGACTAGCAAATTACATTCTGGGAATGGAGATCAAAAGGGATAGATCTAAGAGGAAACTCTGTCTCAACCAGAGAAAGTATATAACCGATGTCCTTGATAGGTTTCATATGTCTGACTGGAAACCACAAGTTGTTCCCATCTTGAAAGGAACTAAGTTGTGTGTTCTTGACAATCTGAAATCTCTAAAAGAGATTGAAGACATGAAAAGTGTACCTTATGCAAGTGCTATAGGCAGACTGATGTATGCTATGGTCTGTACAAGACTAGACATTGCCCAACCAGTGGGAGTACTTAGCAGGTTTATGTCGAATCCAGGGAAACCTCACTGGGATGTTGTAAAGAGAGTGTTTAGATATCTGAAGGGTACTTCAGACTTTGCATTGTGTTATCATGGTAATCTGAAGGATTCAAAGAGAACTCTCAATGTTTGTGGCTATATGGATTCTGATTGGGCAGGGGATATTGACAACAGGAGATCCACTAGTGGATATGTTCTTGTCCTGAATGGTGGAGCAATTAGTTGGATGAGCAAGTGACAAGCTGTAGTTGCTTTGTCCACTATAGAGGCAGAATACATGGCGGCCACACATGCTTGTAAAGAAGCAGTCTAGCTGAGGCGTTTGAGTTCAAATATTGGTTTTGATGTAGGGCAGGTTAAAATCTGGAGTGACAATCAGGGTGCCATATGTTTGGCAAAGAATCCTACTTTCCATGCCAGATCGAAGCATGTTGATGTTCAGTATCACTTCGTTCATGACATGGTGGAAGATGGAAAAGTTTATCTTAACAAGGTAGACACTTTGGCAAATGTTGCAGATGCCTTGATGAAACCGGTGAGCATGCACAAGTTTGGGTGGTATTCAAATTCTATGGGTCTTGATACCCATGTTTCTCAATAACATCTGAAATGGTAATCGATCCAGTGAATTCCTCGTCAAGTGGGAGTTTGTTGGAAACGCGCCTCTAATTCACTTGACATTTGTTCATATTGATCAGGTTAACTCTTGCCGATGAAACAATGTGAAGGAAATCTGTAAGCTCTATCGACATGACTCTTGCCGATGTATCCTCTTCCATCGGAGCTTGGAGGAGTAGGTTTGATGTTATCCTGATGACCTAATGAAGTGAACTTTGGTCATCAGGATAACTTCAGTTATCAGGAAGACTGCATCAGAATTGTGCTGATGACCCTATGAACCTATCTTAGGCGCTTCAGTTTGATATCGACAATCGGGTCGACATGATGAAGGCTACGCCAAAGTCCCGATGAGTCCACTCTATTCTGTCTCAGAGTGCTTCACTTATCAGATAATAGTTATGGGTGTGAGCCAATGACCCGATGAGACCACCTTATGTTATCAGGATAATAATGCAGATCAAGGTAACATCATCGTGTTGGTTCCGATGAGCCGATGAGGCCTGCTCTTGGTTATCGGAGATCAGGATAACAATGCAGATCAGGGTAGTATCACCATGTTGGTTCTGATGAGCTGATGAGGTCCGCTCTTGGTTATCGCAAATTGGGTTAACAATTCATGTGTTTTTACGATAACCCAATGGAGTCTTCTTCGGCAATTGGGTATCATCGGGCGATCGGCTCTATCGATTGAATGCTATACTGATGGCTGATGGAGCAGAGACTGACTGTGGATGTGAGATCGAACCAAGATAAAAAAAGATGAACTCTCAGACACTAAGGATGAGACTGTCGGTGTATATGAATACGAACCGACTCGACTCCCTGATGCATGTGGGATAATTGGTTTTCCATGAATACAGACCGACGTAGATAGACGGTTAGACTTCAAGCCGTTGGTGCAGTTGCTCAGATGAATGGTCGACCAGTTTGGTATTTGAAGCCAAACATGAACCAAATGTAAGGTTACAAGTTGTGATAGCTATTGAGGGATCTATAATTGTAGTTTGATCCAAGTGTTGTTTGTTTAATCTGGAACGATTGATTGACAGAGTGGAAAGGAAGTCTGTAGACTGAACTTTATTGTATTTGACATACTGATAATAAAGTTATTTTCTGTTGGTGGTGGGTTTTTCTCCCTAAAGGGTTTTCCCACGTTAACTCTGTGTGTTCTATCTCTATGTTCTTTAATTGTGTA
Source organism: Cryptomeria japonica (assembly GCF_030272615.1). Taxonomy (NCBI): domain Eukaryota; kingdom Viridiplantae; phylum Streptophyta; class Pinopsida; order Cupressales; family Cupressaceae; genus Cryptomeria; species Cryptomeria japonica. The sequence continues at coordinate 700,657,990 of NC_081412.1, read as the reverse complement.
TGCTCATGCTTGTGCCATATTTTGTAAAAGTTGAAAATTTGTAAACACTAGTCTGTTTTCCCCTACAAATTGACATTAGGGAAGAGAATTTCTGCACCTGCTTTCCTTACATAATTTACCTCTGAGGTACTCAAAGGTAGTCTTTGACAATGATTTTGTGAAAATGTCTACTAGTTTCTCTTTGCTTGTCACATGCTCCATTCTGACTTGTTTTTTTGATACTCTCTCCCTTAGAAAGTGATATTCAATTCTATGTGTTTAGCTCTTGCATATAATACAAGTTTTTTTGAAATATTAATTGCACTTGTATTGTCACAATAAATAATCACCGGTTCAGACATATCAAATTTAAAACCTTCTAACACATGTCTCATCCAGATTGCCTGCGTGCAATTAATTGATGTTGCAACATACTCTGCCTCTGTTGTTGATTATGATACACATGTTTTATTTTTTCTTTTTACTTGTCCAAGAAACCAATCTACCTCCAAGAAGAAAATATCCACCAGTAGTGCTTTTCTGGTCATCAACATTGCCTGCCCAATCTGCATCAGTAAACACTTCCAAAGAAAAATCATTTTTATAATGATACCAAAAGCCATAATCCATTGTGCCTTTCAGATATCTTTGTATCCTTTTCACCGCTACCAAGTGAGTCTCCTTGGGATCCTTCTGAAATCTAGCAACTAAACCAACAACATGTGAAATATTAGGCCTACTATGAACAACATAATGCAACTTACCAATCATGGACCTGTATTATTTTTCATCAATAGAGGGTGAATCATCTTGTTTAGACAAGTTACAACCTATCACCATCAGAGCACCAACCGGTTTACAATCCTCCATGCCAAATGTTTTCAACACTTTCTTTACATACTTACTCTGACAGATAAATATTCCACCATCCAATTGTTGGACCTGCAACCCAATGAAAAACTTAATCTCACTAGTAAGAGACATCTCAAATTATTTTTTCATCTCCTCAACAAAATCCATACATAAATCATTGTCACCTCCAAAAAATATATCATCTATAAATACTTCAACTATCAACACTTTGTCTCCATCAGCCTTAAGATATATGTTACTATCCTCACTAGTATGCTAGAATCCTATCTTAATCATGTGTGCATGTAAATTTTCATGCCATGCTCTCAATGCCTACTTCAATCCATATAGTGCCTTATGTAACTTGCAAACCATATCTTTATCCTCAGACAAAGCAAATCCATCTGGTTGTTCTATGTACACTTCTTCCTCAAGGATGCCATTAAGGAAAGAAGATTTAACATCCATTTGGTAGACCTTAAAGCCTTTAAATGCAACATAAGAAAGTAACATTCTTAGTCCTTACAATCTTGCCACCAGTGAAAAGGTTTCTCCATAATCTTCTCCTTCTTCTTGTGCATAGCCTTTGCATACCAACCTTTCTTTATTCCTCACAACCTTGCCTTCTTCATTCAACTTGTTTCTAAAGACCCATTTAGTGCAAATCACATTCTTGTCTTCCGATCTGGGAACAAGTGTCCAGGTCTTGTTCTTCTCTATCTAATCCAATTTCTCATTCATATTATTAATCCAATCATCATCTTTCAATGCCTCTCTTACTGTTTTAGGCTCAATAGTTGAAATCAAACATGAATTTTCTCTGATTTTCCTTCTTGTTTGTACACCAACATTTTTATCTCTAATAATTTGGTCTTCTAAATTATTTAGTCTTACATATCTTGATATTACCAGTTTCAGGGTTTTGCCTTCTGCTTCATGTTCTTCATGTTCTTCATCGCTTTCTTTATTTACCGGTTCAACACTTATTTCTACATTTTCTTGCTCATCGTTCTTTTGTACTTCTAGCTCAATAAACACAAGTCTTTCTTCATCTTTCTTAGGTTTAGATCTACTGGTATCATGAGATTTCTCAAAGAGTTCATCTACCATCACATTTGCACTCTCAATGATCCTTTTTGTTCTCTTGTTATAACATTTGAAAGCCTTACTCTTTGTAGAGTAACCAAGAAAAATACCTTCATCACACTTTGCATCAATCTTTCCAGGTAAATCATCACATTTAATGAAACATTTACTCCCAAATTTTTAAAGTAACTTGCATTAGGAGTCTTTCCATGTTTTGTTGTTACCTCTCTTGACAAGTACCCGGTTCAAAGTGTAAACAGGAGTGCTAACTGCTTCTCTCCAAAACATTTTCGATACTTCACCTTGAATCAACATGGTTCTAGCAGCTTCAACAATTATTCTATCCATTCTCTATGTTATCCCATTCTATTGTGGAGATCTAGGAGATGACATCCGCCTCTTGATTCCCTGCTCATCACAAAACTTCACAAACTCGTCAGAAGTAAATTCTCCTCCCCGATCAGATCTCAAACATTTCAAATTCTTCCCGATTTCTTTCTCAACTAAAGATTTGAATGCTTTGAATTTACTGAATGCCTCATATTTTTCTCTTAGAAAAGTTACCCACATCATCTTGGAAAAATCATTAGTGAAAATCATGAAATATTTATCACCATAATAGAACTTAGTCCTCATAGGACCACAAAGATCAGTATGAACCAAATCTAGAATATTTTCTGAAGAGAAAGACTTACTGTTAAAAGATACAGAATTCATTTTACACATATTACAATCCTTACATAACACATTATCCAGTTTAACTATTGGCAACATAGCTTTATAACTGACAATGAAAGATTGTTGGCATTTCAATAAGGATATTGAGAATGTTGTTGATGATTATGGATATAACTGATTAAAGATGTTTACTGTCTTGATATTATTATTTTGTCATTGATGTCAAGAAATTGATTTTCTAATTTAGTATGATGTTGCCATATCTTGAGAAGAATAAGGTATTCAATGGGCAACTAGTACCGAGTTAGACAATGATGAGATCATGATGTTTTAGATTGTTTTAGCATCATACATATGTTGTAAAATGTAAAGGTTAATACTATACTATGTTATCAAGCAAAGAACCTAGTCGGTAAACCCTAAGGTTATTTCTATCGGTTAATGAAGACGGAATGTCTACCGAGTGAAGTTTAGTATTCACTGAGTTGTTACCGAGTTGTAACCGAGCTATAACATAATGCATTAAATGTTTACATGCGGTATTTAATAAAGGAAGCTGATGAACTGGAACTGATCAGTGATTGGTGAGCCGTGAATGAAGTTTGTTAACAAATCTAAGGCAATGAAAAGTCGGCATGAAGATCTACAGCTCAGATTGAACCGCAATACCCTGGCACAAGTTCCAAGACTAATATGCAAGTTCCAAGGCGAGGTAAAACATTTTTAGATTGGAAGATGCATTGAACCTGAACAAGATTGAAGATCTGATGGCTATGATTGATCATGGGAAATGTGATCAAGGAGATTAAGCGATTACCTAATTGTTTATAAATAGGAAACTATTGATAAACAATGTATGCGGGCAAGTGTATGCACAGGGATGCTACATAGTGATTACCAAGCACAGAAGCTTGAAGACCTATTAGAATAACAGAGTATAGAAGCCCAGCAAATAGACAAGATTAGTTCTATGTCTAGATTGTATTGAACAAATAGGAATCTGCTTTAGCATTTTAGATGTGAAGTTGTAGATAAATTTTATTACTGTTATTTTGTGAAAGTGACAGAAAATCTCTTAACCAAGTGGACTTAACAGTCTTATTTGTAAAACCCTCTAGAAAGGTGACATTCTGATTGAATGTTTGAAATCCTTTAACAAGGTCACTTCTAACAAAGTGAAGATCCTAACAGATCTGAGGGAAATCCCTTTACCGGGTCACATCTAGCAATGTGTTTGTAATCTTTAATAGGATTTGCTTTTAACCGAGCATACTCTAGAAGAGTATATTTCTTAGTGGGTCCAAAATCCCACAGTGGTTTTTCCCTATTTGGGTTTCCATGTTAAATCTGGTGTTATGAGGTTTATGATGTTCATATGCTTTTGAGTTTGCATGTTTGATAGTTTTGGTTATATTACTGATATACATGTGTAGCGTCCTAAAATTGTGACACTTGCAATTTCGACTGAATTTCGGTCTTCACGATGGTGACGCAACACGCAACCTGAATGGAGACCCCGAAACTTGATTATGACACTGAAAACTGCATTTTCTTGCACCTTGGCCTGAACCTCCTTTGCACCCTGCTGTCCCGAGAGGTGGGACGAGAGCGCTCAGCGCCCTGGTCCCTGGCCCTATTTTGGGCCCGGTTTCCTATGGGGCTTCGGGTCCTTTTGTTTGCAATTTGGAAAATAAACTTTCCTGGCTGGCCTAAGGTCGGGAAAATCAGTCTATTAACCCTGATTGGCAAGTATATAAACTACATTTGCCTCTCCCATTTGGGTAAGAAGGACATATGTGTACAATCGTGGAAACTATACTCAAGCATTCAAGCATTCAAGCATTCCTTCAAGTAATTGATCATTTCAAGTCTCCATTCAAGGCTAAGTGTTGCATTCAAGACAAGGTTCAACCATTGAAGAGGAGATCACTTACAACACATTACATGCTACAACATACAACATACAACAAACAACAACATCTATACCTTCGCATATAAGGATACAAACATCCTTACAACAAGGTATTAGTACTTGTTTTACATTACATTTACAGCAATTTCTCATTTCTTGGTTAATTCCAAAACCGGGGTTTGACCTAAAGGCAAACCCCTAATCCCTAACCCCCCAATTGTCTTCGCTTTTCTATGTGTAGGTTGTAGGTACGCGGCTGAAATTGAAGATCTGGAATCCTTGTGCAGAGACGAATAGATCCCCCTTCGTTTCGCGGATTTTTCGGAGGACCGTGGCGCCGGGCGCCATCGTCCTGACAACTTTTGCTCAAATTTGTAGGACAGTGCCGTATCGACATTTTACTGCTAATTCCAGGTCCGCAGCTTCATCCTATATCCCTATCTCAGTTTATAAGCGAATCTTTGTCACTTTCTATGCATTCCTAGCTTAATTCTTCTATCAACATTCTTTACAAAAGAGGGTAGCCTTGCTTTCTTAACCCTTGAAACACATTTAGCATCCAATCTTGCATTGTGTGGGATTGGATCTTGTGGGTTTCAACCCCTCTTTTGAATGTAAAGTCTCTCCCCTAAGTGAAAACCATCAACCCTAGTAACCTCCCTTCTCTCTCCTTGGAGTTGGAAGAGGGGAGAGCAACTAGGGTTCGATCGCGATTTTCCGCTTTACATTTTGGTGAACCTGACGTGAACATCCTTTCTGATTATTCATAGTTAGATCTGAAAATTGGATTCCTTGATTACATTTCCATGTTTGATCTTTTGCAAAATTTCAGAGGTTAATTGCATAAAAACCCTAAATTTTCTTTTTAAGTAATTAAACTTGTGAAATGTTTAATTGTTAATGCTTGTTTCAGATCTGCCCTTCTATTACAAATTATCAATTCATATTTGTGCTTTAATTTTGAAAATTAAGTGGTTAAGTGTCAAAACCCTAATTTTTGAAACCCTCTTGATTCAACCTTTGTCCGACAATTTCACTGATCAAAACATTTCCAAATCAGCTGTAACTTTGGATTCCGCAATAAAATCATAATATCTTTCATACCTGAAAATTTGGAAAAAAGTTGCGAGGACCGTGTGCACTCCGAGCGCCATCGTCCCCGACATTTTTTCCGAAATTTTGGGAGCTAGATCTTACTGTATTTTTCTGCTAAAATCCAGAATTTTGGCTGATTTTATCAATTTTAACACCTTCAAAATTACAGTCAAAGTTGGTCTAGCGATTGCTTGGATTGAGGCTTCTAATCATTCAAAAATTGTTGAAATTGAAATTTGTGTCAAAATTGTGTTTCTTACAGTCCTAAATCTGAAAAGTGTGTTATCATTCATTCGAAATTTCAATGATTTATTCAATTTTTTGCAATTTGTGACTTTTGAAACTAAGTGCTTAATTACAACAACTTTGATTTCTGCTTTCAAAATTGAATTTTGCGTGAAATTGAGTCAACCTTCAAATTTCAAAACTTGCATTGCTTTCGGTATTCCCTCTAAAATCATAAAATTCAAAATTTCAGTTTCCCTCTCTTTTTCAAAATTCAAATTTTGCATTTTTCGACAATCTTGGTAGGGTTCAATTTTGAGATTGCAACTTTAATTTGGCCTATCTACAGATCGTAAAATCACTCAATTTTTTCAGGTTAGCTGTAAAATCATCATAACTTTCATCCCTACAAATTTTGAAAAAAGTTGAGAGGACCGTGTGCACCCCGAGCGCCACGGTCCCGGACATTTTTTCCGAAATTTTAGGAGATTGTCGTGATTGCATTTAACAGCTTAAATCTGGAAGATTGGCTGGTTTTACTGAAATTTGCTACCTCTAAAATTCAAAATCTCTCTCTCTCTCTAGTGCATGAGTTTTACAACAATAAGCCCTACTTACACTATTCCCGTTAGATGAAGCCTTAGAATTAAGTCCTTCCAAGGTTTAATTACTGAGGAGATGGAACCTAACTTGAATGGTCTTTTTAACGAGGACATGGGTAATTCCTCTAATCCTCTTAATGATGAAGAAGCTCTCCATGAGGTTTCTGTAGAACAACTTTCAAAATTGGATAACCAATTTGATGATTTTCGATAGTGGATGTCTCAAGAATACCCTGATAGTCAAGCTCTTCCTTTAATTGAGGGTCTAAAACGTATGCTTCAAAGTGATAAGAATGGAATTGATATTTTGCGTGGTATTGCACACATTGTGGATTCAAATGTGATGCCTATGAAGAGTTGTGCTGAAACCTTAGGTTATACACAACCTCCTACTCAAGACAATCATTCTATTCCTTTGACAACTCCTATTGCTAGTATACCTACTTTTACATCAAATATAATGACTACTTCAACACAAGACATTCCTCCTATGATCACCAGTCATGGGGGCAATCCCTCTTCTTCAATCAAACCTCTTCCTTCATTCAATCCAACTTCTTCATTCATTCCTTCAGTGAGTGTTCCTCTTATATCTCCACAAATGAACATGACACAAGGGGGCAGTTCATTTAACCCTTCCATTCCTCCTTGTAGTGTTCCTCCTTTCCAATCATCTCCTATGACTAACTATCATAGTGTCCCACCACCTTACTCTCTACCTTCTTTCAATAACATAACACCTCCATCACAATCTAACACGTCTAATATGAACTCTTCGACTGAAGCGACCATTAACAATCTTGCACAAACTGTCTCTTCTTTACAGCAACAAATTGCCTCTATGAATCAATCTAAGTTTAGTGTGCCCACATTTGATGTTGCGAGCCCACTTTCTCTTGACATTGTTCGAGCTATCCCCCCTAAACATGTTGAAATTCCGCATTTGGAGCTTTATAATGGTAAGGGTGATCCTCTAACACATGTTAAGACCTTTCAAACAATATGTACTGATTTTGCTTATGACCAAAGGTTGCTTGCAAAATTGTTTACTAGAACATTAAGAGACAAAGCCCTACAATGGTATTGCTCGTTGCCTTCCTATTCTATTACTTCTTTCGAACAACTTGCAAATGCTTTCATTCAACAATTTCAAAACAATATAAGTCCTAAAGTTACTTTGATTGATTTAATGCATTGTAAACAAGGTATTAAAGAAAAAGTGACAGATTTCATTGGTAGATATAAGCATTTGTATGCTCAAATTTCTTTTCCAGTGCCTGACAATGATATTCAAAGAATCTTTATTTCTAATTTACAAAAAGACATTAGAGAAAAACTCCTATTTTCTGAGTTTACTTCTTTCCAACAGTTGTGCGCAACTCTTCACAATTATCAACTGACTGTGAGTCAAATGGAACAATCACATCCTATGGCTCCGAGTGATAAGGGTGATAGTAGTCAACAACCATTTGGGAAGTTTAAACCGAATAGAGAGTCCATTAAATTCAATGAAAACATCATCAACAACAATGTGAATGCAGCATCAGGTGTGTCTCCTATTTCTAAGTTTTTCAAGAAAGAAAGAAAGTATACTCCTTTGAATGAATCATTGCATAGTATTATGAATAAGTTATTGGAACAAAATGTGCTTACTCTTCCTCCTATAAGGCAAATTGATCCTGCAAAGATTACTTCACCCTATTTTGATAACAAATCTTTTTGTCAATTTCATCGTCAACCTAGGCATGACACTAAAAAATGTTTTGCTTTAAAGGGGAAAATTCAAGATTTGATTGATAATAATACTATCTCTGTTTCTGGTGTGAATGATAAAGGCAACACATCTGTAGCTCCTCCTAACCAAAATCTTCAGATTTTTACTGATCCATTGCCTTCTCATACCTCTAATGCGATTGATACTACTGATTCCTCTGTCTCACCTGATGATCTCGTGTCTATGACTCCGAATGTGATTAACTTTGTGGAGCAGCAGAAAATCCCTAAAGAACCTTCCATCACCTTTGATTCTAGTGAAACTATTAGGGCACCTGATGGTCCTTTATATATAGTTGCAAAAGTCAAGAATACACCTTGTTGTGGAGTGCTTATTGATCCTTCTTGTATGGTTAATATCATTACTGAAGAATTTCTTTTTACTTTGCAATTGAATCAAGTGATCTATGACAAAACAGATGTGATTGTGAAATTATTTGATGCATTTTCTTCTCCTGCAATTGGTTCTATTACATTACCTATTGAGGTCCATAACAAACCCCTTGATGTGGACTTTTCTATTATTCCATCATCTAAACAATTTCGTGTGAAGCTTGGCTATCCTTGGCTATCTTCCATGAAAGCTATTGCTTCTCCTATTCATAAGTGTTTGAAATTTCCCCATAACGGTGAAGTTGTTACTGTCAATCATAGTCTCTTTAAACTAGCTAAAAGAACTTCTAGCATTCCTATTGATTATTTTTGGCCTAAACAATTCCAATCTCATCCTCCGCGAAGTGATCATCTTTTCAAATCTTATCAAAAGTGGAAAAAAGACATGATCCTATCTCTAAGTGAACCTAGAACACCCAAACTTGATATTCCTATCATTCTTGAGAAGGAGGTTCTTCCTTTGAAAGATAAAACTAATGACTTTCCTCAAGACGATTCCCAACCCATCCCTATGGATGTGACTATGCCTATGATTAATAAACTTCCTAAAAGTAGACCTATACCTCCTCGTCATGATGGGCTTGGTCTCCTTCCTAAACCAAATATTCCTCCTTTGTATGGAGCAATTCCTCCTCCTTCCTCTTATGGAGAGAAGAGACCTTCCTCTTCTCCTATTGTTCAACCTAAGAGACCACAACCTAAACACCCAAGTGATAAGGATGAGAACATTCCTCCTCCTCAATCTTCCCAACTTCCTACTAAGACTAGACGAAATCGTTCTGCATGTGAACGCCGACGAAGGCGTCGTCTTAGAGCTCAAGCAGCTGCTTCTCAAACTTGGCAATCCCCAAAAACACCTTCAACAAGCATTATTCCATTTTCTCCTCAGCCAACGATTGAGCCGAAATCTCCTAAACATAAGATGCATGATGGTCTTGATCCTATGCGAGTTAAAGATCCTATTTTTATAAATCTTGATGATGATATAGATGAAAATGTTATTCATGATGAAAATATTACTCCTGTTCATTCTGATAGTGAATATGAACTTGTTGATATTGATAACCATTTATCTAATGAATTTTCTAAAGCACTTATCCTAGCTCCTAGACAAGAACACCGTGGCTTGGGATATGAACATAGCCCTTGTTTGGATCTTGTGATAGCTCCATCTGCTGTGTTGGATGTTCCTCCTCTAGCGTGTTCCCTACCTTCCCGAAACATTGATCAGCAAGATCGGGGGGTAGATGACGTGCTAGCCTAGTTTCATTAGCATAGCAGATTCTCTCCCCCTCTCTTTTGTTACTTCCTCTATGTGTTATTCTCATTCTTCTATTTGTTGTCCTTAGTGTTGTCTACTTGAGGACGATGCAAAGCATTGAGAACTCTCGATCTCTCTCATGTTGACTCAAAAGACACATGTGTTCCCTTCTTCTAGGTGACCTTCCTTGATTGGGGAATGAAGAACAATTATGCATACATACATATGATATACATGAATTATCATACAGCATACTGACCCCGAGGAAAGCGAAGTCACCTTGTGCTTTGTGTTTTGTGTCTATTATCCTTGGGCTTATCTCACACTTGGGGGCTAAATCCTTGTGATAACATGCTCCTTTCTCATTTCTTATATGTATCACTACCTTAAAGCAATCACCCCCGGTGAGGCATGTGCGATCGCTTTAACGTAGGGGGGCATACATCCCGTTCATATCTTTTCAAGATACTTGAAAATTTCTTGACAAATTTAGCTTTGCCTTGAAAATTTTTGATATCTTTCTTGCATGACTCATAGTGAGGGAACCTTACTACTGACAGTCATGGTTCTCCCTCGTGATCTTCCCTTTTACTTTGTCAATCGAAGTCGTAAGATCCTTAGTCCACTGGGGGCTTGGTGTATCTTGCCTCCTTGACGTGGTGAAAGTTTTTTAATGTTGTTTCCTTGTACTTTACCGGAAGTATGAGCGTACGCTTATACTCCCGCTAAAGTGGAGGCTAAATGTAGCGTCCTAAAATTGCGACACTTGCAATTTCGACTGCATTTCGGTCTTCACGATGGTGACGCAACACGCAACCTGAATGGAGACCCCGAAACCTAATTATGACACTGAAAACTGCATTTTCTTGCACCTTGGCCTGGACCTCCTTTGCACCCTGCTATCCCGGGAGGTGGGATGAGAGCGCTCAGCGCCCTGGTCCCTGGCCCTATTTTGGGCCCGGTTTCCTATGGGGCTTCGGGTCCTTTTGTTTGCAATTTGGAAAATAAACTTTCCTGGTTGGCCTAAGGTCGGGAAAATCAGTCTATTAACCCTGATTGGCAAGTATATAAACTACATTTTCCTATCCCATTTGGGTAAGAAGGACATATGTGTACAAGCATGGAAACTATACTCAAGCATTCCTTCAAGTAATTGATCATTTCAAGTCTCCATTCAAGGCTAAGTGTTGCATTCAAGACAAGGATTCAACCATTGAGGAGGAGATCACTTACAACACATTACATGCTACAACATACAACATACAACAAACAACAACATCTATACCTTCGCATATAAGGATACAAACATCCTTACAACAAGGTATTAGTACTTGTTTTACATTACATTTACAGCAATTTCTCATTTCTTGGTTAATTCCAAAACCGGGGTTTGACCTAAAGGCAAACCCCTAATCCCTAACCCCCCAATCATCTTCACTTTTCTATGTGTAGGTTGCAGGTACGCGGCTGAAATTGAAGATCTGGAATCCTTGTGCAGAGACGAACAGAGCCCCCTTCGTTTCGCGGATTTTTCGAAGGACCGTGGCGCCGGGCGCCATCGTCCTGACAACTTTTGTTCAAATTTGTAGGACAGTGCCGTATCGACATTTTACTACTAATTCCAGGTCCGCAGCTTCATCCTATATCCCTATCTCAGTTTATAAGTGAATCTTTGTCACTTTCTATGCATTCCTAGCTTAATTCTTCTATCAACATTCTTTACAAAAGAGGTTAGCCTTGCTTTCTTAACCCTTGAAACACATTTAGCATCCAATCTTGCATTGTGTGGGATTGGATCTTGTGGGTTTCAACCCCTCTTTTGGATGTAAAGTCTCTCCCCTAAGTGAAAACCATCAACCCTAGTAACCTCCCTTCTCTCTCCTTGGAGTTGGAAGAGGGGAGAGCAACTAGGGTTCGATCGCGATTTTTCGCTTTACAACATGTTACCGAGGTTGAATCTGATGTTTTTAGGGATGATTAAGTTTGTATGATTCACCCCCCCCCCCTCTCATCTTGTTGGCTATTGGATTTGTACTTATATAAAGTATCAGAACTATCATTAACAAGCTGGGGAAAACCTCTCACAATACTTAATTTACTAACCTTTATCAAATTGTTAAAATTCACATGACAAAACATCTTGTGCCATAACCAACTGTCTTCAATATTTTCCACCAAACAACTATTCACATTAGTATTTAGATTAAAAAGATTACCTCTTGTCTGCTTTCCAGTAGCAATCAATTCTCCATTACCTCCAAGAATCCTGCACACTCCACTTTTAAATTCTAGAAGATATCCCTTATCATTTAATTTACCAACACTCAAAAGGCTATGTTTTAATCCATCAACCCAAAAGGCATCACCTGGATTACTTTTTCCTTTCAATGAAATAGCTCCTTTACCTTTAACCATGCAAGGTGATTTGTTACCAAACCTTACTACACCACGTGTTGGTATTTTGGATATGTTGATATTGTTTTGTCATTGATGTCAAGACCATTGACACTTATCAACTCTGGCACTTTGGAGAATTGGCAATGATCACCGGCAAGCAAGTGACTTTATGCATAGTCACCGGTATCTGGTTCACCGGTAGGATATATTGTTCACCGGCACTTGGAATGACATGGAAAATTCTTGGTTATGTTGAAGACATCATTTGGACACTTTGTCTTGGAGATTTGTTCATTGGTATATTTATGTTTGCATACTTGTTGTTACCAGCAAATAGGTCCAGAATAAGCACCGATAGGCTTATCTATTCCAAATCAACACGACACGCTTTGAAGATGATTTATCAATGTTGTAAATGCATTAAGCTGACATGTTGAATCAGATATTGCATCGGTTATTGATTTACTTGTAAATTGTTTTATTGTAATATATTTTAGAGCCGACCTACTAAAATTGGTCATAAGTTATGGTATATATGTAAGATCTTATTTGTAAGATCGATATGCGATTGGGAAAAAGGATTTGTAAGAAGGTATATGCAAGAATAAGCAGAGCTATACACACATACATTATTTGAAGGTTAAAGAAGGTTTTTGTGAAGGCGTATCAGAACTACACCGGTACTGAATCCAACATATGAAGATGCTATTTTGAGCAGTACATCATTATTGGATTTAGCCATCCAATTGTAGTCAGTGTGACTCCTATTTGTGTTTGAGCAGTGAGCTCTAGGCACTTGGCCTTTCTGCATGTGCAGACCCCATTTGAATACACATACTATTCAAGGTGATGGTAGAAAATGAAACCAGCAAGAAAATCAAATGTCTAAGACCAAATCAAGGAGGTGAATTTACATCTAAGGAATTTAATACATTCTGTGAAGTGAATGGAATCAAAAGACAGTTATCAACACCTCGGACACCACAACAGAATGGAGTTGTAGAAAGGAAAAATAGAACTATCTTGGATACAGCTAGAAGTATGTTATCTGAAGCAAATCTACCACATGTATATTGGAGAGAGGCAGTAAGCACATCAGTCTATACATTCAACAGAGTTCACATCAAAGGAGAAATTGGTAAGACCCCTCAAGAACTATGGTTTGGCATTATTCCTACTCTTAAATATTTCAGAATATTTGGAAGTAAATGCTATATTAGGAGAGATGAGTATATTGGCAAATTTGATCCTAGAAGTGATGAAGGAATATTTCTTGGTTATTCCTCTAAGAGAAAACCATATAGATGTTTTAACAAGAGATTGCAGAAAATTGTTGAGAGTACAAATGTGAAAATTGATGAACAATTAGAGGAACTTCAAGGTATATAGACTCTGAACTGGCAATAGAGATACTGACAAATGAACCTACATTGAACCCACCGATATAGAATGAAGATCCAGTCACATCGGTATCATCTGAAAATTCCACTCTAACTAAAGAACAACAGTAAACGAAGACACCCCAGCATGTAAGGTTGAACCATTCTGAAAATCAGATAATTGGGAACAAATATCAAGGAGTTATGACAAGAGGAATACTGGAAAATGAAGAGGTATGTCTTATTTCTCAAATTGAACCAACATCAATAAATGAAGCATGTGAAGATAAACACTGGATTAAAGCTATGGAAGAAGAATTAGAACAAATTGAAAAGAATAACACATGGACATTAGTTCCCCGACCTAAAGACAAAAATATAATTGGAACAAAATGGGTATTCAGAAACAAACTTAATAAAGATGGTAAGGTAATCAGAAATAAAGCAAGACTAGTGTGTAAGGGATATTCACAGAAAGAAGGAATTGATTACAATGAAACCTTTGCACCGGTAGCTAGAATTGAGGTAGTCATATTATTCTTGGCTTTTGTAGCACACAAGAACTACAAAGTATATCAAATGGATATTAAATGTGCATTTCTGAATGGAGATCTTGAAGAAGAAGTTTACATTGAGCAACCTGATGGATTTTCTTTGACAGATAATAAAGATATGGTTTGCAGGTTAAGGAAAGCTTTGTATGGATTGAAACAAGCCTCAAGAGCTTGGTATGCTAAATTGGATAAATATCTTTTGAAGATTGGTTTTTCTAAAGGTAATGCTGACAATAATTTATACTATAAAGTGACTAATGATGACATCTTGGTTATAGAAGTTTTTTTTGATGGTATAATCTTTGGAGGAGAAGATGGATTATGTAAAGACTTTTCTATTGAAATGCAGCAAAAATTTGAAATGTCTATGATTGGAGAGATAAAATTCTTTTTAGGATTGCAGATTTCACAGAATGATAAAGGTATATTCTTGAGTCAATCCAAATACTTAAAGGAGTTACAAAAGAAATTTGGGATGGAAAACTTAAACCGATAAGCACACCTATGACTACAAATGACAAATTATCACTAAGGGATGAATCTACACCTGTTAATCTGACTAGGTACAAATCTATGATAGGAGGCCTACTGTATGTGACACAAACAAGACCTGATATTATGAATGCAGTATGTATTGTTTCAGTATTTCAGAGTAATCCTAAAGAAAATCATGAATCAGTAGTAAAAAGGATTTTTCGGTACTTACAAGACACTACAAATCTTGGTTTATGGTATCCTAGAGATGAAAACTTTGAATTGTGTACATACACAGACGCAAATTGGGTAGGAGATGTGGATGACAGAAAAAGCACCACCGGCGGAGCATTTTTTCTTGGAAGAAGATTAATTTCTTCGTTGAGTAAGAAATAAAGTTGCACATCTTTATCAACAGCTGAATCAGAATATGTTGCAGCGACAACTAACTGTACACAGGTATTATGGCTTAAAAAAATGTCGGAGGACATAAAGATAAAATGAAAGGAACCTATAACTATCTATTGTGATAACACAACAATAATTGACATATCTAAGAATCTGGTACTACATTCCAAAACCAAACATGTCTCTATCAAATTGAATTTTAAGAAAGAGAATGTTGAAGCAAAAGAAGTAAAACTAGTTTATGTGAATACTAAAGAGAAGATTGCAGATATTTTCACTAAGCCTTTGCCTAAAGAGACTTTTGAGTATCTCAGAGATCAGCTTGGGGTCATAACCCCATCGGTAGAGACTTAGACAGTTGATGTTTGTCATCAATCGACAGAATTAATAGAGAAATCTTTTACTCCGTCTTTGATGAAGTGAGCTACTTCTCAGGGGGAGAAGTTGGTATACTGAATTGGTTGGTATTTTGTATTTGAACTTGGTTTTGTATTGGCTTTGGCATTTGATGTCAAAGAGGGAGAGATTGATATGGAAAACACAAGGAAAACACATGTTACTCCTAGGGGGGTGATTGTTACTTTGGGAGAGATTGATTACTCTCTGTATCTGAGTTTTGATTTCTGGTTATGATCTCTTTTGGGAGATTGTTGGTTTTTGGTAATTGGCATTTCTTTTTGGCACTTTGATGGTTTTTCCATCTTGTGTTGCCATCAATGCCAAAGGGGGAGATTGTTGGTATTTTGGATATGTTGATATGGTTTTCTCATTGATGTCAACACCTATTAACACTTATCAACTCTGGCACTTTGGAGAATTGACAATAATCATCGGCAAGCAAGTGACTTTATGCACAGTCACCGGTATCTAGTTTGCCAGTAGGGTATATTGTTCACCGACACTTGTAATGTCATGGAAAACACTTGGTTATGTTGAAGACATTGTTTGGACACTCTGTCTTGGAGATTTGTTCATTGGTATATTCATGTTTGCATATTTTCCATTACCGGCAAATAGGTCCAGAATAAGCACTAACAGGCTTATCTATTCCAGATCAGCACGACACACTTTGGAGATGATTTATCAATGTTGTAAATGCATTAAGCTGACATGTTGAATCGGATATTGCATCAGTTATTGATTTACTTGTAAATTATTTTATTGTAATATCTTATAGAGCCGACCTACTAAAATTGGTCTTAGGTTATGGTATACATGTAAGATCTTATTTGTAAGATCGATATGCAATTGGTAAAAGGATTTGTAAGAAGGTATATGCAAGAACAAGAAGAGCTATACATGCAAACATCATTTGAAGGTGAAGGAAGGTTTTTGTGAAGGCATATCAAAACTACACCGGTACTGAATCCAGCATATGGAGATGCTATTTTGAGCAGTACATCATTATTTGATTTAACCATCCAATTGTAGTCAGTGTGACTCCTATTTGTGTTTAAGAAGTGAGCTATAGGCGCTTGGCCTTTATGCATGTGCAGACCCCATTTGTATACACATACTATCTACAGTAGTATCATCTTATTGTGGGTAAGGTTTCCCACCATGGTTTTTCCCCTTACAGGGTTTCCACATACAAATATTGGTGTTATGTGTTGTGGATGTTATTGTCTTTCTGTTTCATGCATTAATCTTTACCAGTACTGCAGTTATCTGATAAACTATCTACCGGCATAAAGTTTGGTTTACTGGTATTAAGAATTAAGTTTGGATAAGTTGTTTTTGGTTTGAATTTATTAGACAACTAATTCATCCCCCCCTCTCAATTGTCTCTGGGGCCTAACACCACCATCAAATTCTTCAAGAGATAAGAACTTGTTTCTATCACCGGTCATGTGGTGTGAACAACCACTATCTATTATCCATTCATCGTTGCTATCCATGTGAGACACCAATGCATTTTCATTAGTCAGATCTTCCTTCACAACAACAAACACTATCTCCTCATTGTCATCTTCTTTTGATTCTTCATCTATCACACCTTTATCCATTGCAACATACCAATGTTTCTGTCCCTTTCCTTTAAATTTCATGAACTTTTCCTTTCTATCACTATTAGGACAATTTGCAGCAATGTGTCCAATCTTATTGCAGGAAAAAGACTTCAAGGGTAATTTACCTTTATACTTACCAGTGCCTCTCGAAAATATTTTAGCCAATAGTTCCTCAAGTTCCATTAGATGATCTTCATTATCATCCTCAGTTCTGCTACCACCATGAATAGACCTACAATCATGATTATGACAAATATTCTTTCCTTTCTTCACAGATGTACTGGTTATAGAAGCTTTAAAAGAAGATTCAGACGATTTTGAAACACTATTATCAAAGTTGTTTAACTCAAATGTTGTCAACTTTACAATAAGAGAATCAACAGTGACTTTATTTTTAGAAATAGATCTCAGTTCTTGAATTGCAAAAACTCTAATAGCATATTGTGGTAGGAGACTTCTAAGCATTTTACTAACAACAACATCATCATCAATCTATCCGCCAGCACTCTTAATACCACCTACAACTTCTTTAATCCTTTGACTATATTGTGCAATGTTCTCACCATCAACCATTTTCATGTCATCGAATTTGCCTCTTAAACTTTCTTCTTTTTCTCTTTGTACATGTTCATCTCCTCCATAAATCAATTCTAATTTCTCCCATACCTCAAATGCAGTTTCTAATCCATGAACATCTATATACTCAATATCAAATAAAGTACTTACAATTTCTTCCAAGGCTTGAATGTTTTCTTGTTGTTCTTTAAGCTCATCCAGTTTCAAGGGGATGGTAGTAGGAGAAACATACTTATTTACTGCATGATTCCAATACTAAGCACCCAATCCTTTAATGTATATCTTCATCCAGTCTTTCCATATCCGGTAGTTATCCTTGGTAAACATGGGACCCTCCATCTTCATCATATTTCTTCAGGATCTTTCCCTCAAGCTGTTAAGCTTTCTGCACATAGAGGGCCAATGCTCTAATACCAATTGTTAATCTTAGAGGATCTGGTTAATACTGAGAGGGGGGTGAATCAGTATTAACAACAATTTCAAACTAAAAACTTGAACTTATAAAAATTCACCAAATCAATCATAAGCCAATAATAAACTCTTTATCATTACCGATCACTGATAACCAACTGTTAAATTGATTTAACAAAAAAGCTCATTAAGTGTTCATCAACATACATAAACTAAAATTAAATCAAGTCAACACATCAGAAACATTCACCACATGAGCACCATGTTTTTCACGTGGAAACCCAAATAGGGAAAAACCATGGTGGGAATTGGTACCCACAAAAATTGTGTACTCTTTCTGAATGCACCATGTTAGGAGCCTAGCCCGGTTAGGAGCTTACAAAGATGTCCTGTTAGGAGTCACTTGGTTAAGGGATTTAGATGATTATCCCTGTTAGGAGCTTTGACCTATTAGGATCAACCTCGCAAGAGGATTTAACACTCAGATGTTGAACTACCCGGTTAATGGATTTACAATGTAAGGCATGTTAGGACCTACCCAGTTAAGGGATTTTGACTGTTGCAACTGTTAGGGAACAAAAATGATTGATCTGGGTATAGCACTTAACCGCTTGCTTGATTAGATCCAATTCTTCTCCAAATCTGCAATACTCTGGAAGATCTCTCACACTCTGGTTCGACTTCACACTCTTCCCAAAACCACTAACACAATAAACATCAACTAAAACAACATAAATACCTTTACAACTAGGTTGGTTACTAAACCTTAGATACATCAAGAATTTACAATACAGATCATCTTAGATCATATCAGATCATTACAACATTTTTCAAGACAATATCAACCGTTGAGTGATCGTAACTCATCACAGTAACTCGATCTGATACAAAGTCAAACCCTTAGAACACTCTTCTAAGCGCTTCGTTGTTTCCCAAGAAATTCCATCTTCAAATGCACCAAAACAATAATTCATCCATCTACGTGGGTTGTGCCACATCACCTCCAACATTTGAACTTGATTTAGATCACCGCCAAACCAAAAATCATTACCGGTTAAGAGAATTCTTTACCGATCCTTAAACCCTTCTTAAACCCTAGCAAAAATACAACAGAAATAATAAACATGACTTCTAGTAACCAAAATATGATGCGGTTCTAGTCAGATACATATTACAATGATACAAACTCACATTCCAAACTGCAACACTTCAATAATCACCAATCACCAAATTTAATCAAAAGATTTCCTCGTTTACCTGTTAAGCTCCTAATTCCCAGTTTCCTGTTTCTTTACCAGTAAGCTCTTTCCAGTAGACCAAAAAGACTGAGATGACAAAATATAACATAGTAAACATCAGTTGCCATCAATGAGAACACAAATAACTGATCAAAGTCATCCAATAATGCAATCTCAATCTCTTCATCACAACGTCATCACAAACAATCCTTTACCAATTTGGTCATCATTCTTCATTTGCATCAATTATGCCAATCATGCCAACATATATATATATATATATATATATATTGATGCTCTGCAAAAAGGATTAGAAAATTTGTTTGATGGCAACACACACAAGAGCACAAGAAACAAACGTTAGTGTTAGCAACAAAAGATTATCCTAAACAGGCATATCAAGAGAGATATTAAGCATGAAATAGAAAGCATATAAACATAAAATGAAATAGCTAATCAAGATGCTCATAGTTGCTCCTCCCTTGTTCCTCTCCTCTCCAAGTCCCAAATGAGTGTAGCTCTCAGCTTTTAGCACTAGCCATGGATGCCATATGGAGATTCAAGATGGTTGAATACGATAAGCAAATACTATGCAAGAGTAGATAGTGATGCTATGAAAAAGCTCTATGCTAATGCCAGTATAACAACAATACTCTAAATGCTTCTCCTTTTGCTTGAGGAGAAGGGTTCTATTTATAGAAGAAATAGGGAAATGAAGGGTTAAGATTGAGCAATCTTAACAAGGGTTAGGATTGAAAGTTGGGGATCCATGTGCACAATTGGCACCAATAAAATGGTGACAAGTTTCAACATAGGATTGGGTTGAGAGAAGAGGTTGGAGGCATTAAAGGCCTGAGAAGACCTCATGGTTATCTAGAAGGTAAGGGTCAAGTCTAAATTAAGATTACCCACTGGATTAAGAGTTAATCCAAGGATAAACCTTTGTGCAAATGTTTAAGAGATAATCATGGTCAAAGTATTAAAGGCTTGATGAGACCTTTGGGTTGGGTAGAGGTTGAGTCAAAACAAATGTTTTAACCATGTGGGAGGGTTTGAGGTAACCATTAATGGTTATTGGAGACTTTGGGGATTAAGTGGTTGAAGGTTGAAAGCCTTCAATGGTTATCAAAGACTTTGAGCCATTTAGTGGTTGAAGGTTGGAAGCTTTCAAAGGTTATCCAAGACTTTGAGGGTTAATTTGTTGAACACACAAAGCATTAATTGCTTTTCAAAGACTTTGGAGTCTTTGAGAAGTGACTCCAATTTGCTTAGGAATGTGACAATATTTAAGGGATGGATTAGGCTAATTAGAAAGGGGTTAGAAGAATCTAGAAGGGGATTAGATTTTGCAAGTGGATTTGGTGGGTGAGGGAAAATAGGATTTTATTTAAAATAAAAATTCATTTATTTCAATAAATGTGTGCAAGTTGTATTTGGATAAATATTCAAATAAATATTAATTTATTTAAATGAGAAAAATGAAGATAAAGCATTTAAAATGCTTGAAGACTTTGAGGGAAACCATTAAAGGCTTGAAGACTTTAAGGAAAACCATTAAAGTCTTAAGAAGACTATAGAAGGAAGCCATCAAGTTTGAAGACTTTAAAGCCATCAAGTTTGACTACTTTAAGGGAAACCATTAAAGGTTTCAAGTGGGTGAGGATAAATAGGATTTTAAATAAATAATTTATTTAAAATAGTTGTGCAACTTGCTTTTGTAGGAAAATACAAGTGGGTAGAGGATAAAGGTGATTTAAATAAATTATTTATTTAAAATAATTGTGCAACTTGCATTTGTAGGAAAATGCAAGTGGGTGGAGGATAAAGGTGATTTAAATAAATGATTTATTTATTTAAATGTGAGAGGTGGGATTTTGGGGGTTTTAAATAAATATTAATTTATTTAAATGTGAGAGAAGATTTAATTAAATAAATATGATTTATTTATTTAATTAATGGTCTGAATTTGGTTAAGTGAATTAAATCAAATAAATTGAATAATTTATTTAATTAATAGGAGAAGAGGGTTAAGATGAATTAATTAAATATATTAATTTAATTAATTATTAATTGATGGTTAAATAATCAAATAAATACTAAGTATTCATTTAATTAAGTGGACAGATTTATGTGACTACATTTGCCCCTCTTTGAGACGGTGCGGTTTATCGCGTCGTTTCAAAGAAAGAAAAATAGGTGTGAAGAAATGCCCCATAAAATGTAAATTTAATGGGTGGTATGCCCCCTCGAGAGATGGGTCGAATTTTTTTGAAAAATCGGGCGATCTCTCGAAAAAGAATGAAAAGTGGAGGGGAGGTAGAATAGAAGAAATTAGAACTAATGATGAAAGAATGGGAGAAAATGGAGTGAATATGAAGAAACAACAAGCCAGCGAGTACCCTGAGGTCATGCAAGAGATACATAGCAGATGTAGTGTGGGGTTTTGATTGATGCTATACAATTGATCAAAATTGTTTGGACAATCTGGTGCAATCGGTTTAATTGCCCCGGTCAAGTCAAAGCGTGACAGTTGATGTCAGTTGGTCGCTTGGACATGATAAAGTCTGAGTAAGTGAATCAAAGTGACCTGATGTGACTTAGACAATTGATGTAATTGCCCGATGAAGTCAAGGTATATGAAGCAAAATACTCGTTGAGACGTAGACAATTGATGTAATTGTCTGTTGGATTGTGTTTGATTGGTTGATCAATTGATAGTGCGTGCGTGTGATGGATGGTTGTGGGGAATCATGGCAGCCCCGTTGAGACTAGGTCATTATGATAAATGCCTGATGTAGTCTAGGATTACAATAATCGATTACCTGTTGAGACCCGAAGATACTTGATCAGAGTATCTGTTGATAGTCTAGGTGTGTGGGAGTCGATGTATCTGTGTAGACAGAGTAACTTGCTTGATTGTGTGGATGAATGAGGATGGGAAACACAATCCCTCCTATTAGAGATGGATGGTGATGAACATGGCTTGATTGGGTTGATGGGAAACGATGAAGGATATGTGATGTTGATTATTGAGATGGGGAGGGTTGGGGGGGTTCGATGTTAGAAGAAATGGAGGACCTATGACTCATTCCTATGGAAGAAGAGGAAAATAGAGTATGCATTATTATGACTATGTATGCATGATATGCAGCTATTATGAATGTATGGATGGTTGGAATGCAACGGAATGCAGTATATACAGATGAGATGGAATGACGATCCATAGTGCTCTATTTTCATCATTGAGCTTTAAAATGTTGGAAGAGAATACAAGCATCTTGACATAATGATTCAAGATGACTAGAGTATTTCTTACATGGATTTGATATAGCAAGTTAATACAAGCAACTTGATATAATGGATCAAGTTGACCAGAGTATTGCTTGCGGAACAGACAAGGATTATCTCTGTTCATGCATGACTTGGATCGTCCTCCTTGATCTTAGGCTGATCATATCCCGAGACAAGTGCATACCGTACTAAGAAATAAAAACCTTTATCCAAATTGGATGAGGAGGAACCAAAGAATGAGCAGTGTACCTGTAAACAAACAATATATACATAAAGAATAAAGAATATGGATCCTTGGTAATGGTTCATGCTCATATGGTCGAGATATACGCTGTAGTCAGCAAGCCGTAGTGATCTATGACTGCATTTGGCATAAGATCACGTAGCTTGGTGAACTTCCCATGTAGACACCATTAGTACATGCCCCAGAACTTCATCGGAAATAATGCGCAAACGATACAAAACAATGCTGAAAGATCCCGATACAGATAAACAAATGAATTACTCACGAATCAACCAAGCATTTGATAGCCTAACAGAATTTTCTTGTCAAAGAAAACATCATCTTGTCTTTGTTTTGGTAAGGAAGGATGCATCCTTGTTTTTAAAGACAGTTTCTGATTTGTTGGATGTGGATTGTGTGGTCGATTGATAAATGGTCATTGTGTGAGTACTGTGTTAATGTTGGTTTTGCATCTGCTTGAATGAATATGTACAAGGTGTTGCCATGTTTTGGTGTGATTTTCGATGGGTTTTTCAATGTTTTTGGATTTTGTGTAATAGTTTTTGAATGTTTTTGGATTTTGTGAGTCATTTTTGAATGTTTTTGGATTTTGCGAGACATTTTTGAATGTTTTTGTATTTTGCGAGACATTTTTGAATGTTTTTGTATTTTGCGAGACATTTTTGAATGTTTTTGCCAATGAATCACCAGTAATGTAGAATCCACTTCCATCATCTAGATTGTAAGGGCATTGCCCCCAAGTTGGACATGATTTATGAAAAAGCGGGATGCTAGACGCATGAAGTACTTTCTTGGATTACAGATAAAATAACAAGCCATGGTTAGATGGATGGATGTGTGTATGTATGAATGTGATCGCAACAAGCCTGAAAGACAATGGAGCCATAGCCTTTACGAGTGGCGCCTGTTTGCCAGGTTTTCGCCATCGTACTTACCCAAGGTGCCACTGGAGTGGTTGTTCACCGTTTGGATGCATGATTTTTCTTTACTTTTTTGAATGTTTTTGTATTTTCTTCAGGACATTTTCTGAATGTTTTTGGTATTTTTCTGATATGTAGGGGAGCCTGATGCTCTGTACACCTTAGGTATAAAATCTTTTGAGGTGCATGCTATTGATTGGATCTGCAAGCGGTTCTCCTTCTGAAGTAGCCAACTGATATGCCCCGGACCCGAATACAGCAGTGACAACATATGGGCCCAGCCAGTTTGATTCAAACTTGCCTTGATGTTCTCTATTTGGTTGGTTGCGAGGATTTTCTCGAAGAACAAGATCACCTACCTCAAATGTACGAGATCTAACTCGGTGATTGTAACTTCTACTCATGCGCTGCTGATAGGCTTTGAGGTGATTGTATGCAGCTTGTCGCTTCTCATCAAGTAACTCTAAGTCCTGAAGGCGTGAGACTCTGTATGCTTCATCATCAATGAGATTATGCAAGGAAACTCGTAATGATGGTATCTCAACCTCAATAGGTAAGATAGCTTCGGCACCATAGACCAATGAATAAGGAGTTGCACCTGTAGGGGTCCGAATGCTAGTTCGATATGCCCATAGCGCTGGATTCAATTGAACATGCCAATCACGGCCAGCATCATTGACTGTCTTCTTTAGGATCCTCAATATGTTTTTATTGGATGCTTCGGCCTGACCATTGCCTTGTGGGTAATAGGGAGTGGAAAAGCGGTGTTGGATATGAAATTTATCACAAAGCTCACGGACATCCTGATTTTTGAAAGGAAGACCATTATCTGTGACAATGGACATGGGCACACCATACCGGCAGATGATGTAATTGAGGATGAATGAGGCGATCTGCTTGCCGGTGACTTGGGTAAGTGGAACAGCTTCGATCCACTTGGTGAAATATTCGGTGGCGGTAATAATGAATTTATGGCCATTGGATGAAGATGGATGGATTTTACCCACAAAATCAAGACCCCATTGACAAAAAGGCCATGGTGTTGTGATTGGTTGCAATTCCTGGGCCGGTGCATGTATCAGGTCGCCATGAACTTGACATTTCTTGCATTTTTTGACAAAGTAGTAGGAATCCTTTTCCATAGATGGCCAATAATATCCAGCTCGCAAGAGTTTCTTGGCGAGTGATGGACCACTTGAATGAGTCCCACAAATTCCTTCATGTACCTCTTCCAAAGCCTTTGTTATCTCACCTTGTTCCAGACATCGAAGGAGAGTACCATCAAGACCGCGTCGGTATAGGGTTTCGGCAATAATGGTATATCGAGCAGTTTGGCGAATGAAGGTTTTACGTTGGTTATTTGATTGGTTGGGAGGAAGGGTGTGATCGCGGAGATAGGTGTAGAACTCACCGTACCATGGGGATTCAGAACCAACAAGGCAACATATCATTTCAGATTCGGGGATATCATAAGCCGGGATCCAAAGTTGTTCTACCAAGAACTCGTAGCTTGTTGAATTCTGTGGAAGATCTAGTAGAGATGCGATGGTAGCCATAGCGTCAGCAGCTCGATTCTGATCTCTTGGTATCTGCTCAAAAGTGATAGTAGTAAATGATGTCTTTAGAGTGTCCACCATTTGCTTATATGGCATGAGTTTATCATCCTTGGTCTGATATTCATCTGTTGCTTGTCGAATGACTAGTTGGGAATCGCCATATACTTGCAATTCTTTTAATTTCCATTGTATGGCTAATCTGAGTCCTATGATCAAGGCCTCATACTCTGCTATGTTGTTTGTGCATGGAAATGTGAGCCTGTAAGACTTCGGGATGCTATCACCTTGAGGTGTGATAAACAGAATGCCTGCCCCCGAGCCGTGCCTAGTGTATGAACCATCAAAATATAGCTTCCATGGTTGTACTTCTGTGAGCATGAATATCTCTTCATCTGGAAAATTGGAAATGAGGGGATGATCGCCTATGAGTGGTGCATCGGCCAACTGATCTGCAATAACTTGACCTTTGATAGCTTTACGGTCCACATACTCAATGTCAAATTCACTTAGAATCATCACCCATTTGGCCAAGCGGCCTGCCAATGCTGCTTTGCTGAGTAAATACTTGAGTGGATCAATCTTTGCAATGAGTTGCACCTTGTGTGTTAACAGATAGTGCCTCAGTTTAGTGGCTGCCAAGATTACTGCTAGGCAAGCTCGCTCAATAGGTGTGTAATTGAGTTCATAGCCCACCAGTGTGCGAGAGATGTAGTAAATAGCACACTCTTTTCCTTCTGCATTATGTTGTGCCAGTAGTACACCCAATGCTGTACTTGTCGCTGAGATATAAAGTAACAACGGTCTACTTGGATCTGGTGGCATCAGCAATGGTGGATTTATGAGATAGTCTTTAAGCGCCTGAAATGCTTGCTGGCATCTGTCATCCCACTGAAAGCGGATGTTCTTGTGTAGCAGGTGTGTGAATGGGTGACACTTATCAGCCAATTGTGCAATGAATCTGCGGATAGATTGAAGCCGTCCTTGTAGTGTTCTTAGCTGACTGATATTCTTTGGAGGTGGCATGTCCATGATTGCTTTAACCTTTGCTGGATCGACCTCAATGCCTTTGCTTGAGACAATGTATCCTAGAAGCTTCCCGGAGGTCACTCCGAAGACACATTTCTTTGGGTTGAGTCGAACATGGTATTGTTCCAGTCTATCAAAGATTTTATCTAAGATGTGAAGATGTCCTTCTCTAGTAAGTGATTTTGCTAGTAAATCATCCACATAATCTTCCATTATAGTATGCATCATGTCATGGAAGATGGTGGTCATTGCTCTTTGATAGGTCGCTCCTGCATTCTTTAGACCAAAAGGCATTACATTCCAGCAGTATGTGCCCCATGGACATGTGAAGGCTGTCTTATGTTGGTCCTCTGGTGCGATCTTTATTTGATTGTATCCCGAAAAGCCATCCATGAGTGAAAGCATGGCATGTCCTGCTGTCAAATCTACTATGATGTCGATATTTGGTAGAGGGAAGTCATCCTTAGGACATGCCTTATTCAGATCTCTGAAGTCTGTACAAATGCGGATGCCCCCTTTTGGTTTGCCAACTGGTACAATGTTGGAGATCCATTCTGCATAATCAATTGGTCTAATGAAACCAACATCCAGGAGTTTCTTGAGTTCTGTTTTGACTAGCACGGCAATCTGAGGATGCATCTTACGAAGCTTCTGCTTGACAGGTTTGGCTCCTTTTGCTACTGTGAGATGATGCATGACTAAATCAGGATCAAGCCCAGGCATGTCTGCATATGACCATGCAAAGTTGATCTGACGCTGTTGGAAGAACTCTATAAATTGAGGTTGTTCCTCTGGAGTGAGAAGAGATGCCAGATGTATGATATGAGGGTTTTCAGGAGTCCCCACATTGTATTCTTTAGTCTCCTCAATGAGAATCGTCGATCGTTCCTGTTGTGTACTAGCAGGGAGAATGTCAAACCCTTCATCCTCAGGCGCCTCAGAGAGGTTTTCACCGTTGGATACGCTCTTTCTTTTTACTTTTGTTGGATCAAACAGTGCCACAGTGTGGTTTTCACTAGAAGATCCATGTTTTAATGTTATATTTTTGCAGCTGAAGGGTTTGGCATCCGCCCCGAAGTATGCTGCGCTATTAAGTTCAATGGCGAATCCAGCTTTGTGATCCCCGCTTGGTAGATTATCCCTTAATTCCAAAAAGTCAATGATAGCCTCATCATTTTGGAAGAGGTCAAGACATGGGGGATTTGGTTGGTTCCATTCGATGAGTTCAGGGTGGATAATGGGCATTACTTCATCGATTAAGTTAAGTGCGGGAGATGTATCAGTGAGGGTTAAGACAGTGTGATGAAGGTCGTTGATGGTACTTTCCCTATCAGAATCAGGAGTAGGATGAGACGTAGGGTCTGTGGAAGATGTTTCCAGCTCAGGTACCCAAGTGGTCTTTATCTGTGCTTCTCCGTAAATAGGGATGTCTTTGTGGGGTGGAGGTGGTGATGTGTCTTCCTCATCTGAAGTGTTAAGTTGCACTGAATCGAATTCCCACTCATGTGAGTCGGTCTCTGAATCACTTTCCATCATCCGATTGCTATACCATACTGGGATGTCGCTGGAGTTGAATACTGCAGGCGTAACTGGTTTATGTACCTTTGAGGTGATCGGTGCTGCAGGAACCGTGATGGGGATAAAAGAATTTGTCACTGGAAGTATTGGTAATGGTGACTCAGTGGCTTCTGCTGGAATTACTGGCGCCATAGATGTTGCAGCTGGTTCTGATACAGTTGCTGCTGCTATTGGTGTTATTGACGGGATTACTGGTTCGATTGGTGGTATGTTTGGCACTGGTGATGGTTGCGGTGGGGTTGTGAGCCTCGATGGGGCAATGGCAATATTGCTTGATGGTGCTTTGATTATGAAAGGTGTCCTCTTTACAGTAGGTGGGCAAAATGGTTTGCTAGGTTTTCCTTTAAATCTGAGTTTAGGAAGGATCTCTTTTTCAAAGCCTAGGCCTGTATTACCTTTGGGCTTGAACTCTGGCAGCAGTGGTTCATGTCGTCCTTGTTTGCAGTATCCCAAAGCACTCTGACCATCATACCCCATTCTTTGCATAATGAGGAGGCCTTTACCATACTGTTCCGTAGGAAGTGTAACTTGCGGTTTATCAGTGGTGATGGGATCCTTATAGATCCAGTCCGCTAGGTCCTCATCTTGTGTTTCTTCCTCTTGACTCTTTCCAAGGATGAAAGGCGTTAAGGCACATGCTGGCGTGATTAGTGGTTGCTGGAGCAACTGTTGTGGTTTACCATGTGTTCTAGGAGAAGTGGGCATTTGTCCCACACAAAAGAGCTGACTCAAGTTGTATTCTCCAGGACCTTCCTCTGCGACTTTCATTTTAAGCTTTTCTTGCTTGGGCATAGGGGTGTTCGAACTGGCAAGAGAGGCAGGATTTACATATGATGTGGAGGAAATGGCTTCCCTATTATTAGGAACAGTAATCTCTGGTTGATGGCTGATATTATGGCAAAATGCAAAGGGATTTGCATCGCCCAGGATTATGATCTCTACACCGTTATGTGGGAACTTGATACATTGATGGTAGGTAGATGGAACGGCTTGCATGGCATGTATCCAAGGTCTCCCTAATAATAGATTATATGGCAGAGGAAGGTCCAGAACCTGACAGATGATGTGCTTTACCACAGGGCCCACTCGGATTGGTAGTACCACAGCTCCTTTGGATGAACGCTCTGCATCATCATAGGCCTTGATGGTGATCTTCTTGCGAGGATCCACTGATTCTACTGCATAGCCCAATGCTGTGACCAACTGTAGTGTGCAAATGTTTAGGCCTGCTCCATTATCAATCAAGACTCGCTTGATCCTGTGTTGGTTGACAAAGCCTTCAATGTGGAGTGAGGCATTATGAGGTTGTTGGAAAGAAGAGTTGTCACTTTCAGAAAAAGTGAGACAAGGTGATGACTTTAGATTTCCAACCATGGCTTGAAATTGGTCTGTATTCAAGTTTGCAGGGACTGACGCCTCTTGGAGTGCTTGATCCAAGATAGTTTTATGAGATGGTGACAGGCGTAATAGCTCTAAAATGGATATAAGCGCAGGCATTTTGTCTAATTGTTCCACAAGATTGTACTGCTTTGGGATGGAGGTGGTGCCTTGTGGAGCTGCCTTGATGGTGACCTTGCCACGACGTGTAACAACATTGCAATTTGAGGTGGGATTTTTTAAGGTTATGGTTGCAATTTGTTCACTGGCATCATACAGGTGATTTACAGTGTAGTTATACGCAGCCTGCGTATAATCAGTGGTATCAGTGCCTCGCCGGGAAGTGGAAGGACCCCTTTGATCTTGTGATGGAAGTGGATTCTTAAACATTAAATGATCATTATTTGTCATTTTTGGATCATGTCCTTCAATCTCAATTTCTCCTCGATCAATAAGATCTTGAATGAGATCTTTCAATCGATGACAATTACTTGTCTTGTGTCCTCTTCCTTGATGGAACTCACAATGTTCAGTATCCTTCCACCATGCTGGTTTGACCTGAGGCTCATAGTTGGATAGTTTAGGTAGAGTGACCAAATTCTGAGAAAGGAGTTGTCGCAACACTGTTTCAATGGGTTCCCCTAAGGGAGTGTATGTGCGTTTTTTTTTTTGTGGACGAGGTCTTGGTTCATCATGAGATGTGATGCGACCTTGATTAAGAGGAACATTTGTGTTATTTTGAGGTGGAGGATTTTGTCCTGCAAACCGAACCACAGGTTGTGCATTTTGGACAGTCCGAGCATCCACAACTCCATCGTTGACGATGTTCTTATTCTTGTTCCAGAAGTTCGGTTTATCGCTATTGAAGCGCGGGCGAGGAGCATCTTTTGGTTCATTAAAGATTTTGATGAGTCCTTTCTTGATGAGTGCCCTTTCACATTTTATACCCTTGGTGATCATATCGTTAAAAGAGTCTGTGTCTTTGACATCCAGGTGAAATTCCATTTCTTCGTTTAAGTTGGAAATGAAAATTTCCACTAGTTCTTGTTCAGGTAACTGAAGAGAACGTCTGCTAGACATTTGGCGCCATCGTTGCAGGAATACTGAGAATAATTCACCTGGTTTTTGTTTGGTGTTGCATAGATCAGCCATGGTGATGTCGCGTTCAATATTATAAGAGTAATGAGATAGGAACTTCTGGATGAGTTCCTCAAATGTTCTAATGCCACCTGGAAGTCGGGAAAACCATGATGTGGTTGTTCCTCCCAAGCTTTGGGGAAAAAGGCGCATTAGGTATGTGTCCTCATAAGCTACTTCAAGACAAGCAGAATGAAATTCTCGGACATGATCACAGGGATCCCCCTTTCCTCTATATTTTTCAAATTTGGGTGTTTCAAACCCGCGTGGAAAGGGTGGCATATAAAGATTCCTATCAAACGGATAGGGACAGATGTCGTTAAGTGAAAATTGATTGGTCTTAACACCACTATGAAGTTGTTGGGCGAGATTCGCGACTTGTTGCCGCAACATCTCCATTTCATTTGGAGGAGGAGGTGGTGGGTTACCTCGAGGGATGTTATATCTGATGGGATCTCTACGCCTTTCCTCCTCATGGTGACTTTGTCTTTCTGATGCTTGTCTTAATTGGGCAAGATCAAAGTCTGAGGGGAGTTTGGCTCCTTCTTGAGCAAGTCTTAAGAAGTGAGCATCCGCATTGCTCCTGAGAATTTCATCAAATAATCTATTAAAGTGAGGGTTATGCTGAACCCTTTCGATTGTTGAAGGAGTGGGACTACTTGGGTTTTCATCATTTACATTTCCTCCAAGTGCTTCTTGAAATTCATTGAGGTTGTCCTCTTCTTCCTCAATTTCTATTTCTCGTTGCCTTGATCGCGATCGGGTTTGAGCCATTTTGTTTGCAAGTTTGTGTTGAAGTTGATTGAAGATGATGATGAGTTGTTCAATGAAAGATGGATGATTAGTGGATTGTAGATCTCTAGCACTTTAAAGGTAAATGTAACCAGAATTCTTTCTTTGAATTGCTTGTTTGTTTTGATGAGTTTGGATGTGATAAGGTGTAGAGAAATCTGAGATGTGTTACAGATTTTGACTACCTAGCAATGAGAGGATTCACTCATGAACTAGTTTTAACCTGCGTAGATGTGTCTCTTAGGATGAGCTTATCCTAGATGTAGAAACAATCTAAAAGTGATGTGATGTGTTTGATTTCAAGCAATATCTAAAAAAGGAATCTTGGGACAAGAACCTCTTAATGTATGTAGAGTTTTGGGATGAATTGATGATGGAAAAATGATGTATGAATGAGATGATGGATGTTTTGTTTTCAACTTTAATAAAAACTTTGTGTTACAAATGGAACAAACTCTACTTCTTCCCTTTCAGGCGTTGGTGGCATTTCTCGAGCTGTGTTGTAGGTGATACAGATGTTTGGGAAGAAATTGGGATTAATCTTTCCTCCTTGATTTTTGTGATAACTCAGAGCTCTATATTGCATAAAAGCTCTGCGGTTTAATGATTCAGAATCAAACT
Source organism: Cryptomeria japonica (assembly GCF_030272615.1). Lineage (NCBI taxonomy): Eukaryota > Viridiplantae > Streptophyta > Pinopsida > Cupressales > Cupressaceae > Cryptomeria > Cryptomeria japonica. The sequence continues at coordinate 700,626,146 of NC_081412.1, read as the reverse complement.
CGTTTGTTTTACCTTGAAGATAGAGACGCATGCGATGTAGAAAGACTCTATGTGAGACAAAGATTTGTCTATTGAGATAGAAGAATTTCCTCCTTTTGATCAAAGCCTTTGAGCTTAGTGGTCTCCTTTTCAAGGTGATATTCTGATGACACTTCTTCTTTCGCAAGATGTGAAGAATGGTCATAAATTTTTGATTCTTTGTTTGTTTGTACCTTGTTTTTGATGTTTTTGGTTGTGTTGACAGATGTTGGATGAATACTTTGTTTTTGGGATTGATTTTCTGATTTTTCTTTGACAAGAAAACAAAGCAAGCACACAAACACAAGAATGTTGCCTCAAAAGGCACAAATGAGTATGGGTCTAGATCAACCCAATCCTTGGACTTGTATATGACCCTTCCTTTAGATGTATTTTAAGGAGTATTTCCAAAGCCTGAAGTCGGCTCAATTTGTACTTGGTCTGTAAAACGAACACACTTCAAACACTTTTTATCCCTAAGGTCAAATGGCCAGTTGTGATAAATTTAGCCCACATCTTGATATTTCTTCGACTTTGGTACTACATACCTTATGAATCCCGCCGTGGCAGGTAAGGATGTGATATACTAAGTCTTGCACGAGCATAACAAATAGATGATCCCTATGATGGGGGAGTCACCACTTTTATCAAGTCACAAGTGACTTTTCAAAAAGCTATGTTTCTACTCAAGGAAATATGTATGGTGAGTATCTTGGGAGCAAAACCTTCTATGCTCTTGCACTAAATTATATCTCAAATATCCTCAATCAATAGAACGGGTGAGCTACTACTTAAAGGTGTTTAGTCATGTTCGATGTTTTTGGACATAAGTTCATTCTGCAGTGACTCACTTAAGAGCCTTGTAACTGGTGGTGGGGCCCATTTGTCCTTTCGGCCAGTTACACTGTAGGAACAGCTATACCCAAGGCTACAGCTTTCGCTCTCACCTGATTTCTATAGCGGCTCGAAGGATTTACCGCTCGAGGTCGTTCCCAAGAGTATCGATCCCTTGGCAGGCCTCTCTTAAAATAAAATTTTTGAGTGTTACTAACACTTTTCTCTTGCACCTAGGACCACGAAAGCCAAGGGAGAGGATAGTGTGTGTTAGAAGTAGGACCACTCGACCAACTCTTTGCACAAGTGTGCCAAGCACGAAAAACACTTGTTCTTTTTAATCTGTCATTGCAATGTGATCTAACTATTTGGAGATGTTGCTCCAACAATCATGGTGTTCTTTTTAATTTTCAAAGGCAATTGTTTGAGTAAACTAGAATTTGAAAATCCTGGTCAACTTAATGAAAAACACGTTTGCATGAAGTAAGATTGCTTTAAAAATGAGACAAGTTGATTGTGAATTTTATTTGCACCAAAAATGGAAGTGTGGATTGTGAGTTTTATCTTGATGCAAGAAATAAAATTTGCCTTGTTGATTTTAAGCACCAAAACGAAGTTTGTTTCCTAACTTGCAAAAAAAATAAAGTTGTTTTTGTATAAGTTTGTGGTTCTTTTTACCTTTGAACAATGAAATTCTTTTTAAGAGCCCCAAACAAATGTGTGATTCTTTTTCAAAAGCCCAAATTTGAAATGTGAAGTTAATTTTAAACCAAAATAAAAAGTGAATTCATTTTTAAAACCAATTTCAAAAACAAGTTAGTAAAAAATATAAATCTACTCTTTAATCTAATTTAAATCTGCACAAAAGAGAAAAATAGTTAGTAAAATCTGCCTATTTGGTGGGCTTCTACAAGCCTAAATTTTTTTTTTTTTTTTTTGGTTACAAGGTGATTTGTACAACGTTTTGTTACAATAGCGCTAGTCTGCGTTTGAACAGAGGCACTATTTAACACAAACGTATTAAAAGAAAGGGAAAGACAGAGAAGGGAAAAGCACTGAAACAGGGGGAATAGCGCCAAAATAATGCCAAACGCACCAAAACAGTGTCAAAATCGCAACCTGTGTGACATTTTCAACATTCAAACATGTTATTGGTTAAAAAAAAAAATGATCTTTTTGGTGTTTGGATTCACGTCGGGTTCACCAAATGATGCTCTGCAAAAAGGATTAGAAAATCTGTTTGATGGCAACACACACAAGAGCACAAGAAACAAACGTTAGTGTTAGCAACAAAAGATTATCCTAAACAGGCATATCAAGAGAGATATTAAGCATGAAATAGAAAGCATATAAACATAAAATGAAATAGCTAATCAAGATGCTCATAGTTGCTCCTCCCTTGTTCCTCTCCTCTCCAAGTCCCAAATGAGTGTAGCTCTCAGCTTTTAGCACTAGCCATGGATGCCATATGGAGATTCAAGATGGTTGAATACGATAAGCAAATACTATGCAAGAGTAGATAGTGATGCTATGAAAAAGCTCTATGCTAATGCCAGTATAACAACAATACTCTAAATGCTTCTCCTTTTGCTTGAGGAGAAGGGTTCTATTTATAGAAGAAATAGGGAAATGAAGGGTTAAGATTGAGCAATCTTAACAAGGGTTAGGATTGAAAGTTGGGGATCCATGTGCACAATTGGCACCAATAAAATGGTGACAAGTTTCAACATAGGATTGGGTTGAGAGAAGAGGTTGGAGGCATTAAAGGCCTGAGAAGACCTCATGGTTATCTAGAAGGTAAGGGTCAAGTCTAAATTAAGATTACCCACTGGATTAAGAGTTAATCCAAGGATAAACCTTTGTGCAAATGTTTAAGAGATAATCATGGTCAAAGTATTAAAGGCTTGATGAGACCTTTGGGTTGGGTAGAGGTTGAGTCAAAACAAATGTTTTAACCATGTGGGAGGGTTTGAGGTAACCATTAATGGTTATTGGAGACTTTGGGGATTAAGTGGTTGAAGGTTGAAAGCCTTCAATGGTTATCAAAGACTTTGAGCCATTTAGTGGTTGAAGGTTGGAAGCTTTCAAAGGTTATCCAAGACTTTGAGGGTTAATTTGTTGAACACACAAAGCATTAATTGCTTTTCAAAGACTTTGGAGTCTTTGAGAAGTGACTCCAATTTGCTTAGGAATGTGACAATATTTAAGGGATGGATTAGGCTAATTAGAAAGGGGTTAGAAGAATCTAGAAGGGGATTAGATTTTGCAAGTGGATTTGGTGGGTGAGGGAAAATAGGATTTTATTTAAAATAAAAATTCATTTATTTCAATAAATGTGTGCAAGTTGTATTTGGATAAATATTCAAATAAATATTAATTTATTTAAATGAGAAAAATGAAGATAAAGCATTTAAAATGCTTGAAGACTTTGAGGGAAACCATTAAAGGCTTGAAGACTTTAAGGAAAACCATTAAAGTCTTAAGAAGACTATAGAAGGAAGCCATCAAGTTTGAAGACTTTAAAGCCATCAAGTTTGACTACTTTAAGGGAAACCATTAAAGGTTTCAAGTGGGTGAGGATAAATAGGATTTTAAATAAATAATTTATTTAAAATAGTTGTGCAACTTGCTTTTGTAGGAAAATACAAGTGGGTAGAGGATAAAGGTGATTTAAATAAATTATTTATTTAAAATAATTGTGCAACTTGCATTTGTAGGAAAATGCAAGTGGGTGGAGGATAAAGGTGATTTAAATAAATGATTTATTTATTTAAATGTGAGAGGTGGGATTTTGGGGGTTTTAAATAAATATTAATTTATTTAAATGTGAGAGAAGATTTAATTAAATAAATATGATTTATTTATTTAATTAATGGTCTGAATTTGGTTAAGTGAATTAAATCAAATAAATTGAATAATTTATTTAATTAATAGGAGAAGAGGGTTAAGATGAATTAATTAAATATATTAATTTAATTAATTATTAATTGATGGTTAAATAATCAAATAAATACTAAGTATTCATTTAATTAAGTGGACAGATTTATGTGACTACATATATATATATATATATATATATATATATATATATATATATATATATATCTGTGTGTGTGTGTAGATACATATATATACACATATGCATACATATACACACACATATGTGTTTCTGTGTGTGTGTGTGTATGTGTATATGTATGTATGTATATATGTATGCATACACACACACACACATATGTCAAACAAGATTTAGTAGAGGGCATAGATATAGAATTTTTCTTTCATAAATTTTTAATGGATATTTTATAGAAATTTGAATGCAACTTCATGAATTATGAACTTTGAGTCATAGTTGGTGAATTAAGGTACTCTTCTTATGTTGAAATCCTACACATTTGAGTTATCTTTCTTTTATCTATTGGATTAAAATTAAAATTTGCATGTGTTCATTGTTGTGGATATTTAGCTTTGAATGAATGGAGCATTAATGTGTCATTCCTACAAATATTAATATTTCAAGGTAGAATCTTTGTATTCTATTTGACTATGTTCCTGCTGTTGAGCACTATTTTTTAAAAAAAGAAAAAATATAATAAAAATAAAAAATAATACTATATGTTTCCATAAGCATGAAGACTAATGGATATTTCGGCCAGTAAGCTGTGTCGAGCACTGCAGGAGAGGTTTCATCGAAAGAGCGTTTTCATCGACACAGGGCATATAAAGCGCTAAGCAAAGGTGTTTCGGTAAGAAGTTACCTTCGATGAACGCAAGAAACCGCTCATCGATACCCCATGTTTCATCGAAAAGGATAAAAGCAAAAAGACAAAAGGTGATTTCGAAGAAACATCGTTACCGAGGAAACTCAAGAGGCATTCATCGAAAAGCAAGTCTCATCGATGAACGTGGTGTCGAACAAAAGAAAGGCTGTTTCATCGATAAAAAGAGATATCGATGAAAAGGGGGATATCGATGAACACTCATAAGCCTTCATCGAAGAAAGAAACTCATCGAAAGTGTGGCATCGATGAAACTCACGAGCAATTTGTCGAAAAGGGAGACCATCGATGAAAAAGTAATTTCGATGAGTCTTAAAAGCGGCTTCTCGACGTAAGTTTTTCACCGAAACAGTATTATCGAAGAAAGTAAGCTTTCGATGGAAGATTCGAACACTCGGCCGAAGGCAAGGGTTTCATCGATAATTCGAAACGCGCGCACTTTGAGCGGACTGTACTTCCCGCGAAGGAATTAAAAGCCCAGTTGAAAAGTGTCACATCTGCAATTAAATTTAAAACACTTGAGTAGCCGTTACAGATCCAGAACATTAACTATACGCAAGTTGCCCATTCAATTACAGTTAAGCTGAGTGAATTTTCGTAAGAATCAAATCGATGCCAAGAGATTGAAGGCTGTGAAGAACTTGCAGAGATTTGCAAACGATAACCAGAAGAGTTGAGCATTTTACCAAGTAAGTATTGTCTCTCTTATTTGCTGTAACTATGGAACCTTCGTCTTCTTCTTCTAAAAAGAGTAGGAAAGGAAAAGAGTTAAACCCTGAAGAGAAGCCCAAGAGACAGAAGAAAGAAGGGAGAGCTTTGACTCAGGACTTATTAGACCAGTGTCCATCGTCTAGTGTAAGGTCCAAAAAGATTAAAAGTGAAGAAGAAGGATTAGAGGATAAATTTGAAAACCTAGGAGACATCTGGACTGAGATACGAGGGCATGAGTTATTTTTGTTTGGTTACAAAAGAAGGGATGCACCCGAACCCATTAGTAATCTGTGGAAGAGGAACTTGGGCAAGTTAGCAGTTCCGAATGTATTTGTAGACGTAGAATTAATGAAAGCTCTGGTAAATTGCTACAACCCGAGAACTAAAACCATATATGATTACAGAGGGAATACATTAGTAGTAATCAACAAGCAGACTATTGATATGGTCTTTGATCTAGACTGGGAAGTCGAGGAAAGCATTGATATGAAGAAACTCTCACAGGAATTCTTTAGTTTGGAGAATATCTACAGGACTTGGAGGCTACCTGTTCATAGGCCAAAAGTGGGTGGGTCATTTGTTCAGTTTGGCAAAAGTGACAAAGTGCCATTTGATGTCAACCACTTCCATCCATATTTCAAATATACATATTACACTGCAGCCCAAGTACTAGGCATAGAGGCTCATCCACTCATGGATGTTGGGATTATGGTTCTGTGTGCTGATATTCAATCAAAAGATCCTAGGTCATTTGATTTTGCTACTTATGTTGCGGATACCTTGAATCATGGGCTGGAAAAGATGAAAGGAGACCTTGTGAATGTTCACTTTTCATTATACTCCATGTTAATGCATATTCTTCTTTATTGTGGACAAGAAATTAACTTCTGGCCAGATGAGTTCAGCATCAGGTCTTATGATAAGAATGGTCTAAAGAAGCCGGTTCAGCTGTGGGTATCAGCATGGGACCAGAGGTTTATAAACAACCAATATTGGCATTTTCAAGAATACTTTGTGAAACCTCTCAGTGCAGCTTTTGGACAACGCAGGGATTATACTTTGTCCCCTGAAATTAAGAAGTTCCTCAGGCCAAAGGATTTCTCTCCAGAATCACAGGTTGAACACAATTGGGGTGATTGGTATTGCCATGATAATCACACGGAGATAAGGGTATTTGGATATGAAGGGCAACCACACATGCTTCCAATTACGGTGCCAGACAGAGTGGCTAGCTTGGAGATTATAAGGCAATTGTCTATTGCCAGTGCTAAACATTTAACTGATTTTGGTAAACAATCTATTGTTCCAGGTCTATTAGTTTTCTCTGATTTCATTATCAAAAGTTCAAAGAGTTATCATTTATTACAGAATAAATTAAATTACTATGGCATGACTCTGGGTGAGCCTAGGGAGAATTTTGATCCCGAAGGATATATAAAAACTGCCAGAGCCTCACAGAAACTCAAAGCTGGGATACATATGGCCAAAATGCCAGACGACTTAATTAAGAACCTTGAGCGAGAGGAGGCCAAAGTTTTGAAAGGAAAGAGTGAATTAGTCTGGGAGGCCTACAAATGGAAAAGGGCAAGGGGAATGATAGACGGAGACCTAATTGGAAATATCCAAGATCCTCTGGAGGTGGCTAAAAGGCTACTTCAACATGAGGCTGAAATTATGCACAGAGTTCCTTCACAATTCCTTCGCTTCATTAATACTGAAAGAGACAGTCAGCCCCTAGCTCACATGTCACCAAAATCAACCGCCAGTAGTATCCCACCTGATTCTCCTCGAGAGGATTATCCTCCAGGTTTCGAAACAGAAATGAACATGGACACAGGAGAAATCAACATCAAAGATGTTGTTGACATAAGGATGACTGAGCATGAGGACTTTATTGCTGATGATGGATTCGCCTCCTCTAGGGAATTTCTCTCATTTCTATATCAATACAAAGGGGCTCATGTCAAACGAAGCATGGCTGGAAAACCAGAGGAAGAACAGATGAAGAGATTACAGGATGAAATTGATGTCCTCATGAAAGATATGACTCCTGAAAAGGGGAGGAAACTATTAAAAGAGGCCGGTGTGATCATCTTCTCTGGTTGGGATATCAATTCAGCACTCTTATTTGATGGTTTTTTGAAGAAGCAAGATTTGAATCAGCAGGTATTGCCCCAGGAGGTAGATAAACTGTTCCTAGGCTCTGGATATGATCCAGACAAGAAGGCTCTCCTACAGTGGGCACTATATCCAAAAGGGAAGAGGCCAATCATTGTGGATATAGAAGAAACCTTTGGGCACCTCATGGTTCATCAGGTTGGAAAGACCGACCCTAGGGTCACTGCGAAGCTCAATCTGGATGTTGCAAGATTGAACTTGGACCAGACAGAGTTTCTGGTCAGAGAAAACATTACATACAAGGGATTATATGAAAAGTCCAAGGAGGAAAACCAGAAGCTGCAAGCAAAGGTATTGCAATTAGAAACGGGGACTCCTATCAGCGAATACACCTCATACCCTGCAGGACGCAGCTTGGATGACGTCTCTGATGCCCTGTACTGGAAATATCAGGTGGAGAAGGCCAATAAACGCGCAGACAATATCCAGCAAAAAATGGACAAATTGGTCAATGACATCATAGGACATCGGTTTAACACCATGCTCTTACAGGTCGAACCATATTGGATAGTTTACAATGGAACCATGAAGGCGCTAACAGAGCATGAGCGGTTAAGAGCACGATTGCAGGGGGTGCTAAGCAATGGCGATCCCATGACGCCAGAAGAAAAGGCTGAGGGTAACGCGTATATGGATAGTCATGTCAAATTCGAAGATATGCTGAGAAGAGATCTAAAAGAATTAGATGATGAAAGACCCGTTGGAATGCCCTCTGTCTACAAGGAAGGTGAGGTAATAACCTTGGAGGATTTGCGAAAGGAGCTTGTCAGCGTCAAGGATTGGGCCTTGTCAGAAATTGATCGGAGTAAGGATATGGCCCCTACCGTCAACCAGATGATATTCAAGTACCTGACGCTAGGGGATGAATTAAAAAAGCAAACACTTCGAATCAAAACATTCAAAGATGATGATTACATTCATCATTTGGGACTTTTGAATCTCTTTTTGCTTAAGTTTAGAAACACTCGAGTTGATGACTAATATTTTGAAAAGACGTGTCTCTTCATGAAAAGCTTGCGTCCTCATATATATATGAGAATGTTTTTGTAATGTAAGGGAGAGACATTATTAGATAGGATTATGAGCGAAAGAACAACAGCCTGTAAGTCTTCGTGTATGAACTTCAATGGAATACAAATCTTGATCAATTGTTTCCCTGCATATGCGTTGTGGATTATTTCATTTTCTTTTGGCAATCATCTGTGATATTATCTGATAAAGATAGGGTTATTCATATTCTTAAGATCAAATCTATGCTTTATGTTATAATGTTGTAACAAAAGTTTTGCTTGCGGATTGTAATTGTTCCCTGCAAAGCTTAATTGACTGGTCCCTTAAGGGTAGGGTTAAATTCACTCAATCAGCACATAATGTAAGCATTCATTTGGTTTTGAAAGAAATAGTAACTGACAGGTTCATAAGGGATGAGTTAAAAAACTGTCTCACAGATTCGCACTATAAGCCCTGAAGAAAATTGTAATGACTCTGTAACCCATGCAATAAAGAAGGCACTGGCTTAAATCTCAAGTCATACTCATCGTTTATTTTCACAATTAGTTATTTTGATAGCTACAGGAGTAATCAAGAAACACAAAGCGAAATAACAACCTTGAACTCGTCTGCAATATCTCCATTCAAGGAATTCATGCCATTTCAAGATCAGGAGATATCAGAATAGGATAACATATCTGCTATAAAAAGCACTGTTTATTGGAGACATTCAGTGAATAGGTATACCCGCCTAGGTCCTGCAGAGCCTAAAGAGAGAGAGTTAGTAACTAATAGGTTCACTCTATAAGTTGGCCAAGTCAATTGGAGGGTTTGATCATAGGAGTTGGCATTGCCTTAGAACCCATCCAATCTGTTGATTTGAGACCCAACAGATTGGCGACTCTGCTGGGGAAATTGTAAGAACTCTGCTGTGGGAAAGAGCTCAGAAGAAATAAAAACAATTCATGTCCTCTAAACAAGAGGTGGCGACTCTAAAATAAGAATTTCAATGCACGGGACAAGATCGGTTGCGAAAGGACAATCTTTATCCCAATTAAATTTCCCTCAACGAAGGAACAAAAATAAAGAACCCATGAATGATTCCATGAGAGAAAGATACAACCAGTATAAACATGAAAGTAGCCAACACTCGCCCTCGAAGGAACAAGATAGAACAACAACTTCAAGCCCGATGAACGAAGATTTGGTTGCGGCATATAAAGCTCAAAAGGGGCGATGCCAAATTCCCCCTGGTTTTGAAAATCATGAAGCACAGTCCAGACAACATACACCACCTCCATCAAGATCAGGTATGGCAGATCCTGCAGATAGATTTACAGATTTAACCAGACAAATGATGGAGGCAGCTGCTGAAATGAGAGATTCAGGAAGGACGCAGGAATGTTTGGAACTGTGTGCCAAGTTGGGCATAAATGTTGGTGAGGATGACTTTAATAAAGATGTAAACAACTACAAGAAAACATATGCTCAGGGAGTGGGTAGAACAAAGAGCAATGATTTCAAAGCTTATGAGAACCCTCTGTTTGGTAACAAAAGGGATGATCATGTGCAATCAAGTGCACCACCAGTCCAGCAAAACTCACATGCAAGCTTTATCCCTCACAATCAGTATCCACCTCCTGGTCAATTTTATAACCAACATCCACCCCCTAATCAGTTTCAGTATCAACACCAGAATCAATACCCTCCTCCTTATCAAAACCAAATGCCCTTGTATGGTAATATGAACCAGAACTTCGTGAATCCTCATGGAGGGCATGGACTAATAAATATGGAACAAATGAGGCAGTTTGATTTTTCAGGAATGATGGTGTATCCATATCCCATCCCAAATGAGATCAGGACAGCAATACCAAGGTTCACAGGAAGTAATGCAGTTTCAGGTGAGGCTCATTGCAAAGCATTTGATGCAGTAATTGAGGATTTTGGTTTGCCATATGAGGATGTCAAAATCAGGTTGTTTATGCAGTCATTAATAGAAGATGCGAGAGACTGGTTTAGAACGTTGCCTGATGCGTCCATTAGAAATCTTGCAGAATTCAAAGAAATGTTCCTGGAACAATATGGAGACCATAATAGTCCTGAGTTTGCTTTACATGAAATCATCAGCATTAAGAAAGAGCAAAATGAATCAGTAATTGACTTTAACAAAAGATTCAATAGGGTTTTGAACAAAATCCCTAATAGGATGAAACCAGTACCTGAAGTGAGCATTCTGTACTATATCAATGCTTATGACAGCAAAACAAACTATGAGTTGAGAACCAGAAACCCAAGAGATCTCCGAGATGTTATGAAAGATGCCATTGTTATAGAGAACAATAGAAAGGCTGCTGGTAAGATTGGAAAAAGAGAGGATGCAAGATTGTACAATCCTAAAGCACCCAAGGCCAATAGGGAAGAAGATAAGCTTGACAAAGTTTTAAATGCCCTGAAAGATTTATCTGTAAGAGTAAACAAAACAGAGAAGCAGCAATACTACCGTCCTGAGAGACCTAGACTACATGACATGCCTTACAACACTACATGGAAGGATGGAAAACCGATAGAGAGGAACCATAGAGACAATCAACAAATTCCAGATCCTTTAAAAAGAGCAGTAAATTATACTCAAGACGATGACATGTGGTGCTATGCTTGCAATATGCCACACGCTTCCTCTTTGTGTGCAGTAGCAAAAGGGTTGCAAGAGGAGGAGGATAGCTATGAAAATCACGTGGATGATTCAACTATTAATATGATGTCATTTAGTCAGGAAGGAAGATCGGACTCTATAAATATTGATCAGTACTCTGTTTTACCTGTGACCACCAGCAAAAATGAAAGTGTCAAACTCAGAGTCCCTACTGAAGAAGAGAAAAGAAAAATTACAGCTTATGCTGTTGCACAAGCAAAAAGGACTTATGACTTAAGAAACAGGATGGTGAACCCAGAACAAGGTAAACCTGCTAGTCTTTTCATGAAAGAAAACAATGAAGCATTTAAGCAAATGAATAAGGCAACTAAGACTAGGCAAGATGATAATCAGGGTCCTGATGTTCAAAAGAAAGAAACGGTAAAAACTCTTTCATCACAGCAATCTACCTCGTTTGATATCTCAGCTGCACTAACACAATTAAAAGTCTCTGTCCCATTGATGGAAATCATGAGGTTTCCTGAATATAGGGAAAAAACTTTGGAAATGATTTCAGGTGTCCAAGAAGGGAAGGTTAATGAAAAGAAACGAGAAGTCCCAACAGGTGGCAGTAATGAACAAATGGCTCCAATTATATACTTAGGGTCCACTATAACTAAAAATCCAACACAAGTAGACCCATTTTACCTCACTTTGGTGATAAACAACAAAAGGGTAAAAAATTGTATGATTGATTCAGGAGCAGCCATAAACGTCATGCCTGTTGGGGTGATGAAAGAATTAGGATTGGAAGTTGATACTACCTTTGGGAAATGCTATGCCATGGACAATAGATCAGTCCCAGTGGTTGGTATCATGAAGAATGTAGAGTTCAGATTAGCAGCCTGTCCAGAAGCATCGTATAAAACAGATATCACGGTGGTAGATGTTCCACCAAACTATGGAATGTTGTTGTCTAGACAATGGTCGAATATGATTGGTGGATATGTGCAGCTGGATTTATCTTATGCTACAATTCCAATAAATGGACAGGAAATAAAGATTGACAGGGAGCCTCGGTCCACATATATCATAGAAGACATGGAAGGAACAGTGAACCAAGTGTGTTTTTTACAAACTGACATGGACAACTTCCAGGTACAGTTGACAAAACCTAAATTTAAAGAGTGGATCCCCATTGAGTCATGTCTAACTGAAAATGATGGTCAAATATGGAAGATGTTCTTTGATGGGTCTTGTAGTAAAGAAGGGAGTGGGGCTGGAATCCTTTTTATTTCACCTACAGGAGAAACTTACAAGTATTCTTTCAAGTTGTTATTTGAATGTACAAACAACATTGCTGAATATGAAGCCCTACTCACTGGTCTTAACATAGCAGTCAAACATGGAATCAAGTTGATAAGTGTCTTTGGAGATTCAGAACTAATAGTCTCACAAGTAAAGGAGAGATATGCCTCGAAGCATTTAAGACTGAAACAATACAGAAATGCTGTATGGGATACCATGGAGCTTTTTGATGCTTTTCAGATAACCTGGATAGATAGATCAAAGAACATCATGGCAGATTTTCTAGCAAATGTTGCACTAAAAGGTAATGATATAACACTAACTGGGATATCTGAAGTGGAGATGAAAGTGAGACCATCTGTTCCTGACAACTTGTATAATTGGCAAGTGTTTCAAGATGATGCAGATCTGTTGAACTTCTTGCAGTGTGCTGATCATTATCAGGCTCAAGCTATAAATTTTAATGACTTTGTGGAACAAACTGAAGGTAAGGAGACCTTATTTGGACATGAAATTATACAACTGAAGACAAATAAATTACCAAGAGGCCTGGTAGCGTTAGAGAGAACTTTTAATGCTCAAGATGTAATTGAAATCAAAGGGTCAGCTGTTAAAGAAAGTGATGTTGAACAAATCAATCTAGGAAATGAAGAAGCCCCCAAGAATGTTTTTATTGGAAAAAAATTGACTCCTACTATGAGGCAACAACTGATAATCTTGTTAAAGAGATATAAACATGTGTTTGCATGGTCTTATGAGGATCTCAAAGCTTACAGGGAAGATCTCTTTCAACATGAGATACCACTTAAGCCAGAAGCTAAGCCATTTAGGCAAAAACAGAGACCAATTAATCCTACATTGCTACCAAAAATGAGAGAAGAAATTATAAAGATGAAAGATGCAGGAATAATAGAACCATGCAGATATTCCACTTGGGTTTCTAACTTGGTACCAGTCAGGAAGAAAAATGGGGATATTAGATTATGTGTAGATTTTAGGAATTTAAACATATCGTCTTTAAAGGATAACTATCCATTGCCAAACATGGATAATATGCTGCAGAAGGTAACAGGGTGTGAGTTGCTGTCCATGATGGATGGATTTTCGGGTTACAATCAGGTGAAAGTTAGAGAAACTGAAAAATATAAAACAGCCTTCACAACTCCATGGGGCACTTATGTCTATGCACGAATGCCATTTGGATTGACCAATGCTGGAGCTACTTTTCAAAGGGCAATGGATGTGGCTTTTTCAGAATTGATTGACATAATCATGGTAGTATACCAAGATGATCTGACTGCGTACTCAAAGAAAGCTGATGATCACTGTGAACACCTTGAGAAGATATTTAAAAGAGCCTTAGAGTATGGAATTTCCTTGAATCCCAAGAAATGTCACTTTGGTGTTGAAGAGGGAAAACTACTTGGACACATAGTATCCAAGGAGGGGGTGAGAATTGACCCTGAAAGGGTAGCAGCTATTAACGAGGTTCCCATCCCCCGAACTATCAAAGCAATCCAGTCATTTTTGGGACAAATTAATTTTGTGAGAAGGTTCATTTTGAATTTCGCAGACATAGTGAAACCTATAGTAAGGATGTTGAAGAAAGGGGCAAAAATTGACTGGACTGAAGATGCAATTGATTCCTTTGTGGCTATTAAAAGAGCAATTTCTGAGGCACCAGTACTAATTTCCCCAGATTTTGGCAAACCATTTATGATATTTTCATTTGCCTCTTGTCATACTATAGCAGCAGTGTTGTTACAGAAAAATTCAGAGGGGTATGAGCAGCCCATTGCATACTTTAGCAAGTCTTTAAGCCCTTCAGAAGTAAAATATGAGATAAATGAAAAACAGGCCTATGCTCTGGTCAAAGCAGTAAAACAATTCAGGCCATACCTAGTAGGGGCCGAAGTTATTGCTTATGTTCCCAATGCAGCAGTAAAAGATATCTTCAGGCAAACTGAGGTCACGGGCAAAAGATGCAAATGGATCAATCAGATACAAGAATTTAACATTGAGCTTAAGATTTCACAGGTTATCAAAGGACAAGGACTGGCCAAACTCATGACAGGAACTGAAATTGAAGAGTCTGATGTGAATCAGGTTGGATGGGAAGAAGCTAATTTCAGTATTGAGAAAACATCATGGTACACTGATATCATGTATTACCTTAAGCACTTAAAGTGTCCAGATGCTATGACCGATAGTCAGAAGAGAGCTTTGAAGTTAAAATCAGCAAGGTATGTGATTATAAATGGGGACTTATACTGGAAAAATAGAGATGGGATATTGTTATTGTGTCTGGACAATTACCAGGCAGACAAGGTTCTTCATGAAATGCATGATGGGGTTTGTGGTGGCCATTTCTCAGCTAAGACTACAGCACATAAAATATTAAGAGCCGGATATTATTGGCCATGTGTCTTCAATGATTCCTATAGATATGTCAGAAAGTGCGAAGCTTGTCAAAAGTTCTCAAGCAAAACAAAATATCAAGGATCACTCCCGTTGAGACCAATGGTGACTGAGGAACCATTCCAACAGTGGGGGATTGACTTTATAGGGGAAATATCAGAAAAATCTAGTGGAGGACACAGATGGATATTGGTTGCTACAGATTATTTTACCAAATGGGTGGAGGCAATACCTACCAGGCAGGCCACTAGCAAGGTGGTGATAAAATTCTTAATGGAGAACATTATTACTAGGTTTGGTGTTCCTGCAAGAATCATCTCGGATAATGGCATGTCTTTTAGATCAGAGGAATTCAACAATTTCTGTGATGAATATGGCATTAAGATATCACATTCTTCTCCTTATCACCCCCAGGGGAATGGGCAGGCCGAATCAAGCAACAAGAACATCCTGAAGATCATTAAAAAGATGCTGGGGCAGAACAAAAAAGCATGGGACTCAAAGTTGAATCTTGCATTATGGGCAGACAGGATAACTGTGAAAAGATCCACAGGAAAATCTCCATTTGAATTGGTTTATGGCAAAAGGGCCAGACTACCTTTGGATAATCTTCTACCTGTACATAGATTTATGATTCAAGAGGAAATAGATGTTGAAGATCCATCACAAGAAAGAATAATGCAGCTAGTAGAACTTGATGAAGTCAGGGCAGAAGCTCAAAGGCAAAATATCAGGATTCAGAATCAAATAAAGAGGTTGTATGACAAGAGGACATCTCACAGGAAATTTTGTGTAGGAGACTGGGTTTTAATGTGGAATGCCAGGAGTCAAGACAAAGGCAAGCATGGTAAATTTGAAGCCTTATGGATCGGCCCATATGTGATCATAGACAAAGGGGGGGAGGATTCTTATTTGCTCCAAAACGCGACAGGGGAGGTCCAGGAATTGCCAGTACATGGGCAGTTCTTAAAGAACTTCTTCTCCTGAAGCACTCTGCATCACCTGTACAGTAGGGTAGGATCCGTTTCCATTGTAAATACCATCATGTCTACGAAACCAGAGATTCTGGATTCTTGAAGGCATAGTTCAGAATGCCTCCATCCTCAGTCAGAGCCGCTGTTGAGCACTATTTTTTAAAAAAAGAAAAAATATAATAAAAATAAAAAATAATACTATATGTTTCCATAAGCATGAAGACTAATGGATATTTCGGCCAGTAAGCTGTGTCGAGCACTGCAGGAGAGGTTTCATCGAAAGAGCGTTTTCATCGACACAGGGCATATAAAGCGCTAAGCAAAGGTGTTTCGGTAAGAAGTTACCTTCGATGAACGCAAGAAACCGCTCATCGATACCCCATGTTTCATCGAAAAGGATAAAAGCAAAAAGACAAAAGGTGATTTCGAAGAAACATCGTTACCGAGGAAACTCAAGAGGCATTCATCGAAAAGCAAGTCTCATCGATGAACGTGGTGTCGAACAAAAGAAAGGCTGTTTCATCGATAAAAAGAGATATCGATGAAAAGGGGGATATCGATGAACACTCATAAGCCTTCATCGAAGAAAGAAACTCATCGAAAGTGTGGCATCGATGAAACTCACGAGCAATTTGTCGAAAAGGGAGACCATCGATGAAAAAGTAATTTCGATGAGTCTTAAAAGCGGCTTCTCGACGTAAGTTTTTCACCGAAACAGTATTATCGAAGAAAGTAAGCTTTCGATGGAAGATTCGAACACTCGGCCGAAGGCAAGGGTTTCATCGATAATTCGAAACGCGCGCACTTTGAGCGGACTGTACTTCCCGCGAAGGAATTAAAAGCCCAGTTGAAAAGTGTCACATCTGCAATTAAATTTAAAACACTTGAGTAGCCGTTACAGATCCAGAACATTAACTATACGCAAGTTGCCCATTCAATTACAGTTAAGCTGAGTGAATTTTCGTAAGAATCAAATCGATGCCAAGAGATTGAAGGCTGTGAAGAACTTGCAGAGATTTGCAAACGATAACCAGAAGAGTTGAGCATTTTACCAAGTAAGTATTGTCTCTCTTATTTGCTGTAACTATGGAACCTTCGTCTTCTTCTTCTAAAAAGAGTAGGAAAGGAAAAGAGTTAAACCCTGAAGAGAAGCCCAAGAGACAGAAGAAAGAAGGGAGAGCTTTGACTCAGGACTTATTAGACCAGTGTCCATCGTCTAGTGTAAGGTCCAAAAAGATTAAAAGTGAAGAAGAAGGATTAGAGGATAAATTTGAAAACCTAGGAGACATCTGGACTGAGATACGAGGGCATGAGTTATTTTTGTTTGGTTACAAAAGAAGGGATGCACCCGAACCCATTAGTAATCTGTGGAAGAGGAACTTGGGCAAGTTAGCAGTTCCGAATGTATTTGTAGACGTAGAATTAATGAAAGCTCTGGTAAATTGCTACAACCCGAGAACTAAAACCATATATGATTACAGAGGGAATACATTAGTAGTAATCAACAAGCAGACTATTGATATGGTCTTTGATCTAGACTGGGAAGTCGAGGAAAGCATTGATATGAAGAAACTCTCACAGGAATTCTTTAGTTTGGAGAATATCTACAGGACTTGGAGGCTACCTGTTCATAGGCCAAAAGTGGGTGGGTCATTTGTTCAGTTTGGCAAAAGTGACAAAGTGCCATTTGATGTCAACCACTTCCATCCATATTTCAAATATACATATTACACTGCAGCCCAAGTACTAGGCATAGAGGCTCATCCACTCATGGATGTTGGGATTATGGTTCTGTGTGCTGATATTCAATCAAAAGATCCTAGGTCATTTGATTTTGCTACTTATGTTGCGGATACCTTGAATCATGGGCTGGAAAAGATGAAAGGAGACCTTGTGAATGTTCACTTTTCATTATACTCCATGTTAATGCATATTCTTCTTTATTGTGGACAAGAAATTAACTTCTGGCCAGATGAGTTCAGCATCAGGTCTTATGATAAGAATGGTCTAAAGAAGCCGGTTCAGCTGTGGGTATCAGCATGGGACCAGAGGTTTATAAACAACCAATATTGGCATTTTCAAGAATACTTTGTGAAACCTCTCAGTGCAGCTTTTGGACAACGCAGGGATTATACTTTGTCCCCTGAAATTAAGAAGTTCCTCAGGCCAAAGGATTTCTCTCCAGAATCACAGGTTGAACACAATTGGGGTGATTGGTATTGCCATGATAATCACACGGAGATAAGGGTATTTGGATATGAAGGGCAACCACACATGCTTCCAATTACGGTGCCAGACAGAGTGGCTAGCTTGGAGATTATAAGGCAATTGTCTATTGCCAGTGCTAAACATTTAACTGATTTTGGTAAACAATCTATTGTTCCAGGTCTATTAGTTTTCTCTGATTTCATTATCAAAAGTTCAAAGAGTTATCATTTATTACAGAATAAATTAAATTACTATGGCATGACTCTGGGTGAGCCTAGGGAGAATTTTGATCCCGAAGGATATATAAAAACTGCCAGAGCCTCACAGAAACTCAAAGCTGGGATACATATGGCCAAAATGCCAGACGACTTAATTAAGAACCTTGAGCGAGAGGAGGCCAAAGTTTTGAAAGGAAAGAGTGAATTAGTCTGGGAGGCCTACAAATGGAAAAGGGCAAGGGGAATGATAGACGGAGACCTAATTGGAAATATCCAAGATCCTCTGGAGGTGGCTAAAAGGCTACTTCAACATGAGGCTGAAATTATGCACAGAGTTCCTTCACAATTCCTTCGCTTCATTAATACTGAAAGAGACAGTCAGCCCCTAGCTCACATGTCACCAAAATCAACCGCCAGTAGTATCCCACCTGATTCTCCTCGAGAGGATTATCCTCCAGGTTTCGAAACAGAAATGAACATGGACACAGGAGAAATCAACATCAAAGATGTTGTTGACATAAGGATGACTGAGCATGAGGACTTTATTGCTGATGATGGATTCGCCTCCTCTAGGGAATTTCTCTCATTTCTATATCAATACAAAGGGGCTCATGTCAAACGAAGCATGGCTGGAAAACCAGAGGAAGAACAGATGAAGAGATTACAGGATGAAATTGATGTCCTCATGAAAGATATGACTCCTGAAAAGGGGAGGAAACTATTAAAAGAGGCCGGTGTGATCATCTTCTCTGGTTGGGATATCAATTCAGCACTCTTATTTGATGGTTTTTTGAAGAAGCAAGATTTGAATCAGCAGGTATTGCCCCAGGAGGTAGATAAACTGTTCCTAGGCTCTGGATATGATCCAGACAAGAAGGCTCTCCTACAGTGGGCACTATATCCAAAAGGGAAGAGGCCAATCATTGTGGATATAGAAGAAACCTTTGGGCACCTCATGGTTCATCAGGTTGGAAAGACCGACCCTAGGGTCACTGCGAAGCTCAATCTGGATGTTGCAAGATTGAACTTGGACCAGACAGAGTTTCTGGTCAGAGAAAACATTACATACAAGGGATTATATGAAAAGTCCAAGGAGGAAAACCAGAAGCTGCAAGCAAAGGTATTGCAATTAGAAACGGGGACTCCTATCAGCGAATACACCTCATACCCTGCAGGACGCAGCTTGGATGACGTCTCTGATGCCCTGTACTGGAAATATCAGGCGGAGAAGGCCAATAAACGCGCAGACAATATCCAGCAAAAAATGGACAAATTGGTCAATGACATCATAGGACATCGGTTTAACACCATGCTCTTACAGGTCGAACCATATTGGATAGTTTACAATGGAACCATGAAGGCGCTAACAGAGCATGAGCGGTTAAGAGCACGATTGCAGGGGGTGCTAAGCAATGGCGATCCCATGACGCCAGAAGAAAAGGCTGAGGGTAACGCGTATATGGATAGTCATGTCAAATTCGAAGATATGCTGAGAAGAGATCTAAAAGAATTAGATGATGAAAGACCCGTTGGAATGCCCTCTGTCTACAAGGAAGGTGAGGTAATAACCTTGGAGGATTTGCGAAAGGAGCTTGTCAGCGTCAAGGATTGGGCCTTGTCAGAAATTGATCGGAGTAAGGATATGGCCCCTACCGTCAACCAGATGATATTCAAGTACCTGACGCTAGGGGATGAATTAAAAAAGCAAACACTTCGAATCAAAACATTCAAAGATGATGATTACATTCATCATTTGGGACTTTTGAATCTCTTTTTGCTTAAGTTTAGAAACACTCGAGTTGATGACTAATATTTTGAAAAGACGTGTCTCTTCATGAAAAGCTTGCGTCCTCATATATATATGAGAATGTTTTTGTAATGTAAGGGAGAGACATTATTAGATAGGATTATGAGCGAAAGAACAACAGCCTGTAAGTCTTCGTGTATGAACTTCAATGGAATACAAATCTTGATCAATTGTTTCCCTGCATATGCGTTGTGGATTATTTCATTTTCTTTTGGCAATCATCTGTGATATTATCTGATAAAGATAGGGTTATTCATATTCTTAAGATCAAATCTATGCTTTATGTTATAATGTTGTAACAAAAGTTTTGCTTGCGGATTGTAATTGTTCCCTGCAAAGCTTAATTGACTGGTCCCTTAAGGGTAGGGTTAAATTCACTCAATCAGCACATAATGTAAGCATTCATTTGGTTTTGAAAGAAATAGTAACTGACAGGTTCATAAGGGATGAGTTAAAAAACTGTCTCACAGATTCGCACTATAAGCCCTGAAGAAAATTGTAATGACTCTGTAACCCATGCAATAAAGAAGGCACTGGCTTAAATCTCAAGTCATACTCATCGTTTATTTTCACAATTAGTTATTTTGATAGCTACAGGAGTAATCAAGAAACACAAAGCGAAATAACAACCTTGAACTCGTCTGCAATATCTCCATTCAAGGAATTCATGCCATTTCAAGATCAGGAGATATCAGAATAGGATAACATATCTGCTATAAAAAGCACTGTTTATTGGAGACATTCAGTGAATAGGTATACCCGCCTAGGTCCTGCAGAGCCTAAAGAGAGAGAGTTAGTAACTAATAGGTTCACTCTATAAGTTGGCCAAGTCAATTGGAGGGTTTGATCATAGGAGTTGGCATTGCCTTAGAACCCATCCAATCTGTTGATTTGAGACCCAACACCTGCCAAACCTCATTTTTTTTTCCTTAAATCTTTTTGGTTAAAAGTTATGCCTTTCTTTCTTTTTGGTAAAAAGCACACCCCCAAAAAAAGAGAATTAAATTACATCATGAGAGGGAGTTATACCTTTAAAATTCAAAGGAACATTGCTAATTCAATCACAATTTCTCCAATTGTTAGTTCCTATTTGTCTCTCATTTTGGGCAATTATGGGTCATCTTTGAGTTATTTTAGAGGGGCAAATATATCAACCAACACATTTATTCCTTAGTCTTTAGGTTCATCAGTATTCTACAAGTATCAGAGCCTAGTCCTCTTTTGCAGAATTTTAACAGCTTGAGGAGATCCAATGTCTACTAACTATTTCAGGAAAGACAGTCCTAAACTTGATGGAACCTATTATGGCAAATGGAAGATCAGAATGGAGACGCATCTAAATTGCATAAGAAAGGATATCTAGGATGTTACAAAGAATTGTTATACTACTCCTACTCAGAGTCAACCCAATCCACCCAACTTGACAAAAGATGAAGAAAATGATTGCAAAGCAAGAGAAGCACTTTTGAGCGCATTATCAGATCAACAAATCATGGGACTATTAGATAGGTCTACTGCTAAAGCTATTTGGGATCATTTGGAAACACTGAATGAAGGAGATTCCACAGTCAAAATTGCAAAACTTGAAAGCTTCCGGGTCAGGTATGAACATCTGAAAATGGAAGAAGATGAAAGGATTTCTGCTTTTATGGATAGAGTAAATGAGATTGTTTTGGGTATTAAATGTTGTGGAGGAACCTTAAGTGAGGATGAAATTGTTTCAAAAGTTTTAAGAGGATTTCCACCGGCATATAAAATGAAAGTCACTGCTATAAATGAGTTAAGAACAATGCCTAATACATCAGTAACTAGGGATACATTGATTGGGAAACTTTCAACTTTTGAAATTGAAGAATTTGGTCCTGTTGCTACTATAAAGATAGATTTGGCCTTTAAAGCATCAACATCATCTGCTCCATCATTTGACAAATCTGATTGGAAAGCCTTTTGTGCAAGAGAACTTGAAGAAAGCAGGAAAGAGAATGAAGAACTTGAAGCACTATTTGCAAGGAAAATGCCTAAAGGTCCAATTGGAAGTAAATATGAAGGTAAAGCACCCTTTAAATATTTCAACTGCAATATGATTGGTCATATGGCTTCAAGATGTCCTGATAGACATGCTAGACTAAGAGAAGAAGCTAGAAGAACATACAAGCCTAACCCTGAATATCAAAGATACAGATTTAAGAAGAATAAAGACAAATCTTGTTACATTGCTGATGAAGGTGTGACTGATGGTTCTGATGAGGATCCGATAGACAATGGATGGGTTTTTGTTGCTATAACAGAAGATCAACTGACGCCTACTGCTCAACTGGTAGAATAGGCCTCGACAGCTAAAGTTGAAGTAAAGGATGAATGGATCATTGATTCAGGATGTGTTGGTATTTTGGTATGGTTTTGTCATTGATGTCAACACCTACTAAAACACTAGCACTTTGGAGATCCAGCAGCATTCACCGGCAAGCAAGTAACTATTGCACAGTTATTGGTATATGGTTCACCGACAGGATATAATGTTCACCGGTAGGATATAATGATCACCGACACTTGGAATGATATGGAAGACACTTGGTAATGTCGAAGACATCGTGTGGACACTTTGTTTTGTAGAATTAATCATTGGTATATTCATATTCACATATTTGCTTTTACCGACAAATAGGTCCAGGGTTACCTAGGGTTACACCGGCAGGTTTATCTTTTCCAGATCAGCATGGCATGCTATGGAGATGATTTATTATTGTTGTAAATGCATTAAGCCGACATGTTCAATCGGTTATTGCATCGGATATTATATTGTTTGTAAAATGTTTATATTGTAATATCTTGTAGAGCCGACCTATTAAAATTGGTCTTAGGCTATGGTATAAATGTAAGATCTTATTTGTAAGATCGAATGTGGAATGCGAGAAAAAGGATTGTGAGAAGGTATATGCAAGATTAAGTAGAGGTATACATGAAGACATCATTTGAAGGTGAAGCTAGGTTTTTGTAGAAGCATATTAGCATTACACCGGTACTGAATCCAACATATGAAGATGCTAGTTTGTGTAGTACATTCTTATTGGATTTAACCATCCGACTATAGTCAGTGTGACTCTCATTTTGTGATTGAGCAGTGAGCTCTAGGCTGTTGGCCTTTCTGCATGTGCAGACCCCATTTATGTACACTTAATATTTGTAGTAGTATCATCTAATTGTGGGTAAGGTTTCCCACCGTGGTTTTTCCCCTTACAAGGTTTCCATGTACAAATATTGGTGTTATGTGTTGTGGATGACTTTATGTTTGTGTTTCATGCATTAATCTTTACCGGTATAGCAATTTACTGTTAACACTATCTACCGGCATACTTAACTGGTTTACCGGTATTAAGCATTAAGTTGGTTTAATGGTTTTTTATTTGAATTTATTAGACAATTGATTCACCCTCCCCCCCTCAGTTGTCTCTAGGATGTAACAATTGGTATCAGAGCTTAGTCCTCTTTTGCAGAAGTTTAACAACTTGAGGAGATCCAATGACTACTAATTATTTCAGGAAGGACAGTCCTAAACTTGATGGAACCAACTATGGGATATGGAAGATCAGAATGGAGACACATCTGAATTGCATTGGTAAAGACATCTGGGAAGTTACAAAGAATGGTTATATTGCTGTTGTAGCTGGTCAGACTGCTCCAACTGCCTTAGCTAAAGATGAGGAGAATGATTGCAAAGCAAGAGAAGCACTTTTGAGTGCTTTATCAAATCAACAAATCATGGGATTATCAGATAGGTCTACTGCTAAAGCTATTTGGGATCATTTGGAAACACTGAATGAAGGAGATTCCATAGTCAAGATTGCAAAACTTGAAAGCTTCTGAGTCAGGTATGAACATTTGAAAATGGAAGAAGATGAAAGGATTTCTGCTTTTATGGAAAGAGTAAATGAAATTGTTTTGGGTATTAAATGTTGTGGAGGAACCTTGAGTGAGGATGAAATTGTTTCAAAAATATTAAGAGGATTTCCATCGGCATAAAAAATGAAGGTTACTGCTATAAATGAGTTGAGAACAATGCCTAATACATCAGTAACTAAGGATACATTGATTGGAAAACTTTCAACTTTTGAAATTGAAGAATTTGGTCCTGTTGCTACTATAAAGACAGATTTGGCCTTTAAAGCATCAACATCATCTGCTCCATCATTTGACAAATCAGATTGGAAATCCTTTTATGCAAGAGAACTTGAAGAAACTAGGAAGGAGAATGAAGAGCTTGAAGGACTTGAAGCACTATTCGCAAGGAAAATGTAAAAAGGTCCAATTGGAAGTAAGTATGAAGGTAAAGCACCCTTTAAATTTTTTAACAGCAATAAGATTGGTCATATGGCTTCGAGATGCCCTGATAGACATGCTAGACTAAGAGAAGAAGCTAGAAGAACATACAAGCCTAATCCTGAATATCAGAGATACAAATTTAAGAAGAACAAAGACAAATCTTGTTACATTGCTGATGAAGGTGTGACTGATGATTCTGATGAGGATCCAGCAGGCAATGGATGGGTTTTTTTTGCTATAACAAAAGATCAATCGGAACCTACTACTCAACTGGTAGAACAAGCCCTAGCAGCTAAAGTTGAAGTAAAGGATGAATGGATCATTGACTCAGGCTGCTCACATCATATGGCAGGAGACAAAGGCAAATTCTTGAACTTTCAAGAATACAATGGAGGTTTAATAAGATTTGGAGATGACAAAGCCTGTTCTATCAAAGGTAAAGGTTCAATATCTCTTGATGGTAAGCATAAAACTGACAATGTCTACTATGTTGAAGGATTAAAGCATAATCTTGTAAGTGTTGGCCAATTGGTTGAGAAGGGATTTTAGTTACAATTTAAAAATGCAAAATGCAAAATCATGAATAGAACTGGTTTAGAGATTGCAATCGGTAATCAAACTAGAGGTAATATCTTTCATTTGAATAATAGTGGAAAGGCATGCTTGATTGCACATATAGATGAAAGTTGGTTATGGCATAAGAAACTATGTCATGTAAACTTTGATTGCATGGTGAAGATCAGTACTTCTAAGGCAGTTAGAGATCTACCTAAAATTGTGAAACCTCATAATACAATTTGTAAGGAATGTCAATTTGGAAAACAAGTTAGAGCTAGTTTCAAAAGTATTCCAAAAAAATCCAATAATGCTCTTGATTTGATTCACACTGATTTATGTGGTCCAGCTAGAACTAAAAGCTTACAAGGTGATAGATATTTCATGCTAATTATTGATGATTATTCTAGAATGTGTTGGGTTACTTTTCTCAGAGAAAAATCAAAACCACTTGGAAAGTTCAAATTGTTCAAAGCAATGGTTGAAAATGAAATCGGTAAGAAATTCAAATGTTTAAGATCAGATCATGGAGGAGAATTCACATCTAAGGACTTTAATACATTTTGTGAAGTGAATGGAATCAGAAGATAGCTATCAGCACCTCGGACACCACATCAGAATGGAGTTGTTGAAAGGCAAAACATAACTATCTTGGATGCAGCAAAAAGTATGTTATCTGAAGAAAATTTACCACATGTGTATTGGAGAGAAGCAGTCAGCATAGTGGTCTATACATTCAACAAATTTCACATCAAAGGTGAAACCTGTAAGACCCCTCATGAACTATGGTTTGGTAATACTCCTACTCTTAAGTATTTCAGAATTTTTGCAAGTAAAGGTTATATTAGAAGAGATGAGTATTTTGGCAAATTTGTTCCTAGAAGTGATGAAGGAATATTTCTTGTTTATTCATCTAAGAGCGAGACATATAGATGTTTTAATAAGAGATTGCAAAAAATTGTTGAGTACAAATGTAAAGATTGATGAACAATTCAGGGGAACTTCAAGGTATATAGACTCTGAACCGGCAACAGAAGTTGTGACAAATGAACCTACACTAAATCCACCGATACAGAATGAAGATCCAGTTACCCCGGTACCATCAGAGGATTCCACAGTAATTGAAGAACAACAACAAACTAAGACACCCTGGTATGTAAGATTGAATCATCCTGAAGATCAAATAATTGGAAACAAATTTAAAGGAGTTATGACAAAAGGAAGATTGGAAAATGAAGAGGTATGTCTTATTTCTCAAATTGAACCATCATTTGTTAATGAGGCATGTGAAGATAAATTTTTGATTAAAGCTATGGAAGAAGAATTAGGACAAATTGAGAAAAATAATACTTGGACATTAGTTCCCTGACCTAAAGATAAAAATGTAATTGGAACCAAATGGGTATTTAGAAACAAACTTAATGAAGATGGTAAGGTTGTCAGAAATAAAGCAAGATTAGTGTGTAAGGGATATTCTCATAAAGAAGGAGTTGATTACAAACCTTTGCACCTATAGCTAGAATTGAGGCAGTCAGAATATTCTTGGCCTTTGCAGCTCACAAGAACTACAAAGTTTATCAAATGGATATTAAATGTGCATTCTTGAATGGAGATCTTGAAGAGGAATTCTATATTGAACAACCTAATGGATTTTCTTTGACAGATGACAATGATATGGTTTGCAAGTTAAGAAAAGCTTTGTATGGATTAAAACAAGCCCCAAGAGCTTGGTATGCAAGGTTGGATAAGTATCTTTTAAAAATTGGTTTTACTAAAGGAAATGTAGACAACAATTTATATTACAAAATATCTAATGATTACATCTTGATTATAGAAGTATTCGTTGATGATATAATGTTTGGAGGAGAAGATGGATTATGTAAGGAATTTTCTATTAAAATGCAGCAAGAATTTGAAATGTCTATGATTGGAGAAATAAAATTCTTTTTAGGATTGCAGATTTCACAGACTGACAAAGGTATATTTTTGAGTCAACCCAAGTACTTGAAAGAGTTACTAAAGAAATTTGGGATGGAGAACTCTAAACTGGTAAGTACACCTATGACTACAAATGACAAATTATCTCAAAGGGATGAATCTACACCTATTAATCCAACTAGATACAAATCTATGAAAGGAGGTTTACTGTATTTGACACAAACCAGGCCTGATATTATGAATGCAGTAAGTATTGTTTCAAGATTTCAAAGTAATCCTAAGGAAAATCATGAATCAACAGTAAAAAGGATTTTTCAGTACTTACAAGGCACTGCAAATCTTGGATTATGGTATCCTAGAGATGAAAATTTTGATCTATGTGCATACACAGATGCAAATTGGGCAAGAGATGTGGATGATAGGAAAAACACCACCGGTGGAGCATTCTTTCTTGGAAAGAGATTAGTTTCTTGGTTGAGTAAGAAATAGAGTTGTACATCTTTATCAACAACAGAATCAGAATATGTTGCAGTAGCAACTAACTGTACACAGGTACTATGGCTTAAGCAAATGTTGAAAGACATAAAGGTAAAATGCAAGGAACCTATTACTATATATTGTGATAACACTGCAACAATTGATATATCTAAGAATCTGGTATTACATTCTAAAACAAAACATGTTTCTATCAAACTGAATTTTCTAAGGGAAAAAGTTGAAGAAAAAGAGATAAAACTAGTTTATGTGAATACTAAAGAACAACTTGCAGATATTTTCACAAAACCTTTGCCTAAGGAGACTTTTGAATATCTTAGAGATTAGCTTGGAGTCATACTACCACTGGTAGAGACTTAGACAGTTGATGATTGTCATCAACCGACAAAATTAAAAGACAAATCTTTTACTCTGGTCTTTGATGAGGAAGCTACTTCTCAGGGGGAGTAGTTGGTATATTGAATTGATTGGTATTTTGTATATGAACTTGATTTTTGTAACTTTGGCATTTGATATCAAAGGGGGAGAGATATCTATGGAAAAACACATTATCTTTTAAAGAGAGATTGGTATTGAAAACCTTTTGATAACACATGTTGCTCCCAGGGGGAGAGATTGTTTTTTAGGAGAGATTGTTGGTTTTTGGTATTTGGCATTTCTATTTTGGCACTTTGATGGTTTTTCCATCTTGTGTTGCCGTCAATACCAAAGGGGGAGATTGTTGGTATTTTGGTATGGTTTTGTCATTGATGTCAACACCTACTAAAACACTAGCACTTTGGAGATCCAGCAACATTCACCGGCAAGCAAGTAACTATTGCATAGTTACTGGTATATGGTTCACCGGCAGGATATAATGTTCATTGGCAGGATCACCGGCACTTGGAATGATATGGAAGATACTTGGTAATGTCGAAGACATCATGTGGACATTTTGTTTTGAAGAATTAATCATTGGTATATTCATATTCACATATTTGCTTTTACCGGCAATTAGGTCCAGGGTTACCTAGGGTTACACAAGCAAGTTTATCTTTTCTAGATCAACATGGCACGCTATGGAGATGATTTATTATTGTTGTAAATGCATTAAGCCAACATGTTCAATAGGTTATTGCATTGGATATTATATTATTTGTAAAATGTTTTTATTGTAATATCTTGTAGAGTCGACTTATTAAAATTGGTCTTAGGTTATGGTATAAATGTAAGATCTTATTTGTAAGATCGAATGTGGAATGCAAGAAAAAGGATTGTGAGAAGGTATATGCAAAATTAAGCAGAGGTATACGCGAAGACATCATTTGAATGTGAAGCTAGGTTTTTGTAGAAGCATATCAGCATTACACCAGTACTGAATCCAACATATGAAGATGCTATTTTGTGCAGTACATTCTTATTGGATTTAACCATCCAACTGTAGTCAGTGTGACTCCCATTTTATGATTGAGCAGTGAGCTCTAAGCTGTTGGCCTTTCTGCATGTGCAGACCCCATTTATGTACACTTACTATCCGTAGTAGTATCATCTAATTGTGGGTAAGGTTTCCCACTATGGTTTTTCCCCTTACAGGATTTCCACATACAAATATTGGTGTTATGTGTTGTGGATGACTTTATGTTTGTGTTTCATGCATTAATCTTTACCAGTATAGCAATTTACTGTTAACATTGTCTACCGACATACTTAACTAGTTTACCGGTATTAAGCATTAAGTTGGTTTAATGGTTTTTGATTTGAATTTATTAGACAACTGATTCACCCCCCCCTCTCAGTTGTCTCCGGGACCTAATAGGATGCTCACATCATATGATAGGAGACAAAAGTAAATTCTTGAACTTTCAAGAATACAATGGAGGCTTAGTGACATTTGGAGATGACAAAGATTGTTTGATCAAAGGTAAGGGTACAATATCTCTTGATTGTAAGCATAAAAATGACAATGTTTACTATGTTGAAGGATTAAAGCATAATCTTTTAAGTGTTGGTCAATTAGTTGAGAAAGGATTTCAGTTACAATTCAAAAATGGAAAATGCAAAATCATGAATAGAACTGGTTTAGAAATTGCAACCGGTAATCAAACTAGAGGTAACATCTTTCATCTGAATAACAATGAAAAGACATGCTTGATTGCTCATATTGATGAAATTTGGCTATGGCATAAGAGACTATCATGTAAAATTTGATTGCATGGTGAAGATCAGTACTATTAAGGTAGTTAGAGATTTACCTAAAATTGTCAAACCTCACAATACAGTATGTAAGGAATGTCAATTTGGAAAACAAGTTAGAGCTAGTTTCAAAAGTATTCCAGAAAAATCCAATAATGCTCTTGATTTGATTCACACTGATTTATGTGGTCCAGCTAGAACTAAATGCTTACAAGGTGATAGATATTTCATGCTAATCATTGATGACTACTCTAGAATGTGTTGGGTTACTTTTCTTAGAGAAAAATCAAAAGCACTTGGAAAGTTCAAACTGTTTAAAGCAATGGTAGAAAATGAAACTAATAAGAAAATCAAATGTCTAAGATTAGATCAAGGAGTTGAATTTACATCTAAGGAATTTAATACATTCTGTGAAGTAAATGGAATAAGAAGACGGCTATTAGCACCTCGGACACCACAGCAGAATGGAGTTGTTGAAAGGAAAAATAGAACTATCTTGGATGCAGCAAGAAGTATGCTATCAGAAGCAAACCTATCACATGTATATTGGAGAGAGGTAGTCAGTACAATGGTCTATACATTCAACAAAGATCACATCAAAGGTGAAACCGGTAAGACCCCTCATGAACTATGGTTTGGTATTACTCCTACTCTTAAATATTTTAGAATTTTTGGAAGTAAATGTTATATCAGAAGAGATGAGTATATTGGAAAATTTGATCCTAGAAGTGATGAAGGAATATTTCTTGGTTATTCATCTAAAAGCAAGGCATATAGATGTTTTAACAAAAGATTGCAAAAAATTGTTGAAAGTACAAATGTAAAGATTGATGAACAATTCAGAGGAACTTCAAGGTATATGGACTCTGAATCGGCAACAGAAATTTTGACAAATGAACCTACACTGAATCCACCGGTACAAAATGAAGATCTAGTTACCTCGGTATCATCTGAGGATTCCACAGTAACTAAGGAACAACAAACAAAGACACCCCGATATGTAAGACTAAATCATTCTGAAGATCAAATAATTGGAAACAAGTTTAAAGGAGTTATGACAAGAGGAAGATTGGCAAATGAAGAGGCATGTCTTATTTCTCAAATTGAACCATCATCTGTTAATGAGGCATGTGAAGATAAACACTGGATTAAAGCTATGGAAGAAGAATTAGAACAAATTGAGAAGAATAACACTTGGACATTAGTTCCTTGGCCTAAAGATAAAAATGTAATTGGAACCAAATGGTTATTCAGAAACAAACTTAATGAAGATGGTAAGGTTATCAAAAATAAAGAAAGACTAGTGTGTAAGGGATATTCTCAGAAGGAAGGAATTGATTACAATGAAACCTTTGCACTAGTAGCTAGAATAGAGGCTGTCGAATTATTCTTGGCTTTTGTAGCAAACAAGAACTACAAAGTTTATCAAATGGATATTAAATGTGCATTTTTGAATGGAGATCTTGAAGAGGAAGTCTACATTGAACAACCTGATGGATTTTCTTTGACAGATGACAAAAATATGGTTTGCAGGTTAAGAAAAGCTTTGTATGGATTGAAGCAAGCTCCAAGAGCTTGGTATGCAAGATTGGATAAGTATATTTGAAGATTGGTTTTTCTAAAGGAAATGCATACAACAATTTATACTATAAAGTGACTAATGATGACATCTTGGTTATAGAAGTATTTGTTGATGATATAATCTTTGGAGGAGAAGATGGATTATGTAAATAATTTTCTATTAAAATGTAGCAAGAATTTGAAATGTCTATGATTGGAGAAATAAAATTCTTTTTAGGATTGTAGATTTCATAGACTGATAAAGGTATATTCTTGAGTCAATCCAAGTTTTTAAAAGAGTTACTAAAGAAATTTGGGATGGAGAACTCTAAACCGGTAAGCACACCTATGACAACAAATGACAAACTATCACTAAGGGATGAATCTACACCTGTTAATCCAACTAAATACAAATCTATGATAGGAGGTTTACTGTATTTGACACAAACCAGACTTGATATTATGAATATAGTATGTATTGTTTCAAGATTTCAAAGTAATCCTAGAGAAAATCATGAATCAATAGTAAAAAGGATTTTCCGGTACCTACAAGGTACTATAAATCTTGGATTATGGTATCCTAGAGATGAAAACTTTGAATTATGTGCATACACAGATGCAAATTGAACAGGAGATGTAGATGATAGAAAAAGCACCACCGGTGGAGCATTCTTTCTTGGAAACAGACTAGTTTCTTGGTTGAGTAAGAAACAAAGTTGTACATCTTTATCAACAATAGAATCAGAAT
The DNA here is from genome assembly GCF_030272615.1 of Cryptomeria japonica. Classification (NCBI taxonomy): domain Eukaryota; kingdom Viridiplantae; phylum Streptophyta; class Pinopsida; order Cupressales; family Cupressaceae; genus Cryptomeria; species Cryptomeria japonica. Next base: position 700,594,280 of record NC_081412.1, on the reverse strand, counting down.
ATGTTGCAGCAACAACTAACTGTACACAGGTACTATGGCTTAAGAAAATGTTAAAAGACATAAAGGTAAAATGCAAGGAACCTATTACTATCTATTGTGATAACACTACAGAAATTGATATATCTAAGAATCTGGTATTACATTCTAAAACCAAACATGTTTCTATCAAACTAAATTTTCTAAGGGAAAATGTTGAAGCAAAGGAAATAAATTGGTTTATGTGAATACTAAGGAGAAGTTTGCAGATATCTTTACTAAACCTCTACCTAAGGAGACTTTTGAATATCTCAGAGATCAGTTTGGGGTCATACCCCCACCGATAGAGACTTAGGAAGTTGATGATTGTCATCAACCGACAGAATTAACAAAGAAATCTTTATTCCGGCTTTGATGGGAAGCTACTTCTCAGGGGGAGTAGTTGGTATGTTGAATTGATTGGTATTTTGTATATGAACTTGTCTTGGTAAGAACTTTGGCATTTGATGTCAAAGGGGGAGAGATTGGTATGGAAAAACACAAGGAAAACACATGTTGCTCCTAAGGGGAAAGATTGTTGTTTGAAAGAGATTATTAGTCTCTGTATTTTGATTCTGGAGATTGTTGGTTTTTGGTATTTGGCATTTCTGTTTTTGGCACTTTGATGGTTTTTCCATCTTGTGTTGCTATCAATGCCAAAGGAGTAGATTGTTGGTATTTTGGTATGGTTTTGTCATTGATGCCAAAGGGGTAGATTGTTGGTATTTTGGTATGGTTTTGTCATTGATGTCAACACCTACTAAAACTCTAGCACTTTGGAGATCCAGCAACATTCACCAGCAAGCAAGTGACTTTTGCACAGTCACCGGTATATGGTACACCGATGGGATATAATGATCACCGACACTTGGAATGGCATGGAAAATACTTGGTAATGTCGAAAACATCATTTTGACATCTTGTTTTGGAGAATTGGTTATTGGTATATTCACATTTGCATATTTTCTATTACCGACAAATAACTCCAGGGTATACACCGGTAGGTTTATCTTTTCCAGATCAGCATGGCACACTTTGGAGATGATTAATTATTATTGTAAATGCATTAAGCTGACATGTTCAATCGGTTATTGCATCAGATATTGTTTTGTTTGTAAAATGCTTTTATTGTAAATATCTTGTAGAGCCAACCGACTAAAATTGGTCTTAGGTTATGGTATAAATGTAAGATCTTATTTGTAAGATCAAATGTGGAATGCAAAAAAGGATTGTGTGAAGGTATATGCGAGAATAAGCAGATCTATACACGCAGACATCATTTGAAGATTGAAGGAGGTTTTTGTGAAGACAATCAGAACTACACTGGTACTGAATCCAACATATGAAGATGATATTTTGTGCAGTAAATTCTTATTGGATTTAACCATCCAACTGTAGTCAGTGTGATTCCCATTTTGTGATTGAGCAGTGAGCTCTAGGTGCTTGGCCTTTCAGCATGTGTAGACCCCATTTATGTACACTTACTATCTGCAGTAGTATCATCTGATTGTGGGTAAGGTTTCCCATCATGGTTTTTCCCCTTACAGGGTTTCCACATATAAATATTGGTGTTATGTGTTGTGGATGACTTTGTCTTTATGTTTCATACACTAATCTTTATCGGTATAGCAATTAACTGTTAAAACTGTCCACCGACATATTGAACTGGTTTACCGGTATTAAGCATTAAGTTGGTTAAGTTGTTTTGGTTTGAATTTATTTGACAACTGATTCACCCCCCCCCTCTCAGTTGTCTCCAGGACCTAACACATCAGTATTCTACAAGTATTTCTATCTTTTAGTAGAAGTATGCTCTTGATTTGCTTCAAATATTTGGGATGGTTGATTGCAAGCCTGCTCTACCCCTTTTTAGTCAAGTGTTGTGTTGTCTACCAGTTGCACCACTTCATCAGTTGATGTTACTTTGTATTAATAGTTGGTTGATAAGCTTTCATACTCAACACATAGTCATCCTGATATTTCATTTGTTGTTGGTCTTGTCTCCTATTTCTCTCAAGATCCTCATGAGAGTCATTGGAAGGTAACCAAATGTATCTTGTGGTAAATTTGAAGAACTACTCAATTTAGAACTCACTAGACATTATGAGCTACTTATATTATGTGCTTCATTGACTTTGATTGGGTTGATGATGTTAATGATTGGAAGTCTAATTCTGGATTTATTTTTTGGTCTTGGTTCTAGTCTAATTGTATGCTCTTACAATAATAAAACTATTATTTCATTTCATCAATTGAGAATTAGTATTAAGGAGTAGTCTTGTCTAGTTAGGAGGTTCTTTGGATTTGAGAGATGATGGCTAACTTTGGCTTTCTATATGATCATCCCACTACTCTTTGATATTCCAATTAGAGTGATATTCACATTTCTCACAAGCCAGTGGAGCATCATCTTACTAAAAAAATTGAGTTCCACATGCACTTCATTTGACAACTTATTCAGGATGGTGTTCTTAGTTTAGAATATTTGCATACAGAGTAGTAGGTTGTAGACATCTTTACTAAACCTTTGGAATCTCCTTCCTATCTCTTGTTGCATTCTATGATAGGGGTGAAGGAAGTTATCCTTGGGGGGTCTTGATGAGTCCTCCTTCATTCACTTTTTCTTTTTGATAATTTTTAGCTCTTCTCTCTTTTAGAGAGGAGTTATCTCCCACATGGTTTTTCTTTTTTTCTCCATTTGTGAGATATTTCATGTTGCATTGTAGTTGTGCATGGGTACCTAACATGACCTAGTTGTTGGGACCCATATTGCATCTCTTATTACATAATAATTCCACTCCCTGAGTTGCAATTAAGGGGGGTGCTAGTGTGAATGTGGTTTTATCCCACTCACGTGGCTTCAGTGTACTTAGGTGGCATTCTGGATTATCTTTATAGTTGGGTCATATCTCATTATTAGATATTAGTCACTTAGTATTTAATATTATGCATAGTGCATTCAATTTTTGTGGTATGTAGTTAGCTAGTTATTAGCTCATACCTCATTGCACCTTTGTTATTTATATGGGGTGTTTCTACATTTTGTATCATCTCAATTTCATTTCTCACATTAGTTAAATAACATTATTTCAGTTGCTTCTCTTTGTGTTGTGAATGATGTTTTCTTTGCAAGTTGTCATTCTTAGGGTACACCAACATTATATATAGAAGTGGAGCGTGGTTACAGAGGACAATTTTCGGATCAAGGAAATTAAGGCATTCACTTACAAAGATTACTAAGAGAGAGTTGAAATTCTTGCAATGAGATAAGCCCGTGAGCCTATAAAATTACAACTTCTATTTTTTATATTTTTATTTTATTGAACAAATGGTAGTGCTTTGTTTTCCTCTTAAAAAAAATTGTGTGAATTTTTGTTGTTGAGTATTGTGTGAGTGTTGGTTGGAGTCGCCCTTCATTAGATATGTAGTCGGTTTCAAAATTGGCCTAAGGTTGAAATCATTTAATATGAGGTCATTAATATTTATTCCATGTACCTGGGATGATGTACTACATATTTTGAATCAATATCATATTTCTACTTCTTTCCTACAAGAAGGTGACTAATTTTTATTTTAGAATATGGAACAAGTCTATGGGAGTTAAGTCAATTTTACTAAAGTATTCAAGAGATCATGAGATATTTTATGTATTGAAACCTTAAATCTTGAATTTTATTATAACTCTTGAAACTATTATGTGATTGCATTTGTCAATCAAGAAAAGTAGTTCATTAAGTCAATTTTGCGTTATACACTATGTAAATCGTCAAGTGTAAGCAATTATGTGTAGTTTGATAATCTTTAATTAGACCCTCTAATCATGATTATGTCAAATGACCCTAAACATAAACAACAATCACTTGATATTATACATCATCCAAACCCAAATTCTAACTCCGAAAATATTTAAAAACAAAATCATAAAATACATAATAATTATTCATCTTATTTAAAACTAGCCTAAAAAATATTCCAAACAAATTCTCCAACTTGTAATAATAAAAAATTTAAAAAGCATCCAAAAAAAATAAATGATAAATATAAATAAATAAAACTTCAAAAAAATTGTAGAATATTCTAGCAAGAAAAAGTGGCTTTACTATCCTAGAAGAAAGCTTTTATAAACCCTTTTAATATTATATTTCCATAAAGAAAACAAAGAAACCTCAAAAAAGAGAAAGAATATCGAAACATCTGAAGATTTCTTCTTAATTTATCCACTTTCCCACGTCCATGATTAAGTCTAAGCCAATCTATAAGAGATGAAAAAGACTCCTTGCTTATAAGAATTTCATTATAAAAAATTTAAAAAATATTATATTACTCTTACTGAACCAAAAGAAATTATTTTAATATTATGAGATTAAAAATGGCGAATTATATATTTTGAGATTAAAAAATGAATAATTGAGGGTGACTTTAATGGAAATTTTCACAAATTTTTTTTATATAAACTATATTCACTTGAAAGAGCACATAATGACTATAATAAATGAATATTTATTGCATTTAAATACAATAGAGGTGGTATCATATCCTAGAGCCACCAAATTTACACTTTATAGATGGACCATACTAGAAGAAGATGCTTGTAGAAAGTTACCTGTTAAAACACTTTGCATAATGGATATGCATCCCATACATGGGTGCATGCATGCATTTGGATAAGGCATCTAAGAAAATAAAGTAAATTCATTATTGGGTGCAAGCCTTTTTGTAAGAGGGGTCAATCAATTATTTGCCCATGCCATGTATGGGCATAGTATGGCATGGCATGGCATGATAGTTAAAGGTCTATGATATTTTTTCATGAGGTCCAATATTTTTAAGTTTATTTTGTTAAAGTTTGTAAGATTTTGAGGTTTCTTTTAAGTTAAAAAACATCACATAAGCTAAAAGGAGAAAGAGAAATTATAAATGTACAAAATATATTTGTGAATATACTTTAAGATTTGATTGATTTTTCCAAAATTGAAATATATTTCAATAGATCTAGATTTTAAGTTAAATCGATTAAATTTATTAAATGAAGTAAAAGTAAATTCTAATATTAATACTCATAAAAAATTAAAGAATATTATTTTTTAAATCAATATATTAATATCATTTAAACTTAATAACAAATCTAAAACTTTATTGAGTTTCGAAGTTTTAAAAATTGCTTGCAATTTATCTATTTGGGAACTTGGAATATATTTCAAATGATGTTTTATTTAATTTTTTAAAACATGGATAATAAACATATGAATAAGGGTTGCATCAAATCATAAAAAGAGTTTCAATTGAGTGCTCTCACTTTTTTCTCGTGATGAAGTGACACGACTAGGAAGCATATCACTTGATTGAATTGCATAAGAATATTAAAAAATATTTTAGCATATCAACCTTTAGATTAGCTTAAATTTAGATTTCTTATAAGTATTGAGAAAGTATCAAAACTTTTGGAAGGATGACAATGCATATATTTAAGTTTATTAATGATATAAAAAATATTTAAAATATATAAATAAATTATATATAAGGGAAGATGATGTAATTGTTACATAATGTTTAGTAAAATACTATTATTTTTTGTGTAGTAAAGGAATTTAAATTTTATCTATTATGTTGTAAAGTTAAAGATTAGTAGTAATTATGTTTTCAATTAATAAATGGATAAAAATTATTTCTTTTTTTCAAATCATATCAAAGATAAAATTAATTATACAATGACACAAAAGTCTTGCAATGTTGTATGATTTGATGAATATATGTCAAGTTATGTTTTTATTTTTGTATTTTAAACAATTCAATGACGATACCATTGATGTGGCTATATCATTAATGTCCTAGACCTCAAACAATAGCTTTAAGAACTTAAATTACTATCAAAGGTGTTGGGAAATTTATTGTGAAAATTTGACTTACATTTAAGAGCTTGAGGGCTGCCTTTGGTCTAATTAGAGTTCAATGTCTACAAGGCATCCTTCTATCAAATAATATATTCTCCTCTTTGATCAAAGCATATAGTCAACACCCATTACTTGCTTATTAGTCAGGTCCTAGTCAAGAAAACCTCCTACTTATTCTTCATCCATTATCAAGCCTTATTTTGTTGGAGCTATTTATAAAATTGTGCCTCACTTCTTAGATGATGGTAAAGAAGACACTTAGTTTACTCTTTACTGTTGGATAAATTGTTGCCGCTAGGATATGTTGTTGTCATTGATGTCAACATATTCATGTATGTCTATGTTGTTGTGAGCTGTTTTGGTGTTTTGGTGATTGAATTGAGCTGATATGGATGGTTTATCTATTTGGGATGCTGGAATAATTTATTCCTTATTGGTTTCAGTGATCTAGAAGATTGCTTGATCATATTATTTGATATGGTTTATAGTTCAATCTTCCTATGCAGTGATTGGCAGAGTTTGGTATTTTCTCCGATGAGCTCCGATGTGATCATATTTTGTGTTGCGGTTTTGAGAGAATGTTTTTGATGTTCATGTGTATCTTCAGTTCAGATGGTTCATGATTTGGTGCTCCACAAGTTATATTTCTAGTCTGAATTGTTGTTGTTGAGTGTTCCTGAGAGTTAGTGTGTTGATCGATGAACATTTGCATAAGTGGTGTTGGTGCAGCTATTGTGGATGGTTCTAATGTGCTTGTTGGTGTTTCTTGATTGTGTCCTATTTATCTTGGTGGTCTGCATTGATTCTTGTTCCTGTTCTTGGTGATTTTGTTGGTCTGGTGATATTCTTTGTGTTATGTGGTGTTGGTGTAGCGAGTTGCGATTGATCTTGGTGAGATTTACTGTGGTGATGCGTGTTTGGAGATTTGATTTAGGTCCATGTTATGTCACATATATCATTATATTGGTCTGGCGGTTCACATATGTATCGTGTCATGTAATTTTGTTATTGGGTGTTGAGAGTTTTGGCCGACCTTATTGTCAAGGTTGATGAATTGTATATATAGGTGGTATAGTCATGTAATTTGGATATCGATGTGGTGTCTTCTTTATCAGAGAGAAATATATGTGGTGCATAAGCAAATTTATCATTTGGTATGGTGTATTGAGCAGAGATTGTTGCAGGGTACATAAATGTGCTTAACTGGAACTGTTGTCGGGCATAAGGAGATGTTATATTTGCAGCTCATGTAATCTGGATTGTAATCCGAATCTTATTGTAAGGTAGTGAGCCTTCCTTGAGGGTTGTAGCCTTCTGGGTCATCTTACTTTAAGTAGTGAGCTCTAGGCAGTGTGCCTGAATGCATGTGCATTCCCCATTGTTATATTTACACATACTACTACAGAGTATCACCTTATTGTGGGTAGGTTCTGTTGGCCATTTGGTGGAATTGATTATGTGTTGCATTGATGTCAACACTAGCTGTTTGGATGCTTTAACGACACCCTTTTGGTCCTGGTAGGTTGAGTAGTTTCTAGTTAACTTGGATCCAACATGATTTGGTAGACTCCGGTATAATCACATACCGAATCCAGCATGGTTTCTGGTTAACTTGGATCCGGCATGATTTGGTGTTGATTTGAGTTATGGAAAGGGACTTCAACACCAAAGGGGATATTCTGACTTAGTAAAAATGACAGGTAACAAAGACCAAGGGTTAGGGTTTATGGGCTTTAGACAAAATCCATTGTAGCAGAAATAAACCTTAAACCCATGGCGAACAAAAAATTTCAAAAAGACTGCTCAATGTATACCTATTCCTCAACTTCTCTATTCAGAAAAGTTGATTTAACATCTATTTGATATACCTTAAAGTTCTTATAAGCAGAGAAAGCAAGAAACATCCTTATAGCTTCCATCCTCACTACTAGGGAAAAAATTTCTTCAAAACCAATACCTTTGAATTATGAGTAGCCTTTACATACCAATCTCACTTTGTTCCTTATGACTCGTCCTTATTCATTTAGCTTGTTCCATAACACCCACTTAGTTCCTATCCTATTATTGTCCATCAGTCTAGGTATTGCTCCCATGTTGTTGTTTTTTTTATTTGATTTAGTTCTTCTTCCATTGCTCTTACCTTAGTCTCTTAATTTCTTGCTTCTTCATATGATTTATGTTCCACTAGTGAAAGGAAACAATAATTTTCTTGATCATTTTCTTCTGCAACTCTTCTCCTTATTTAAGCTCCTTTTCTTTTATCTCTAATTTTCTGATTTTTGGAATGATAGTTTTGCACATATTTGGTCGGGGTTTTGACAACTTGCTTTGGTTCTTCTTCTTCTTCCTCTTATTCTTTACTTGTTACTTTCTCCTTGCCATTTTTTAAATCACTCCTTTCTTCTACAACAATCGAGATGATCTCAAAGTCAGTTACCTGAACAAGCTCAAGAGCAATCCAATCCCATGGTTCACATACTTTCACATTTGTGCTCTCCAATATTTTATTAAATCTCTTGTTGTAACACCAGTAGGATTTTCTATTTGTAGCATATCCTAGAAATATCCCTTCATCTTCTCTGGTATCAGACTTTCCAAGATCTTATTCATCTCTTCTAATGTAGTAGTAGCTTCCAAAGATTTTGAAATACTCCATAGTAGGAGGTCTTCTATTCAACAACTCATAAGATGTCTTAGTATGACTCACTCTTATATCTACCCTATTAAGAATATACACAATAGTATGCACAACTTTCTTCCAATACACATTAGCCAAGTTAGCATCTTTCATCCTAGTTCTAGCCATCTCAATAATAGTCCTATTCTTCCTTTCTACTAATCCATTCTGCTGAGGGGTTCTAGGGCAGACCAATGCCTTCTAATTCCATGTTTTTCACAAATATCATCAAAATCATTTGAATTAAACTCTCCTCTATCAAATCTCAAGCACTTGATTTTAGTGTCTACTTGATTTTCAACCATGTATTAATTTGAACACTTTAAATATTTCAAAATCTTTAGACTTTTTTTTTCAAAAACATAACCCATGTCATCTTAGAATAATCATCAATAAGAAACATAAAATACCTTTCTCCATTGAGTGATCTTGTTCTTGTTAGTCTGCCAAGGTTTGTATGAACTAGCTCCAGGAGTTTGGAAGTAGAATTCTCCTTGTTCTTGAAACTCCTCTTTGTTTGTTTTCCAAGTTGACATTTCCTACACAAAGTATTGGTAAGATTGACAATCCTTGGAAAATATCTTACTACTTAAATATTGCAAATCTTCATCATGTTATCAAAGTTGGCATGTCCCATCCTTCTATGACATAACCAACATTCATTGTTTAGAGTCAAAAAATAATTGTTTCTATTTTTGTCCTTTATGTAATAAAAATTTCCACTTGTCCTAATGCCTTCTGCTACCAACTTTCCATTTTTTCCTTTTATGATTATACATATGGTATTGTTGAACACAAAATCATAACCTCTACTGGACATTTGACTAACACTTAATACGCTATGTCTCAAACCTTCAACATAATAAACATTATCAGATTTATGCTTACCATCAATTGAGATACTTTCTATTCCACAAATAAGTGCAGCTCCTCTCCTACAAATTTTATTGATCCACCATCATACTTCTTAAGATTAATGAACTTGTCTTTATCACCTATCATGTGATTTGAACATATGGAGTTATTGAACCCAAGGTAGGACTAAGAGGGGGGGTGAATTAGTCTAGAACTTCAAAATAAGATTAATTATAAACAATAATCAACCACTCACAACACTACTAAAAACCTACTAACCATCGACACATGATCACAAAATTTTACGTGGAAAACCCAAATTGGGAAAAACCACAGTGAGTAACTCATAGTATGAATAAAAATGACTACAAAGTTTGGGCTCACTACCAAGGAGAAACAACACCTGATGGACTCGCAAAGCTAAGACGCATAGCCTTAAGTAAGATACATAATACAGACTTACTCAAATGAAGCTCACTGCTTTAGGGAGAGATACTTAAATGTTTCTAGAAGACTCAATATCATACAACAACTAAAGAAGTAGAAGAATTGATATGAGAAGGATCTCCTAAACATGAATTTATCCTTGAACAATAGGATCAAGTGACCAATATCATGGAAAACATCTCTGAACATGGTCTTTATCTTTGCATACTATCTTCCTAAATATATCACCTTTAAATATCTTCACAATATGACTTTTGCACATTCACAAACTCAAATATACTTTCATATCATTCAAATACACTTGTCATCAATTCACACACATTCCACACATTCTTCTACTCAAGTCATCCATTTGTACTCCTTAAATATGAAGTAGAACATTAAAAACCTAATTGAGGGTTAACCAAAATAGAATGAGCCTCCCAAACCAAAAATACTCAAGCCAGTCCACTCTAGGAGAAAGAGGGGGTCCAAACACATCATAAAACATCCTTCCAAGACAAATTTAGTGATTCACACATGCTAACACTATGGGTAATATCAATGAAGGAAAAATGAGAGGGGGTGGAGGGGGTAAATCAGTTTTCATCGGATCTACAAACTTAACCACAAAATAGATCTGATAAACTACAACAATAACCAAGATAAGCAAATTGAAATCACAACACACAACACCAAGATTTTGACGTGGAAAACTTGCTTAAGGGAAAAAAACCACAGTGCCAACCTACCCACAATAAGATGATACTCTATAGTAGTATGTGAAAATACTGCAATGGGGAATGCACATGCTTCAGGCTCACTGCCTGGAGCTCACTGCTCAAAAGATAATAGCTCGGAAGGCTACAACCCTCAAGGAAGTCTCACTAACTTACAACAAGATTCAGAATACAATCTAGAATGAATAAACTAAAAGAATAGCATCTCCAAATACCTGATGATAGTTTCGGTTAAGCACAATTGTCTGCTCTACAACACCAAACTATGTTCAATACACCACATTGAATTATGAATCCTTGTTCACACATATACTACCTTCTGATAATGCAAACACAACCTTTTTTACTATCCAAAACTACATGACAATATCACGTATTTATATAATTCATCAACCTTAATAACAAGGTCAGCTAAACCCTCAACTCATAATTACAAAATTACATCATACAATACAAAGATTGACCACTAGACCAATATAATAATATACATGACCTAATATGGACCTAAATCAAATATCCAAATGCTCAACACCACCGAAAATCATGCCAAGATCAACCGCAACACACTACACCACCAAGAAAACCACATAAAACGAAGAACATTAGCAGTTCAGCAAAATCACCAAAAACTCGCACAACGATCAATGTAGATCATAAAAGAAAATAGGACACAATTAGGAAACACCAGCAAGCACATTAGAATCATCAACAATAGCTGCACCAACACCACTTATCAAATCTTCATCAATCAACATTTGAAACTCAAGAACACTCAAACAACAACAAATGTCACAAAGAAAAGATAACTTGTGGAGCACCAAATCATGAACCATATGAAATGAAGATACACAACACCATCCCAAACAATATCCCAAAAAATCAGATCTTGATCTGATCACACTGAAATATATCAGAGGAAATACTTAACTCTACAAAGCACTAATCAGATAAACAAACTGCAAAACCAGATCATATGATATGATCAATAAAGCTTCCCGGATCACTAAGACCAATATAGAAGAATATAATGATACTAGAAATACTCCATACACGAAACCAAGATCCCAATAAACCAATTAGAAATCATCAAAGCAGGAATATGTTGACATCAATGACAACAACATATCCTAGCAGCAACAATGTCCAATAAACACACCCCCCAAGGTCAACACTAAACATAAATTGTAGATAGGCATTAAAGATTGTCAAATAGTCAGCCAAAAAGATATCTTTTGATGCAAAATACACTACCCCAACTTGTCATCCATAGCATATCCAGATTAAAAACATGATCTAAATAAGATAAACCAATCGGATATACTGAACCACAACATAAATGAATATATCACACTCAAAGCAACATAACTCACTTGTGAAGCACCAACACCACAAGAGAATCATATTGAGAATACTATAAGAATCATATAATCACGTCCTCTGAACCACAACATAAACTTCAACATATATTGAGGTCATCAAAGACTTTCTAGACCATTTTGACAAACACTTTATTGTGTGAAAATACAACATGCCCCATTTTGACTACAAAAATGGGGACCCACCGAAAATTTTGCTTTCGGGCCTTGTAATTCGAGATATGAGGAATACAGTCATGCAGAAAAAGGTGATTGTGGAGATGAACGGGCACTTTGAAATAGGCTAAATGAAGAGAAGGCTCAAAGTTCCCAACAGCCACTTTCCCTCGCAAATGGGTAATCACAAAAAATATCAGATTTTTAAAAGCAACACAGGATGAAAAGATGAGAGTAACAAAAGTTAAAATATCTCCACGGCCCGATGTTCCACAACATTGAATTAGTTAATGAGAACAAGTGGAAGTGAGGGTACTTTGTAAAGGTTAATCATGACAAGTGCGAATTTGAAGTTAAGTGCTAGCTAAACCCTGAAGGAGAAAAGGTAAAATCATCCCACAAGAGTATAGTCAGACTAAAAGTAATAAATGCGGGTAGAAAGCGTCATTGGAGACGAATGGTAAAAGACCATTGGTAGTGTTGAGAAGTATTGCGAGGAGATTGCAATGTTGGATTGTAGCATAATAAAGGGTTTGCGTAAGCACTTTCGATGGAAAAACACGTGTCAGCATCCTCATAAGGAGGTACTTTGACCCAAGAGTGTAGAAATGCCATAGTGACCATTAGATATAGGTTTTTTTCAAATTTCCCTCCAAATAGGTTTTTTCATGTCATTAGCTCACCATGCGCTGAATTAAGCACAAGACATGACTAATTCCTAAATAGGAAGTGAGAGTAGTGGCATAAATTATGCAATAATACAATTTGCAATGTTATAAGTTGCAGGTAATACAAGAGTAGATACATGAGCAAGCACAGAGCATCCCAACAGGTAGTATACTCAGATTCTTCTAGCAATTCTATCACCGAAGCAGGTAAGTACCCTAACTTAGCTCAGTGAATTTGTAAGAATGGTTGTCAATTGAGAATAGAGTAAGACTAAATGGAAATCAAGTTTGAATCGTTTAAATATTCAGAATACAAGATTCATATAAATAACGTAGGCAATGTAAGAAGGGAGAACAAAAAATGAGGTAATGGGTATCAGGAAAGCCAAGTTAAAGAGGGAATTTGAATGGAAATTTTTGCAAATAATACCCAATACCAGGTTTTATTTGGATACCCATTTGGGAGATTGCAACCTAATTAATATCATCAACAGGATGAGGGAACCAATTGTCACGAATGAAATGAGGAATATGGGGCAAAGTGGTTTGATACAGGTTGCAAGGTTTTCGGTCATTGTAGATGCACATGATCTAGTCAAGCAATGCATCCAGTATTATGAAGTGGCCAAAAGATAGGTCATTTATAATTATAAAGTATATGCAAACTTAACACCTGGAGGCTTAAAAGAACTTCTCAGGATTCCCACCCACGGAAGGATGGAAAAAGAGAAGCAGAGCCCAGGCAGAAAAAGAATTTCAGGAGTCAAGGTCAGCATGCAAGAAAACTATACGTGAAGATTGGTATATTAGGAAACAAGTAAAAATACTAGTGAAGTTTCCCACTCTTGTATTAACAAAGGAAATGTACCCAGACGTCTATATTGGGATTACCTATCTCAATAGGATAGTTGGATTGGAGATCAATGACACATTTCATGACTGGATGTTCACTTACATCCAAAGTTCGAGGCAAAATAAGGGAACTTATGAGTGGGCTCAATTCATTAGTGACACCATACACCATGCCATAAAGGAAACCTTAGGAAACTTTTACATGTCCTCATACATGGTATATGGATGTGCACTAAAAGAAAACATTCAAGGGTTGAACCTTGTAAGTATTCTAGGAACAGAGGCAGGAAAGAACCTAATGCATGCATATTTCCCGCAGTAGGAGAAGAAAGAATCAATGTTGTATTATAAAGATTTTAATGACTACTTTATCATGAAGCTTGCCCAGGAATTAGAGGGAAGAACTGGTGAAAGGGTGTCAGAGGAAGTAAGGAAAGTGATCCAGTGTTATGGAGGTTGGTATATACAATTCTCAACATGGGCATACTTGCAGGCACAAGTATTTTCAGGAAAGTCCTTCAAGTTGCCAAGTTACGCTTCAGTTTGGGCATGGTTTAACTAAATTTTGCAGACAAATGGTGGAATTTCACGATAATTACTTGACTTCTCACCATAAACTAGGGTTCAAATTCACTATAAAGTGGAGAATTTGGATGTGAATCATTGAAAAATATGAAGAAATCAGAGGAAAACCTATTGGCCAAGCATCTACAATACTTTCAATACACAAGGAAGGACTATGACCCTTTGCACAGGATAGAAAGGTATATTGCTAGAAGACTCAAACACATCCCAGATATAGAAGATTACTGGATGGATTGCAAGGATAAAATAGAAGTAAGAAAGAGAAAATATTACCTAAGGTTAACATTGGTACAAATAAGACAGTTGGGGCCGACCAAAATAGGGATTGAAGTACCTGCAGAGATAACTGAAGATGTTGAAGAAATCTTGAAGCCGAATTACATGACAAATAATATGGAGAAAAGACCAGTGGTAGAACCTGCAACAAATGAGCCAGAAATGGTCTCAATGGACCAAGTGAACCAAACTCTCCTAAAAGCAGCTAAGAAATGGCTAGAGGCATATAAAGCAAAGCTAGTGTAGAAAGGAACAAATCTCACCATAAAGAGGAAGAGGAAAAGAAAAGATATTGAGGAAAATGTGGATTTTCTAGTTCACAAAAGAAGTATAGATATGGCTAAATCATAGAACTGGGTACCATGGAAGTAAAGGAGTTAGAACAATGAGGGTTCCAAGTAGTCACAACCTACACAAACCTGAATATGTTGGTCGAAAGCAAAAGGAAAGAGCTGCAAGATCAAAGAAATAAAAAAATGCAAACCCTCATGCAAGGAGAAAGGGTTGAGATGTAGGAAGAAGCATACCAAGAGAAGCTATTGCAGACCATTCCCATAAATATGTATTAATCTTCCATGTAGCTATTTACATCCCCTCCATAAGTCAACAACACCTTGGATGATAGTTAGGCTAGTTGGGGTCAGACCTGAGGAAGATCTAGGATTGTATGATGACCTAAATCAAGTGCTAGAAAAAAATTGCAAGGGAAACTTAGAAGAATGGTGAAAGAAGATAGAACAAGGAAAATCATCACAAAAGCCAGTGCATGGAGCAATTGCATCAACAATAAAAATTATGATGGACCAAGTTATAAACTTGGAAGGCGAAGGAGAATCTAAGGAAGGCACGACAAAGGAAAATGATACACAACATAGCATGGATGAGACTCCTATTGTGGAGCAAATAAAGGTAGAAGAAAATCCAACACTCTATAAGAAAGATCATCAAAAACCAGTGGAAGAGAATGTTGAGATGCGAGCAGCAAAGGAAAAGGAAAAATTGGTAAGAGATGGTAATGAAAAAATAAAAAAATTCCTGCACCTCGAAACAATGACAACCCCCGCACCAAGAAAAACCAAAGGATTTTGAAGTCCTGTTTCAAAAGGACCCGCCATCTCCAAAGAAGGAAAATCCCACCAGGGAAGGAAAAGATGGAACCTAAGGGTTAAACGAAACATTAAAAAATAACTGATAGTGGGGACAAACAAAAAAAAAGGAAAAGAACAAGATGAAGGAGGATCCCCGTGGGTGTAAACAGGGGATAACCCCGATAAAAGAGAAGGGAGAGATCAAGGTTCGAAAGAGTCAGAAATGAGCAAGAAAGTGGAAAAGAAGAGAACCATAACAAAAAGGGCTAGAATAGTAAATATAGAATCCAATAATATGCCTGAATGGTTAAAGCAACAACAAGAGCCTAGCAAAGCGATAGAGGTAATTCCATTGGATTTCAATAGCTTACTATCAGGCGCACCCCGCATGAAGAAGAGAAAAGTGGTTAAAGCCTGATACACTACCCAGGTGAATCCCAAAGGAGAACGAGAATAGAATATCACAAAACATGTAATCAGAGAGGGTGAGGAAGAACCAAATAATCAAGAATACCAAATAACTATAATTTAGTTGGGAAAATTGTCAAGAGCAGAAATAACAAGAGTTACCAAAGAAGGGGTCGCCCTAATGGAAGAGAGAATGCATATGGATGAAAGAAAGATAAAAGAGCAAAACGTGTACAACTAGTAAAGTTTATAAAAGGGATTACCAAAATGGGAGAAACTCCATAGAAAATCCCAGCTCATCCAAGACTGGTGTCTCAAGAAGAAGCTAAAGCGGTAGATCTACTAAGAAGAAAGGTAAAACTAATGGAGGACTGGACTGAGAAGGTAATAGAACATGCCAAATCTTCGTTGAAATTGGTGCTAGATAGATACACCACTTGGGGGATATTGATTAAGAATATTGATAGGACCCAAAAGGCACATGAAGAGAGGTTGGGACATGTTAAAGTAGAAACGTCATATTTCCATATGGCGGAGGAAATGACTGTGAAAGAAATCATTAATCAGAAGATATTGATTGCAAAGCAATTGCCTCAAGTGAAGATTGGAACAACAGTCAATACTTGGCAAATAAATAGTTTGTGGAAAGGAATAGAAAAGTTGCAAGAAGCAAAAAGAGAAGTGGTGGATGCCCAACACCAAAATGCTAAACTCAATGAAATGCTAATGGGAGGATTAGTAGAAGAAGTAATCGAGATGGGTGAAGATGGGATATTAGAGGAGTTTGAAGTTGAATGGAACAAGAGAACATCAAAATTAGGTAGAGATGCAGATCTGCAGGTCTTGGGAGATATAGGACAACTCCAAAGTTGGGCAAGGCAATATGAAGATAATGTTTCCGAGGAAGATCAAAACACAGAGCCTGTGTGGGTAAAATGTCGAGTGCAAGAATACAATTTGTCTGCCGTAAATCAATCTTAGAGAAAAGAGATGGGCCAAATTTTGACAAGTCATTGTTGGCCATTTGGAGGAATTTATTATGTGTTGCATTGATGTTTTGTCATTGATGTCAACACTAGCTATTATGGCTGCTTTACTGGTATCCTTCTGGTCCCGGTAGGTTGGTTGGTTTTTGGTTGGTTAGATCATGATGATCTGATATGCTCTGGTATGTTTTATCTTTTGGAATTGGCTTAGGTATGCTACTTAGATTCATGTCAAGTCAGTTGTTTTTGATCTGGTGATCAAATGCTATCATGTATGCTCATAAGCTTGGTTTGTTGATCTGGGGAGGGTTTCATCGGCAAAGCTTTGTTGAAGATCTTTGATGTTATGCATAAGTGGTGTTGGTGAGGTTTCTCATAGAGATTCAAGATGCTAATGGTGATTGTGTTCGAGACTTGGTTGATTGGGATCATTGCTTTAGCATGTGTGAGCCTAAATTAGGTCCTGATTTATCTAGGTTATGGACCGACTTATTGTAACCTGTTGATTGGACCTCTCGATGTGTTTCTAGGATGTCTTAGGGGTTGGATATTATTCTTTTGGTCTCAAGCTAACATGTTTTGTAATTATGTAATTGTTTTATTGTCTGGTGGCTGACCTTATTGTTTGTGATTGAGGGTTTGTATATATATGATGTAAGATCTCATTGTAGATCATATGTGAGGATTAAAAAAGAATGTATATGAGCGAATAATGTAATAATCATTCGTGTAGAGGATTTGGTCAATCATTGGTGATCAAGTTAAGTTTATGTAAGAGGATTTAGTCCTCTAGTATTGAGATTAACCGAAACTATACTCAGGCATAGGAGATGCTACCATTGCAATTTGTTCTTTCTTTTGGATTGTAGTTTGGATTTTTATGTAGCCAGTGAGACTCCTTTTGTGATAAGCAGTGTGCTCTAGGCTATTGGCCTTCCTATAAATGTAGGCCCCTCAATTTGTATTCACATACTTACTGCAGAAGTATTATCTGACTGTGGGTAGGCTTCCCACCATGGTTTTTCCCTTTACTGGTTTTTCCACGTACAAAAATTGGTGTCATGTGGATGGTATTTATTCTCTAATTGTTGCTTGTACGTAATTGAAATATCTACTATCTCGGTAATTGGTTTATGCATTCCAGTATTGATCTTTTGGGTTCTGGTATTAAAGTTTTAATTGCTTGAAGGTTCCGATAATATGGTGACAACCGATTCCCCCCCCTCTCAGTTGTCTTTCGATTATTTGAACTGTCTAACAATTGGTATTAGAGCTCTGGCCCTCTTTGCAGAAGCTTAACCGCTTGAGGAAGATCCTATGGCGACTAACAGTTCCAGTTCATCTAGTTCATCTACTACTATCTTTAAGAGAGATATTCCTAGGCTTGATGGAACAAATTACAGAGTGGAAAATTCTGATGGAGACTCATTTGATATCTTGGTAAGGAAATTAATGAAATCATAGAGAATGGTGTTACACCTTTTAATCTGGCATCTGGCAATCCTCCTCCGAAAAACTTGGATAAGGAGCTTGAGAATGATTGTAGAGCTAGAGAAGCCATCTTGTGTGCACTTTTTGATCAACAAATAATGGGATTAACTGACAAATAAACAATAAAGGCTATATGCGACAAGTTGGAGGCTCTTAATGAAGGTGACCCTACTGTTAAGATTGATAAACTTGATGGTTACCGGGTGACATATGAAAACCTGAAGATGGAAGAAGATGAAAGGATTACTGCATTCATGGAAAGGGTAAATGAAATTGTTATGGGAATTCAATGTTGTGGTGGATCTCTAAGTGAAGATGAAATAGTTTCTAAAATTCTGAGAGCCTTACCACCGGCTTATAAGATCAAGGCTACTACAATTAATTAATTAAGAAAAATGGCTAATAGTTCTATCAACAAAGATACTATGGCTGGGAAATTATCTACTTTTGAGCTTGAAGAATTTGGACCTTCTAGAGCTGTGAAGTCTAAACCTTCTTTTCATGCATCTACATCATCAACTGGCAAGCAAGATTGGAAAGATTTGTATGCAAAGGAATTGGATGATATGAAGAGAGAAGATGAAGAATTTGAGCAACTTGAAGCCCTATTTTCTAGAAGAGTACCTAAAGGACTAGTAGGAAGTAAGTATGAAGGAAAAGCACCTTTTAAATGTTTTGCATGTAATAAGATACGTCATTTTTCATCTAGATGTCCTGAAAGGAATTCAATATTTGAAGAAAGAGCTAGAAGATATTTTAAGCCTAACCCTGGATATCACAACAAGTATAAGTACAAGAAAAATAGAGATAAATCATGCTACATTGTGGATGAGGAAGGTGTGACTGATTTTGATGATGAACCGACACAAGACACTACTAATGGTTCAGGCAATGGAAAGGAATGGGTGTTCCTGGCTATCAAGGAAGATGTTCCGGCACTGGAAGAGAATGTACCCAAAGAGAAGGCACTTGCTACTAAAATTGAAGATAAGGATGAATGGGTAATTGACAGTGGATGTTCACATCATATGACTGGAGATAAAAGGAAGTTTCTATCTTTGCAAGAATTTGATGGCAGTTTGGTTAGATTTGGAGATGATGTAGCATGCATGATCAAAGGAAAAGGAAATATATCATTAGATGGTAAGCACAATACTGATAATGTTTTTCTTATGTTGAAGGTTTGAGGCATAATATTTTGAGTGTAGGAAAATTGGTGGATATGGGATTTCAATTACAATCAAGGATGGAAAATGCAAAATCATTAATAGATCTGGTTTGGAGATTGCAACCGGTACTCAAACAAAAGGTAATATATTTCATTTGAATTTCAATGAGAAGACATGTTTGATTGCACAAATTGATGAGAGTTGGATATGGTATAAAAGGCTATGTCATGTGAAATTTGATTGCATAGTAAAGATCAGTTCAACTAAGGCAGTTAGAGATATACCTAAGATTGTGAAGCCCTATAATCTGGTATGTAAGGAATGTCAAATGGGAAAATGGATCAGAAACTCTTTTAAGAGTATACAAGACAAATTTAATGGTGTTCTTGATTTTATTCATATTGATTATGTGGACCTCCTAGAATTAAAAGTTTTCAAGGTGATAGATATTTTATGCTAATCATTGATGATTATTCTAGAATGATGTGGGTTACTTTTCTAAGGGAGAAATATGAGGCTTTTGAAAAGTTTAAAATCTTTAAAGCTAAAGTTGAAACTAAGACATGATTGAAGATTAAATGTTTAAGGTCAGATCATGGTGAATAATTCACATCCGGTGAGTTTAATAACTTTTGTGAGAAGCATGGCATAAGGACATAATTTTTTGCTCCTCAGACACCTTAGCAAAATGGAGTTGTGGAAAGGAAGAACATTACTATCTTGGATGTTGCTAAAACAATGATGATGGAATCTAATCTACCTCATATCTAATGGAGAGAAGAAGTAAGCACAACAATTTATACATTCAACAGATTTCATATCAAAGGAGAAACCGGTAAGACACCTTATGAATTATGGTTTGGCAATACACCTTGTTGGTTAACCAATTTGTCCCTTTCTTCAAATTATAATGTTTTCTTTCTTTGAATAATAATATGACTCTTGTACACCCCTTTATGAAAGAAAATAAATAAACCAATAGTTGGATGAACCAATTAAAAATCCATCCTCTGCATTAAAGGGTAGCTCCTCGTATGATTTACAATGAATTTTATGAAAAAAATTTGAAATGAAGACACTTTTAACCAGAAAGCATGAAAAGGATTTAGAATTCATCTATCACCACAAAGGAATGCTCCTAAAATAAACTAAGAGAATATTTTGATGATCAATTTCAAATAAGAGTTCACAGACTCCTATTCCCACTCACATTCATTTCACAAATTCAAAGAAAAGTAAATGCATAGTATGAATACTGATTGATTCTTTGTCATGTCTCATGGGACAAGGGAGATTAGCACAACTCAATCCACAATGAATTTACTTGCAAATAATGGTAACAATGAATCTAGAAAACATAGGAATAACTGATAACAAAATGATATTATGCACATTAGCTGATTTCTCAAGAAAGATCATCAATCCTCAAACACAGATTCAAAGACTACACATCATAACATTTCATTGAAAAACCAGTCGTTCTAGTTTCAATAAATTCATATAAAATAGACTTTTGTTTTTTCCTTCCAAAAAATCATAGTTTTTCGAACCTTAACATAAACTTACTTCCTAGCTTAAATAGCCTCCAGGCTCATAGTTTGTTACATAATAATTAAAACTTCACTTTAACTAGAGGTTAAAGAAACCATTTTCTTAAAACAAGAGAAACTAAAATAGCGGCCACAGAAAGGCTGACATCTCATCCCCTAATTGATCGTGACTCCATCATGGTAGAGGAAGCCACAGGTCTATCATGTTTTGCCGCAAAACTGCACATGCCACGCCACTCTAAATGTGTCGCCGAGAAGTTCAGGATGACTTGAAAATAGGGGATTCTAGTATGTTGAATTTGTTGCTTCCAGACTTCCTTGTCCATATTTACTTGTGTCACCCTTTCCTTGTGTGCTTCCAGATGATCGGAACAAACCGTGAGCATTGACTCAATCCTGGATACTTTTGTGAAATCATCTATAGTCAAGGATTTTGTCTTCTGAATGAACTGTATCCTTTCTTGGAAGATTTTTTTCATATTTGTGGCAACTTCAATTGTCTGAGCATCAACTTTCATAAGTTGTATGTCAATGCTTTTAAGATCTTTCTGCATTGTATCGGTTAAATTTTTGTCAGTCCCTTTAACAATTTAGTGGATTCTTCGTGGCCCTGTTTGATAATTGAATTATGCCACTCCATGTTTTTCTTTGATACATATAATACATTTTCATCCTATCTTTCCACAGGTTTTTCAGCTAATAACTTCATCACTCCAAATTTTTTTATATCATTCATCTGTGCAAGAACTGCCACCCATTTGGTCCTTTCTTTCTCCCAGGAAATGACCTCTAATTCTAATTCCTTGCTCACAATCACAACATCCTCATATACTTTCACTAGATTGATAATATAGTCTGAACCTTATTTTATTATGAGATCCAACCATTTATTAAACATCTCTACGACCATTCTATTTCTTTGAACCTGGTCCAACATCTTTTGATTTGTGAGAGATTTGGGATCAAATGATATTGCCACCTTTTACAAGGGCCGAGGATTTGGATGGTGAATGGAATTGATGTACTCAGCCATTTGAGTGATGATCTGCTTCAGCTCCCTTTTATCCTTCTCGTCTTTCCATGACTTAGAAATTATTCTATTCGTGGAAGACTCCAAATGTTTGACATCAACGACTCGCGAAGCAATCCCCAGATCAATCTTTTCTACTGTGAAGTCATCTTCGGTAGCTTTGTCTAAGTCTCTATCTAGAATAGGCTTGGCTACCTCGGTCATCCAATGACCTATTGCTTCATCTACTTCAAGCATTGTCTTTGTTTTGAGTCTTTTTGGCTAGGATATCCAAGACACTTGCTGATCATATCTTCTATAGGAATTGTAATTGGAACCACACTACGTTTCTTCCCAACAGTAGCTTCTAACCATTGCGGTGTGTTTGCAGGTTTTTTGGATGGAGGATTTGTCTGAGTATCTAGTGAATTGACAATAACCAGAGTGCTCATGGGATTCAATTCACCCTCTATTTCTTTACCTATGTCCATTTCTTGTACCACAGGCTCACCCAAATCCTGTTGATCCATTATTACTTCTACCTCTTCACTTGGATCTAGGTCCACAACAATCTGGCTTAATGTTGGCTTTTTTCTCTTTTTCTTGCTCCTTGACCGAGTTACTCAGGCTACTATACAACCTAACGGTGACCTTTTTGATCTCCTGGGTGGGATTTTTTCAACAATTAGCTTTGAACCACCTGCAACATCAACAATTTCATTAGTTGAAGAAATAGGAAGTTGAGTCACAGCATGTGAATCAACTCTTAGTTCATAGGAGGATATGAACAATCCCTTCTTAAATTTTTGGTCTCTCAATCACTTCTCAGTTCTCCTTACAACATTAAAAGTTTTAGCTTGAATATTATCATCTTCCTTTTTATTCCAATCGATCTCAGGGATTGGCTTCCCTTGAACTTCCTTGTGGAATTCTAGATCCAGAATATCTTCCCCTGTTTCCTCCTGTACTCCGGATACATTGATAGGAAGCTTCATGATGATTATTTGTTGTAGAGTAAACCTTGACCACAGTCTTCTCCTTACCTCATATTCATCATTGCAATTCTCCTAGTAATCTTCCAACTGGGTTCATGACAGAAGTGGTAATCCATATTTAGGTTTTCCATGACATAACCTCTGCTATCAAACCTACGTCTAGCAACATAGCGCTGCAAGTTCATCCTCTTAAATTCTAATTCCAAATTTAAAGCATCAGATATGGACTTATAGCTGTAGTATCCAAGTTCAATAGGAAAGATAACTCCAGATTTGCCTTTTGCCCCCAGCCTTTTATCATTATGAGCTAGTTTCCTACTCACCTCTATGAGTACATAGCTATCGAAGACATAGCTAGGTAGCTTGAATGGTTCACCTTCAAAACCACCTACCCAAAGATAGGTGAACTTGGGAAATTGGATGAAGAAGCTGCCATATATGCTTATCAACTCCATTTCTTCAGCTGACATTCTCTTGTTCACATCACCCTGTAATTCAAAAGCAAGTCTCCCTGCAAAGACACTATTCCATCTGGCAATATGTTCTACATGCTTTTGTTGCTGTAACAAATGATAGTAATCATAAACCTTCATACCATCCACCCGTGGTTCATTGAGTAAGCCAGACCAATCTCTAGTACAAGCTAATATGTAGAAAAGATAAGAGGACATATAAAAATTAGACATACCCACAAAGTTACTCAAACCTTCATGGAGTCTCTTTGCAATTACCTGCGCCCAGTCAAGATATTTGTCACCAGATAATAGCACCTGAATGTAAAAATACATCCAATCTTCCCAATAAAATGAGTGTGAATTCCCTTTTAGCCTATTTAGTAGTATAACAATGTTTCGCACTTCTGTGATGAAGTTCTCTCTGGTAAGGGGCTTCGGTAGCCGTGACCCTCCCTTTTGAACTTTATGGAGCTAGTTTCTTGCAATTACACTTCTATACACACTCCTCTCCTCAGAGAAGAAGGCGTATAAGGTCCCAATTAACCAATCCTCATATTATTCCTTGTGTGGGATTCCCATCGCTGCCATTATTGTTTCCCTATTAATACCAACTAATATCTCACCATCACTGTTCTTATGCATCTATTCTCTACATCATACCTATTCATGCAAGCTACCACCAAATCTGGGCATGGTGCAACAAGTGGAAATGTAGTGACTTCAATGAGACCACTTCTCACTATTTTCTCCATTATTGAACTAGCTTGAGGGTTCTTGGTTCTTTCTAAGAAATCTCCTAGATTGACGTGAGCCAAGGAAGTATCATCTAGTTTTGGTAATATGCTCACTAAGTATGATGTCTGACCAAGCTTCGACAATACTGACCTCATACTTCCTATCTATAATTTTAATCAAGAAATTCTAACACATGGTAGAATTCTACTCCAACAAACTAAATATTTTCTTCCTACACTAAAAATCTTCAGAACTAAATAAATACAACATAGGGGAATCATCTGAACTTACCCATTACCACCATGAATCTGTGAAACCTTCTTAGGAAAGTAGAGCTGAATTTAACTTCGGTATCTCCAATTCGCTTAATTATAGCAGTTGCAACCCTTACAAATTATGGAGATGAATTCATATATCCTTTTTAAAAAAGAAAAGAAAATACTGAGAAAAACTACACACGCTTCATAATGATCCATTTAAATGTGTGAAGTAATAGTGAAATGACTGAAAATCTAACACTTTCTTAATTGCCCATCACTTCTGCACAAACAGTTGATGTCCTCATGATTACTTTCCAGATTTAGAATTTTAAACTGTTAGATGTCGGGAATATTCCTTCTTGTTGTGCTACCTCCAATGTTAGCAAATTCTTTAGAATCAACTTGAAGTGAACCTTTTGAACCTTGAACCATCTCACAAAGAGTTCAATGGTTCAAGTTCATCCGAGAAGAATGATAGTGAACTAGCAGCTCAAAACAATACCAGGAACGAGCAATAACCATGACTAACAAACAAAGAACTTTGAACCTTGAACTGATGAACTATTGAACCAAAGAAACAATTGGTTCAAGGTTCAAGTTCAAAACCGACTTAAAACACATTGACAATGCTCGTTAAATACCATTACATAGTCACAACTCACAAAAAGACGTTTTGAATCTTGAACCAAAAAAAGGTTCATAGGTTCAAAGTTCAAAATGCATAACAATAATGTGTTTTCTTTGGTGGAGATAAAGGCCACTAAAGACATTTACCTAAAACGCACCTTGAACCTTGAACCAATTGAACTATTTTTAAAGTTCAACGATTTGGGTTCAAGATGAAGAGGTACAAAAGACCCGAAGAATAGAGACACCAAAAGGCAACCCATAAGCTTGGACATTTTAAATGAGAAATTGTGGGTGCTAACACACCTACAGTTAAATATTTCAGAATCTTTGGTAGTAAATTTTATATTAGGAGAGATGATTTCATTGGAAAATTTGATCCTAGATGTGATGAAGGAATATTTCTTGGTTATTCTAATCAAAGCAAAGCATATAGATGTTATAACAAGAGATTGCAGAGAATTGTGGAGAGTGCTAATGTCAAGGTGGATGAGATGAATAGAAGTCAAATCAGAGTTTATGAGCAAGAACCGGCAGTGAAAATGATCATTACTGAATCGGTAACACCTTTACCAAAATATAATGTTGAGCCAGCTACTCTAGCAATATCAGAAAATTAAACAGTAACTGAAGAACCGAAAAGAGGAACCGATAATCAAAAGACTCCTAGGTATGTAAGGTTAAATCATTCAAAAGATCAGATCATTGGGGATAAGAATAATGAAGTGATGAGAAGAAGGAGATTGGCAGCTAATGAGGTATGTTTAATTTCTCAAGTTGAATCGGTATCAGTAATTGAAGCATGCAAAGATGAATGTTAGATGAAAGATATGGAAGAAGAATTAGATCAGATAGAGAAGAATAACACATGGATTTTGGTTCCTCAATCTAAAAATAAGAATGTTATTGGAACTAAATGGGTTTTTAGGAATAAATTAAATGAAGATGAACAAGTTTTAAGGAATAAAGCTAGATTGGTTTGTAAAGGATATTCTCAGAAGGAAGGAATTGATTATAGTGAAACTTCTGCACCTATAGCTAGGATTGAAGCTGTAAGATTATTTCTTGCCTTTGTTGCACATAAAAACTACAAGGTTTATCAGATGGATGTTAAGTGTGTATTTCTGAATGGGGATCTTGATGAGGAAGTTTATATTGAGCAGCCTGATGGTTTTTCACTTTCAGATGATAAAAACATGGTTTGCAGGTTAAAGAAAGTCTTATATGGATTGAAATGGGCACCTCAAGGTTGGTATGCAAGGTTGGACAAATATCTTTTGAAGCTTGGCTTCACTAAAGGTTTGCAAATTACTCAGACTGATAAAGTTATTTTCATCTATCAAACTAAGTATGCTAGGAAATTGTTGAAGAAATTTGGTATGGAAGACTCTAAACCGGTAAGTATTCCTATGGTTACAAGTGAGAAATTGACAAGGAAAGATGAATCTGCACCAATAAATCCTACAATATACAAGTCTATGATTGGAGTTCTTCAATATTTGACTCAGACTAGACCGGATATAGTGAATGCTATTTGCATTGCATCAAGATATCAAAGTGATCCTAGAGAAAATCATGAGAGTGCGGTGAATCAATTTTTAGATACTTACAAGGTACATCAGAATATGGTTTGTGGTTCCCTAAAGATGATGACTTTAATTTATGTGCATATGCAGATGCAGATTGGGTAGGTGATGTTGATGACCAAAAAAGTACTTCTGGTGGAGCTTTCTTTCTTGGAAAGAAACTTATTTCATGGATCAACAAGAAACAGTCATGTACTTCTTTATCTATTGTTGAAGTTGAGTATGTTGTTACTGCTACTAATTGTACACAAGTTCTATGGATGAAGTGAATGTTGAAGGACATAAAAGTGCATTGCATTGGACCGGTAGTTATTCACTGTGATAACTGTGTTGCTATAGACATATCAAAGAATCTGGTATTTCACTCTAAGACAAAGTACATATCTATCAAGTATAAATTTTTGAAGGAGAAGGTGGAAGAAAATGAGGTTAGACTGGTTTATGTGAACACTAAAGAGAAGATTATAGATATTTTCACTAGACATTTGCCTAAAGAATCATTTGAGTACCTCAAAGACAGATTAGGGGTTTCTGCCCCTCCGACAGAGAACTGATTGATGTTATTTGGCATCAGTTCAGTATACATTATTAGAGATATTATGCATTCTAGATTGATGTGGGGATGCTATTGCTCGGGGGGGTAGTTAGTTTTTTGATTCAGTGGCTTTTGTTTTTGCTTTCATATTTATGTCAAATTCCTGGCATTGATGTCAAAGGGGGAGAGATATTCATGTGAAAAACTTAAGGGATATATACATTAGGAGGAGAAATTTGCAGAACTTAATTATGATATCATCTACAGGGCGAGTATGGATCAGAACTTCATTGCTATATTTTTGAGTGGGAAATTTGTTTGGCATTTCTTAGCACTTAGATGTTTTTCACGTCTAGTGTTGCCATCAATGCCAAAGGGGGAGATTCTTGGCCATTTGGAGGAATTGATTATGTGTTGCATTGATCTTTTGTTATTGATGTCAACACTAGTTTTTCCTGGCTTCTTTATCGGTATCCTTCTGGTCTTGGTAGGTTGTTTGGTTTCTGGTTGGTTAGATCATGATGATCCAGTATGCTTTGGTATGTTTTGTCTTTTGGAATTGGCTTAGATATGCTACTCATATTCATGTTCAATTAGTTGGTTTTGATCTGGTGATCGGATGCTATCATGTATGCTAATAAGCTTGGTTTGTTGATCCGGTGAGGGTTTCACCGACAGAGCTTTGTTGAAGATCTTTGATTTTATGCATAAGTGGTGTTGGTGCGGCTTCTAGTAGAGATTCAGGATGCTTATGGTGATCGTGTTTGAGACTTGGTTGATTGGGATCATTTCTTTAGCGTGTGTGGACCTAAATTTGGTCCTGCTTTATCTAGGTTATGGATCGGCTTAATGTAACATGTTGATTGGACCTCTCGATGTGCTTCTGAGATGTCTTATGGGTTGGATATTATTTATTTAGTCTCAAGCTGACATTTTTGTAATTATGTAATTATTTTATTAGCTGGTGCCTGACCTCATTGTTTGTGGTCAAGGGTTTGTATATATATGATGTAAGATCTCATTGTAGATCATATGCGAGGATAAAAAAGGATGTATAGGAGCGAATAATGTAATAATCATTCATGTGGAGGATTTGGTCGATCATTGGTGATCAATTTGGGTTTATGCAAGAGAATTTAGTCCTCTGGTATTGAGCTTAACCGAAACTATACTTAGGCATAGGAGATGCTATCATTGTAGTTCATTCTTTCTTCTATATTGTAGTTTGGATTTTTATGTAGTTAGTGAGACTCCTTTTGTGATGAGCAGTGTGCTCTAGGCTGTTGGCCTTCCTGCAAGAACAAGCCCCTTAATTTGTATTCACATACTTACTGCAGAAGTATTTCTGACAGTGGATAGGCTTCCCACCATGGTTCTTCCCTTTACCGGGTTTTCCATGTACAAATCTTGGTGTCATGTGGATGGTATTTATTCTCTAATTGTTGCTTGTACTTAATTGATATATCGGCTATCTTGATAATTGGTTTATGAATTCCAGTATTGACCTTTTGGGTTTTGGTATTAAAGTTTTAATTGCTTAAGGTTTCAATAATCTAGTGACAACTGATTCACCCCCCCCTCTTAGTTGTCTTTCAGTTATTTGAACTATCTAATAGTCTTCAACAGTACTGGGAGCAACAACTCAAGAATTCACAATCGAAAGAAAAGTCAAACATTGATCAGGAGCAGGAACGATGCTGAGCTGTCAATATTTTGTCCTTTTGATAGAAATCTGCTATAAAAGCAGAATGATGTTCATTATAAAAACAGTTTGAGATTTGTAGACTTATGAGAGCTCTGACAAGTTCGAGCCTCTTTTCTTGTTTCTCTTATGAAATAGTTATTTTGGTAGTGTTTGTTCTTTGCAAATAATAGTGATGATAAATTCTTAAGGACTTATACTTGATGATATGTGATTGTACTTTACTATTTTTGTATGAGGTAAAATATAACTCTACGTGGATTTCCAGTGTGTTATATCTCTTGCTTTGTTTAATTCAGTATTTCATTGGTGAATCACACAGTTTTATAAATAATTGAGAGAATATTTCTAGTTATTTGTAAGATTGTTCTTTATCATTATTGATTATTTTAGAAAGGCATGTATTGAGATACTAGCTTAGGATATCAGAATTCATTTCAGCATTTAAATTCATTTGTTTGTCTTCTTTTCAAAACATTTAAAAAATTGTGAACTATAATAGAAATAATCCTCCAGAAAATGCAAAACTGGGTTATCTTAAAGGAACTAATCAGAATCCCCTCGTATAAAAGTAGTTGATATATGCTACTGAGAAAAATCACATGCAGGGTCTCATAAGACATCTCGATCCTTGAGGTATAGGTCTCCTATCCCTTTCAAGTGTTAGTTAGATGAGAGGGGGGGTGAATCAGATAAACTCACAATACAAAATATTCATCAGATTCAACCTCGGTAGAACTTACTTGATATGAAACTATGACTGTAAATCATTCAAACTCATAAACTGATAAACTTGAAACAACAAAACACATTTAACACCAGATTTAACGTGGAAACCCAAATAGGGAAAAACCACTGTGGGATTTCGGACCCACAAAGAAAATATACTCTTCTATAGTATACTCGGTTAAAAGCCAATCCTGTTAAAGATTACATAAACACATTTCTAGATGTGACCCGGTCAAGGGATTTCCCTCAGATCTATCAGAATCTTGCACTTTGTTAGAAGTGACCTTGTCAAAGGATTTCAAACACTCAATTAGAATGTTACCTTGCTAGAGGATTTACAAATAAGACTGTTAGGTCCACTCGGTTAAGAGATTTCCTGTCACTTACAAAAATAAATAATAGTAATAAAATATATCTATTAGGATTCCCATAGATACTGAGAGGGGGGGTGAATCAATATCTAACCAGTGAGTAGAATTTCTTATCTTAAAACATGCAGAACATATTATATCAGTGTACCGATATGCAAGAAATAATGCAATAAACAGAGTTAAAAACATCCACATGAAAAGCACACCATGACACAAGGATTTAATGAGGAAACCCAGTGTGGGAAAAACCTCGGTGGGATTTGTGACCCACAATATCCACTTACTGGCCAATAAGAGAATATTACTTACAAGAGGGTCCTGCACATGCAAGAAGGCCAATTGCCTAGAGCTCACTGCTCAATGGGAAGTCTCATTGACTTACAATGTGGATTTATACAAATCCAATATCTTGTACTGCTTTGCAATAGCATCTATAATGCCTGATCTAGTACTAGTTGCTGCTCTGCTTCTTACATAAACCCTTTAACCTTTATTTTGCATAATAGGTCTGCCTTAATATTTTTCCCTTTCGCTTACATCACTTTCTTAACTTACAAAATATCTACAATGATCTCTCTTATATATAAGAGTCATTTTACAACATGCCAAGTCAGCTTACAAAGTTTTTACAATAATAAACAAAATAAATATAACAAAATCCTATCGGCCTCTGTGCCGGTATACTTCCTTTCTTTGTGCCAGTGTCGGTGTCCTGAGTTCTGGTGTAGAGTCTGATCGTTGATGCCAGTGAACTATCATGCCGATGTAATGCCTTGCCAGTGCCATAGGATTGTAAGGTTGCCATCAATGACAAAACCTTCAATCACCTACAATGTCTCATTGGAGTGTGCATATGCCAACAATATCTGCAACTTCACATATGAAATGTTAAAGCAGACTCTATGTGCTCAAAATAATCTTGTCAAAAGACTTATCTTCCTCCTTGTTGGGCTTCTCAATCTATTCTTCAATCAGATCTCCAATCTTCTATACTTGGTAATCACCTCTGCAGTATCATTGCTCTTCTATTTGCCCACATACTTTGTTCATCAAATTTTCTTTATTTATAAGCAATTCCTAACTGCTTAATCTCCTTAATCACATTTCCCATGATTAATCCTAACCATCAGATCTTCAAACTTGACTAGGTTCATTGAATCCTTCGAACTGAAAGATGTTTTATATTGCCTTGAAACTTGTATCCCTTCCTTGGTACTTATGCTCGGTTATGATCGTTCAATCTATGTTGTTGATCCAACTCTTGAATTTTCATTGCCATTGATCCTTAACAAACTTCTTGCACGACATTCCAATCTTCTATAAATCTCCAACTCATTGGTATCCTTCATTTAATAATGTATTTATTCATCCAATGCATTTTGTTACTGCTCAGTTGATACTCGGTAAATACTAAACTTTACTCGGTAACTTCTTTTTTCTTTAACTGACACTGGTAACCTTGGTGTTTACTGACTAGCTCCTTGCTCGGTGAAATAGATCAGTATCAAACCTTTACTCATTCTGTTGCATGAAATATTTTCTCCTTCTTATTTAGTCTTCAAATACACATATATAGGATATCAAAATAATCAAAATATCATAATCTCATCACTGTCTAACTCGATAATAGTTGCCCATTGAATAACTTATTACTCCCCTTCATTTTCACATTCTTTCTGTGTCACTTACCGACATCTTTATACTCATCAAAACATACTCTTTAAGATATGGCAACATCATACTGAATCAGAAAATCAATTGCTTGACATCAATGACAAAATAATATTATTAAGACAGTAATCATCCTTTATCAATTATATCATCAATCTCCAACAACCTTCTCAATATCATCATACGAACAAACTTATTGTAATGCCAACATCAAGAACATAAACTTATGGTTTAGAGTAAGAGTTTATGAATGTTGAGCAAACTCAAAACTCACATCAACATAATATGGTGCTAGAAGGAGGGCCTAAAGTACTAGACCTTAAGAAACCTAGGTAGTTTAAGATTGGGTACAAAAGAGTCACTAGGTCTAGGCCGTGTGATCCTGGTGTTCGGTTTCAAGAATTACCAGATAGGAGGAAATGAAGGCCTAGGGCTAGTTTATCCGGACCAAATTTAGAAAGTAATAATAGAGGACAATTGTAGAATCAATTGCAACATCCATTGCATCCACCACCTCCTCCAATGGTGTAATTTAATGCGAAATCACCTATCAGGTTCAATTTTTACCATGATTTACCCAAAAAATCCTTACAAATTGTGTCCAAAGTTTCAAATTCATGGTGATACGGAAGTGTATCTTAAGGTTTTCAAAGATATGTGTGGAAGAGCTCAAATTTAGCATGAAGATGTAGTGTGTAGGTTGTTTTCGTATGCTCTAATGCCCACCAAAATACCCTAGAGAAACTAAGCATCTAACATACTAAATGGAGATAAAAAAAATAAAAATTTACATCTAATTCTACACATCATATCTTCTATACAATGAATTCACATTCATTATCATTTAAGTATAAAGAACATAAACTGTTCACATAAGTTCATTAACCAAATATGAAAGGAGTATAAACATCACAATCATTACAACTATCTCTCTAGGGTAGCTTAACGTCATTATGTAATTAACTATCGTAAGCAATACCAATTTACTCACTTGATTACCACACTTATCATCAATTAATCCTTAATCTTACTCAAATGCAACTTATATATTTTCTTCCATTACAATCTGCAACTTACTTGATTACTTAATCATTATGAGATGCATTGTACTCTAACATGATATGTTTACTCTTTCCATGCAAGAAAAATCACTTTTTTCTTAAATTCAATTTTATAACCAAATCCAATTATGCTTAATCGTTTATCCATTTTCTATCTACATGATCTTATTCATTTATAATGATAATGTTCTTAGGATAACCAGTGAACAACTGAGAGGCGGGGGGGGTGAATCAATTGTTAATAGATTATATCAATCAATCCACTTTACAACCTTAAACCAGTGCACATAAACATTAAGTATCGGAATAGCAGAAATAGATATCAGTAAGCAATAAAACTTAAGAATAAAACAAATAACTAACACAATGCAATCATACCACATAACACCATGATTTATACATGGAAAACCTGGTAAAGGGAGAAACCATGGTGGGAAGCCTACCCACAGTCAGATGATACTTCTGCAGAAAGTATGTGATACAATAAGGGGCCTGCACATGCATGAAGGCACATTTCCTAGAGCGTAATGCTCATTACAAAAGATTCTCACTAACTACAAAGAGGTTATAACCACCTCAAGATACTTGAACAACAATCCAGTAGATTGAACTACCAAAGATAGCATCTACCATGCCTAATTATAGTCCCAGTTAAGCTCAAATATCGAAGGCCTTTGACCTCTTCCTTAAACCCAATTCGATCACCTATGATTGACCAAAACTCCTTTGCATATGATATTGCATTTCATTCCATATACTTTTTCATTCGATATACAATGAGATCTTACATAATTTATACAAACCCTAAGGCCTAAACCAATTAGGTCGGCCATCTAAAAGATATTACAATAAGATCATTACATACATCCACATTACAATGATGTGCCATGTCCACTTATACCAAAACAATATTAACCAATCCATAAAAAATCCCAGTAATGTGTAGAGAACATGTTAACATGATACCGGTCCATAACCTAGATAGGTATCAGACCTATTCTAGGTCCACCACACCAAAGCTATGTCTTCAAGCAGTTGAAGCTCGACCAATGATCACCTTCAGCATCCTTAACTCCATCTAGAAGCCGCACCAACACCACTTATGCATCTTGTTGAGAATTCTCAACAAAAGCTCTACCAGTTAAACCTTAAACCCATGCCAGTAACACAAGATCTTCTACCGGTAACCAAAAACCTGTCTGTCGATAACAGTTAGTGTTGATAACCAACCATAATAGCTAGTGTTGACATCAATGACAAAACATCAATGCAACACATAATCAATTCCTCCATAATACCAACAATCTCCCCCTTTGGCATTGATGGCAACAATAGATGTGAAAAACATCTAAGTACTAAGAAATGCCAAACAAGTCTCCCCATGTGGAAGACAACCAACAATCTCCTGAATATCAATAACTCTCCCCCTGTGAATAATATCTATGGAAAGTTCTAAATTTATTTTTCACATCAGTATCTCTCCCCCTTTAACATCAATGCCAAAAATCTGACAAAAATATCAAAGCAAGAATGTAAGCCTCTAAATCTCAAAGCTAACTACTCCCCCTGAGTAGTAGCACCACACGTAAGTGCCAGAATGAATAGTATCTTTGATAATGTATGTCGGACTGATGCCGAATCACATCAATCAAGTCTTTGCCAGAGGGGCAGAAACTCCTAACCTGTCTCTCAAATACTCAAATGATTCCTTAGATAGTGGTTTAGTGAATATATCTACAATTTGTTCTTTAGTATTCACATAAACCAATTTGACTTCCTTTTCTTCCGCCTTGTCCTTCAGAAAGTTATATTTTATTGATATGTGTTTAGTCTTAGAGTGAAATACTGGATTCTTAGACATGTCAATAGCTGCAAAGTTATCACAATAGATAACTATCAGTTCACTACAATTTACCTTTATATCCTTCAACATTTGTTGATCCATGATATCCTTCACCATTTGATGATCTGTAGTAGATAAAGAAATGCATGACTATTTTTTGTTGATCCATGAAACCAATTTCTTTCCAAGAAAGAAAGCTCCACCAGAAGTGCTCTTCATGTCATCAGTATCACCTACCCAATCTGAATCTGTATATGCACATAAAGTGAAGTCATCATCTCTAGAATACCATAAGCCATATTCTATTGTTCCTTGCAAATACCAAAATATCCTCTTTACTGCACATTCATGATTTTCTTTAGGATTAATTTGATATCTTGAAACAATACTTACTGCATTCATAATATCTGGTCTAGTCTAAGTTAGATATAACAAGCCACCAATCATAGACTTATACCTTGTTGAATTTATCGGTACTGATGTTTCTTTGATAGGCAATTTCTCACTTGTCACCATAGGAGTACTTACCGGTTTGAAGTTAACCATACCAAACTTCTTCAACAATTCCCTCAGATACTTAGTTTGACAGATAAAAATGCCTTTGTTAGTTTGAGTAATCTGCAAACCTAAGAAAAATATCATCTCACCAATCATGGATATTTCAAACTCATTCTGCATATTATTAGAGAATTTCATGCATAATTTATCTTCACCTCCAAAAATGATATCATCAACAAATACTTCAATAATTAGAATATCATCATCAGTGATCTTATAATATATATTACTATCAGCACTACATTTAGTAAAACCAAGCTTCAAAAGATATTTATCCAACCTTGCATACCAAGCTCTAGGAGCCTGTTTCAGTCCATATAAAGCTTTCTTCAATCTCCAAACCATATCTTTATCACCTGTCAATGAAAATCCATCAGGTTGCTCAATGTATACCTCTTCCTCAAGTTCACCATTTAAAAATGTACATTTAACATCCATTTGATAGACCTTATAATTCTTATGAGTTGCATAGGCAAGAAATAGTCTAACAACTTCAATTCTAGCTACAAGTGCAAATGTCTCACCATAATCAATTCCTTCCATTTGAGAATATCCTTTACAAACTAGTCTAGCCTTGTTTCTTATAACTTGACCATCCTAATTTATTTTATTCCTAAAATCCCATTTAGTTCCAATAACATTCTTATTTTTAGGTTGGGGAACTAAAGTCCAAGTCTCATTCTTCTCTATCTAATCTAATTCATCTTACATAGCCTTTAACAAATGTTTATCTTTGCAAGATTCAATAACAGATGTCGATTTAATTTGAGAAATAAAACATACCTCTTCATTTGTCAGTCTTATTCTTGTCATAACTCCCTTGTTCCTATCTCCAATGATTTGATCTTCAGAATAATTTAACCTTACATACCTTGGTGTCTTCTGAACTTCAGGTTCACTGATCTGATCATCAGCCAGAGTTGATATTTCTGATTGTGTCAGTGTAACTATCTCAGTGTCCTGTACCGGTTGAGGCATTGCCAGTTCAATTATAATCATTTCCACTGTCAGTTCTTGGTAATATGATATAGATTGATTTTTGTAATGCTCATCCACTTTCACATTTGCGCTCTCCATAATTTTTTGCAATCTTGTGTTATAACATATATATGCTTTTCTTTGAATTGAATAACCAAGAAATATCCCTTCATCAAATCTAGGATCAAAATTTCCAGTTGAATCATCACTTTTGATATAACATTTACTTCCAAAAATTCAGAAATATTTAACAGTAGGTGTATGTTCAAACCATAGTTCATAAGGGGTCTTACCGGTTTCACCTTTGATGTGAACTCTGTTGAATGTGTAGACTATTGTACTCGCTGCTTCTCTCTAGTAGATGTGAGGCAATTTGGCTTCCATCATCATAGTTCTTGCTACATCCAAAATGG
This sequence comes from Cryptomeria japonica, assembly GCF_030272615.1. Lineage (NCBI taxonomy): Eukaryota > Viridiplantae > Streptophyta > Pinopsida > Cupressales > Cupressaceae > Cryptomeria > Cryptomeria japonica. Next base: position 700,557,543 of record NC_081412.1, on the reverse strand, counting down.
TTTTGTTCTTCTTTTCCACAATTCCATTCTGCCAAGGAGTCCTAGGTGTAGATAATTGCCTCCTAATTCCATTTGTCTCACAATAACTATTAAATTCATGAGAAGTGAACTCACTGCCTTGATGTAATCTTAGATATTTGATTTTCAATCCAGATTCTATTTCTACCTTAGATTTAAAGATCTTGAATTTCTCAAAAGCTTCAGACTTCTCCCTAAGAAAAGTCACACACATCATTCTAGAATAGTCATAAATTATCAGCATGAAATACCTATCACCTTGAAAGCTTATAGTCCTTGCTGGACCACATAAATAAGTGTGAATCAAATTAAGCACATCATTAGATTTATCATGTATGCTCTTAAAAGAAATTTTAACTTGCTTTCCCAATTGACATTCCTTACATATCGGATTATGAGGTTTCATAATCTTAGGTATATCTCTAACTGCCTTTTTTGAACTTATCTTAACAGTAGAATCAAAATTAACATGACACAACCTCTTATGCCATAACCAACTCTCATCAATATGAGAAATCGAACATGTCTTATTTCTAGTGTTCAAGAGAAAGATATTACCTTCAGTCTGAGTATCGGTTGCCATCTCCAAACCAGTATTGTTAATGATTTTGCATTTTCTATCATTAAACTGAAGTTGAAAACCCTTGTCCACCAATTGACCAACACTTAAAAGGATTTTCTTTAAACCTTCTACATAATAGACATTATCAGTGTTATGTTTTCCATCCAAAGAAATAATACCTCTACCTTTGATCATACATGCTTTGTCATCTCCAAATATGACTTGACCACCATTGTATTCTTGCAGAGATAGAAATTTTCTTTTATCTCCAGTCATATGATGTGAACATCCACTATGAATTACCCATTCATCCTTGTCTTCAACTTTTGATGCCAGGGCCTTTTCTTCATTCTCTATAGCCGGTGTTGATTCATCTTCCTTTAAAGCATAAAACACCCATTCCTTTCCATTGTCAGATCCACTAGCAGAGTCTATTGTTGGTTCATCCTCAGAGTCATCACTTACTCCTTCCTCAGCCTCTATGTAGCATTGTTTGTTTCTCTTAAATCTATATCTGTTCTGATTAGGCTTAAATGATTTCTTAACTCTCTCTTCAAATCTTGCATTCCTTTTAGGACATCTAGATGCAAAATGACCAATCTTATTACATGCAAAACATTTAAAAGGTTCTTTTCCTTCATACTTACTTCATGTTGCTCCTTTAGGTACTCTTCTAAAAAATAAGGCTTCAAGTTTCTCAAATTCTTCATCCTCTTTCCTCATATCTTCCAACTCCTTTGCATATAATGCTTTCCAACCACTCTTTCTAGTAGATGTTGATGCATGAAAAGCAGGTTCAGATTTTGCAGCTCCAGAAGGTCCAAATTCTTCAAGCTCAAAAGAAGATAATTTCCAAATCAGAATGTCTCTGTTAATTGAAGTGTTTGCCATTGTTCTTAGCTCATTAATTGCAGTTGCCTTCATCTTGTAAGCCAGTGGAAGGGCTCTCAAGACATTGGAAACTATTTCATCTTCACTAAGAGATCCTCCACAACATTGAATTCCCATGACAATCTCATTTACTCTTTCCATAAATACAACAATTCTTTCATTATCTTCCATCTTCAAGTTCTCATACCTTACCCAATAACCATCAAGTTTAGCAATTTTGATAGTAGGATCACCTTCATTCAGAGTTTGCAGTTTATCCCACATAACCTTTGCTGATGATTTATCAGTTAATCCCATGATTTGTTGATCAGTAAGTGCACACAAGAGGGCTTCTCTAGCTCTGCAATCATTTTCAATATTCTTGTCCAAGTCAGCAGGAGCAGGATTGCCAGATGTCAAATTATAAGGTGTGTATCCTTTCTCAATGATCTCCCAAATATCCATGCCAAGACATCTGAGATGAGTCTCCATTTGGATTTTCAATATCCCATAATTTGTTCCATTCAGCTTAGGGATTTCTCTTCTAAAAATAGTTGTCGGTGGATTAGAAGTGTTAGATGCCATAGGATCTACCTCAAGCAGTTAAGCTTATGCAAAAGAGGACCAAATCTCTGATACCAATTGTTAGGATAACCAGTGAACAACTAAGAGGAGGGGGTGAATTAGTTGTTAACAAATTATATAAATTAATCCACTTTACAACCTTAAATCGGTGCACATAAACATTAAGTACCTGAATAGCAGAAACAGATGGCGGTAAGCAATAAAACTTAAGAATAAAATAGAGAACTAACACAATGCAACCACACCACATAACACCATGATTTGTATGTGGAAAACCCAGTAAAGGGAAAAACCACAGTGGGAAGCCCACCCACAGTCAGATGATACTTCTGCAGAAAGTATGTGATACAATAAGGGGCTTGCACATGCTAGAAGGCACATTGCCTAGAGAGTACTTCTCATTACGAAAGAGTTTCACTGACTACAAAGAGGTTATAACCACCTCAAGTTACTTGGACAACAATCCAGTAGAGTGAACTACCAGAGATAGCATCTACCATGCCTGATACTATTTGAGAGACAGGTTAGGGGTTTCTGCCCCTCCAATAGAGACTTGATTGATGTGGTTTGGCATCAATCTGGCATACATTATTAGACATACTATTCATTCTAGAATTGATGTGTGGTGCTACTGCTTAGGGGGAGTAGTTAGCTTTGAGATTTTGAGGCTTACATTCTTGCTTTGATATTTTAGTCAGATTTATGGCATTGATGTCAAAGGAGGATAGATAGTGATGTGAAAAATAAACTCAAAACTTTACAGAGATATTATTCACAAGGGGAGAGAGACTGATATTCAGGAGATAGTTGGTTGTCTTCCATAAGGGGAGACTTGTTTGGCATTTCTCAGTACTTAGATGTTTTTCACATCTAGTGTTGCCATCAATGCCAAAGGGGGAGATTGTTGGCATTATGGAGGAATTGATTATGTGTTGCATTGATGTTTTGTCATTGATGTCAACACTAGTTGTTATAGTTGGTTATCGACACTAGTTGTTACCAACAGACAGGTTTTTGATTACCGACAAAAGATCTTGTATTACTGGCATGGGTTTAAGGTTTAACCGACATAGCTTTTACTGAGAATTCTTGATAGGATGTGTAACTAGGAAAATGGAATGCATCAAAGCAATATCAATTAGCTAACCACAAAGCTAAATTGAAATGAAATAAAATCCTAATTACACTCAATAGAAGCATTGAAAACAAGACATTCAAAATACATAAAAATCCATCACCAATGTCTCTTCCAATTGACCTCCATTATCCTTCTTTCTCCTCCAAATAGCAGATTTGTGTGGATCTCACCTACAAGTGCAAAAGCATGAAGCAAGATTGATTTTGATAGTGCGAGGATACTAGAAGCATGGTTGATTGATTTGATCCTTTGATTGAAGAAACTCATCCAATTTACAGACAAATTGGAGAGAGGACAAGATTAGCATGAAATTGATATTTTAGGCAATTGATTTCAAAAATGGCAAAATTGAGTTGAAGGAAGAAGGTTATGACACCTTCTATCTATGTCATGAATTATGACATATTGCCAATGCAAAGGTTAGAGGACTAAAAGCTTTATGACATCTTGCTATGCCAACAGTATGACGCATGAGAAATTCATGCTTCCACCAAAGCACAAAAAGAGGGAGAGACTAGAGAGGAATTGATTAGGTGGAAATTGAATTTAGAAAATGAGGTGGAAATTAGGAATTAGGAAAATTACAAATAAGGTTAGAAATGATGAATTGGAAATTAGGAAATTAGAAATTGATGAAATTAGAAAATTAGGTGAATTAATTAATAATTTTTCATTCATTAATTAATTCACAAAAAGAGGGGGAATTAATTAGCCAATTAAATAAATATTTAATTGTGACAAGAAGACTTAGGATAAATAAATAAATTATTTAAACTAGAGGGAAAATGACGAACAAGATTAAATGAATAAATCATAATACCCTAGAAGATGAATTAGAAATGCAAGGACAACAATTAGATCTTGACAAAAGATAGTTGATGTAGGGTCGATTTGATCATGATTTTGACTGACAAAGGACTAGTGTTGATAAATGATTAAAATTGGTTGACAAAAATCAATGACAAATTGACCAAGATTGACAAGGAGATCAAATTGAAAAGCGCCAATTGACATGATTAAAGAAGACAAGGATCGATGACAAATCGATTGCAAAATGACAAAATTGGCAAGGACAAGGATCGATGACGAATCGATCGCAAAATGACAAGATTGACAAGGACAAGGATCGATGACGAATCGATCGCAAAATGACGTGATTGACAAGGAAAAGTATCAATGATGAATCGATCGCAACAATGACGTGATTTGACAAGGACAAGGATCGATGATGAAATGATCGCAAAAATGATGATATTGACAAGGACTAGGATCGACCAAAATCATGATTGAAGATTTGTTATCGACAAGACCTAATTCAAAAGCGATAAAAATGAGGAATGCAGAAGAAGGACTCGATTCTTGCAAATGATAAAGACCAAGTGCGCAACATAGAAGAAATGTTAATGCGATGCAAGAACCCTAAAATAAGGCAATGCGCAAATGTTAAAGTATGACTCCGCAAGCATTGACCATTTTTAGATGTCTACATTTTGCCCCTTTTTGAGACAATGCGATTCTAAGTGTTGTTTCAAAGAACAATAATGAAAATGCCCCAGACAATAACAATGACATATGCATGCCCCCTCGAGGAATTGGCCAAAAAAATCCAAAAAAGAGGCCAAGTGATCAATAAGAATGACAGAAGATGATAGGTTCGAACGGACTGCCAAGACTGACGGAAGAAATGTTAGTAAGCAAAAATTAGATGGGACAGTTAGAGATGAAGGAAAACTTGCTTTTAAAAATGCACATAAGTAGGTGAGAACCTTTATTTAATGTAGCAAAGTGGATGCAGAGCATCATGGCATTGAAGGCTAGAGCTGGAATGCAACCCCTTTTGCAAAAGACAGACACATCGCACACAAGGAATGAGTGAAGCATCCTAGGGTGCATACATCAAGGGTCGAGGTATGTGAGGTGTTCACAAAGAGAATGTACTTATCACAAAAACCCAATGATATAGTTGCCCCAGTTTGTGACAAACATTCCACAAACAGCAAACACAACAAAAAAAGAAAGGGACCATGAACCATCCTAGTCACTCTAAATCACTCAGTGACATCATCGAGCAACATAGGAACATGATCGAAGGCAAAGATAAATCAGTAAAAAGATAAGATGCACAAATTCAACCAAGTCAAACAAACAGTCTAATCGTCATTGTCAAAAGTGGAAAACAAGAATGATCATGCTGTCTAGTTTCAGGGAATGTGGTACCCCGTCGAAGATAGGACACAGTCTGGTTTTGAGTATACCACACCATGTATAAGACCCATGATAATGTTGACAAGGACCAATGGTAATGTTGATGCTATTTGGATTGATGTGACAACTGTGATCAGGTTGAATGCTTGCTTGGTCGACCAGTTCATCTGTTAATGCATGATTTCATTAAAGCACAATGTTTGATTGATTGTCGTTGGAGGTATGCTCAGCTATCTATCTATGCACAAAGGGATCATTTTATTGACAAAATGCAAAATGCCAAAGAAATTGTTTTGGGATTTTGATGTTTTTCACTTTGTAGGAATTTCGAGTTTTTTTTTTTTTTAATTTTTTTGTTTGTTTTTCAGGACTTTATTTGACTTTTAGGGATTTTTTGAGGACATTATATGATTTTTAGGGATTTTTTCATGACATTATTTGATTTTTTAGGGATTTTTTCGGGACATTATAGCTGAAAATGAACACATGATTATTTTTTATGTTTTTGAATGTTTTCAAGATTTTTTCAATTTTTTTGATTTTGCCCCAAGTGTCTAGCAAGGCAAGGAATATGACAGGTGAATAAATAGGCTTTCTGAAATGTTGGTGGATAGAGGGAAGACAAAGGCCTTTTATTATGGAGAGAATACGGTTGCAATTTTCAAGGGCTATTGCGTGATGGGACAAGAGACTGGATATGACAATGTAAAGCAAGAACATGGCATGAGGGACATGTCAAGAGGTTTTTGAAACCATGTTTAAATTTTGTGTCCTTATGTCAAATCAAGACCAAGGAATGAAAAAGAGTGTATGGATAGTGATAAGATATGGATAGGATAAGCAAGACCAAGAATGGATAACAGACAAGGACTGAAGGTCGGGATTGGCTAAGGGATAGTGGCAGAAAGTTGCAATAAGATAGGGAATATGGATGAAAGGTTATAATAAGCAAATGGATAAAGACCAAAAGCTATGATGGACTAAAAGCTGCAAACAAGATGTATGATGCTCATGATGATCCTCAGCCTTGTCAAGATCAAAGGTGGAAAGAGAAACTGGACATGAGGGACAATAGGATATGAAGGGTAATGACAGGGGTTTGATAGGATAATGGAGGGCAATAGGATATGAAGGAGGAAACCTGCCCCCAAGTGTGGTGTGAAAGAAGTTCATAGATTATGCATGATGCTTGTTTGCCAGGTTTTCATCATGGTACTTTCCCAAGGTGCCTGTTTACCAGGTTTTCACCAGTGGACGAATTATTTTTGCTTTACTTTTTTTCTTTTGTCTTTTTTTTTTCTCACTTTTTTTTTTTTGTATTTTGACTTTTTCAATAGAAGATGGACACATGATAGGGGATGGAAGGACTCAAACATCTTTTTTTTGGATAGTAGCCTTGAAAAAAATGGACCATGACCTTTAAAAGTATGCTCAAATACGTTGGTAGGATAAGGACATGGAAAATAAGATGAACTAAGGCAAGGATTTATGCAAAGGATGGGATCAAAGGGATCGAAGGATGGAAAATATGCATTGGATAATGGATAGGGTATTGGAAGAAATGGGCTTCAGTGGATAGAAATGAAGGCAAGATCAACATTGGAACACACCTTGAGGGGTGATGGAGGAAAAATGGATCTCAGATTGTGAGATTTGGATGGAGGAATAGCTTGGGATTTTGGGACATAAGGGCCCAAAATGGATGAAGAAGGTGATGGAGGAACAAATTTGAGAGGTTTGGATGGAGGAATAGCAATTTTAGATGCCAATTTTGATGTTTCTTTAGGCTTTTGTACTTCAAGAAGCTACTTAGGAACCCACATTGTTTTTAATTTTTCATGCTTTTGTGGTTCATTGGAGTGCATTGCTAACACAAGGGATTTAGGAACCCATATATATTTTGACTTTGCTTTATTTTTCTCAGTGGGCCTTTGTAGCCTTTTGGATATTTCTTTTTCTTTATAGATCATATTGTTCTTTGTTTTGACATGTCGATTAGATTGGACATGTTGATCCTTGAATACATGTGGATTTTTAGACTTATGACTTTTATTCTTGGCATCCAAATTGCTTGGAGGGGGAAAGGAATGCATAGATGGATATGAATGAAATGGACTTCTTTTGGATTGATGAAATTTACTCAAGGATGTGTGCCTTTTCTGACCTTGCATAGAGGACGAAGGGATATAAGGACCTAAGATGGATGGAAAGTATGATGGGGAAGGGATATGTTTGGATTTTGAAGGGATGTTGGATTTAGTAGGGGTACCCACGTCTTGAGGAATTTCACTGAGGCCATGACCCTTAATATTTTCTTTAACATGAAGGGATTCTTTCTTATGGAGATCTACTCCTTTGCCTTTATGAATATCTTGACTTGTAGGATACTCTTTTCTTTGGGAAGAAGACGTGAGTCCATTATGAGGTGGATATGATATGAGAGAAATAATGAGATCACGAAGTGGATCAGATTGGACCAAAGAGGAAGAACCCATTATGCATGTCGAGGGTTCATGAACATCTTGTACTGACATGTTAGAATCATGAGGGGGATTAGGATCATGAAGGGGACTAGGATTGTGTAGTGGACATGGTTCAATGACAGGCTCTTCAAGAGATGGAATGGGAGAAATAATGGGATCATCAAAAGAAATGCGATCTTGGAGTGTATATGGAGCATTAAGACAAGGAGATGGAGGAACAAAAGGATCTTGTGGAGGATTTAAAGGAATAATTTGATCTTGACAAGGAGGAAGATCATTGGAATCCTCTTTAAAGGTTCTTTGCTCTTGACTTTTAATGGGATCATCGGAAAGGATGGAAGGAATATCTTGATCTTTCTTAGGAAGTGGAATGCCAATGGGATTTGAAAGGACATTTTTTTCATGAAATGGAAGGGGATCGTTTGGGATTGGAAGGACTAGGATATCTTGATCTTGCTCGGGGAATGGAGTGTCAATAGGACTTTGGATAGGATGGACAAGAATAGGGGAATCATCGTGAGTGTCTAGGAACATGGGGTCCTAGTCAAAAATTGGATGGGATGATAAGGTTTTAGGATCTTGATCTTGATCTTCTTTAAGACACGTTTCTTCATGCTCTAAATTATCCTCTTGACATGGGGTTGGACTTTGGATATGCATGGGAGATTCTGACAAGGGATCAATGTTTTGGCATGAAGGAAATGCACTTTGAACATTTGTGATGGATTCTGACAAGGAATCAATGCTTGAACATGAGGAAGAGGGACTTCGAATGGGGTCATCCAAAATAGGTAATGGCAATAAAGTGCATGGTGGCATTGGGTCTTGTATTTCTAAAACATGACAAGGATGTGCATCATGAATTGGATTATTTTGGCAATCAATTATGAATAGCCCTTGGATAATTTCATCCTTGGGTGTATTATTTGATGAGGACAATATGGAAGGTTCTTGTGAAACTTCTAAAGGTGTAGGGATAGATGCCACTGGAGAGTCAATTTGTTTGTGGGGGGATGAGGCATTGCTAGACATAAGTGTATTATTTTGATCTTCCTCAAAGAACTCACTTGGTAATTTCCTTAAGATCCTTGCAATAAAGCCACCTTTCTTTCAAGATTTTGACATGGTTGTATCTGGAATTTGAACTTGTTTGGAAAAGAGTTGGTTCTAGTCTGATGTCATGTTTTTATTTTGAGCTAGATGTTGATCAAATTAGTTTGACATGTTCAAAATTTGGCTTGGTGCATGTTGCAAGTTTTGTTTTTGAATTTGTGGTTGTGGTTGTTGACATTGATATGTTGATATTCCACCATTGGTTGAACTATTTGTGGACATCATATAGTTGGTTGGACATATCGTTGAAATTGGACCATTGGTTGTGTTGGTTGTATATGTTGGACCATTGGTTGTGTCTGTTGGAAATGTTGGAACTATTGAACAATTGGTTGTGATGGTTGAAAATGTGATTGGTAGTAAACACCTTCTTGTTCTTGTTGTGGAGGCACATAATGTTGTTGTCTCTTTTCTTGAAATTGTTTCATCATCTCTATTTGTGAGAGGAGAGCTAGTATGTTTGATCATTCGATAAGAGATCTTACATCAATTGGCTCAATCTTTGGATTTCGACCTGGAAATTTTTTAAACATTTTGGACATTTGTGATCTATTCTTCTCAATGTTTTTCACTTTTTGTTCCAAAATCTCCTTTTCTTGAGCTAGTTTCTCCTCTATTTTTTGTATTTGGACATTTAAATCATCATGATAAGTTTGATCCAAGTTATGAGACATGTAGAGATTGGATTGACATGTTTGATTTCTCAATTGTGATGACATGGCTTCGTAAGAAGGTTGAGATCTCATTTCAACAAACATGTCACTATGCAATGCAACTAATGGGATTGACAAATGCAACCTAAAAGGATGACAATGCAACTTAATGTTTTTGTTGTTTTTCAAGATTTGGACAAACTTTTTGGAATGCAAACCTAAAGACTCAACCTTGGGAAGTGGAAATGAAACCAAGACCTTAAAGGACAAAGGACCAAATGACAATAGGACAAATTGATAATGTCTCACCTATATGCTTGGATACTAAGCTAGGTTTGACAAAAATGATATTAATGAAAGGACAAATTTTAGACAAGGTCAAGACTCCCTAACAACAACTTAGGGTATCATCCAAAGTTTTGATTTTTCAAGTTTGACAAACCAAATTTTTGAGACTAAATGCAAGAAGGCAATGATTATGACAATGACTTAGGATATGAAATGAAAATGATCTAAGGATATGATATGAGAAGATGAAGCCAAGACAAGGTGACAATACAATGATAAGGATATACGAAGACCAATGACTTGGAATATGCAAAATGCAACCTAGGCAAGACCTAATTTTAGCATGACAAGGATAATGCACAAATGTCACCTAAATGGAAATCTAGCTTGGATATGACAATGAAATGCAAACTTAGGGAAATGATTTTGAACCTAAGTGAAAAATGAGGACGCTTGCAATGAAAAGGACTAAAATGAAGGGAGATGACAATATGTCCTAGGACCTAAGTTGGACTATGCAAACCCTAGCCTAAAGTGACATGAATTTTGAAACAAAGACATTCAATGTTTTGACAAGCCATGTTCAAATGTTGGATGAATACTTGGACAAATTTGGACTTTTGTTTGGATTTTGTTTTGAATTGAAGGTTGTTGATTTTGAAAACCCAAGTTGATTATGAGCACTTTTGAAAGTTTGTTTTTGATTTAGCCTTTGACAATCACGGAAGACAAAATGTTTGTTTGACTTTGACTCAAGACAATCAAGCACATTCACAACAAATCATATGGCTGGCAAGGGCAATATCTATTGAATCCTCTAACCATAAAATACAACACTCAGCCAGATAGCTAGACCCTTGGTAGCACTGGCTCCCCCTTACAATGCACTCACTTCTTGGGCATACCAAGCTTCGAGTTCAAGGGGCATCACTTCCCAAGAACTTGCTATCTCTAACTGAGGAGTACATGAGAGGTGTCTTCAGCATGCGCATATCACAATGCCTGAGCCAACAGATAGAAGGATTTTGGCATCTAAAAACAAGAGATTCTAGTAAGGGCATCCATTCGGGTGGGTATTGATCTGGTGAATAAATCATCGCAATACCATTCCAGCACCCGTTGTCTACAACTTTCATTACATCCATAGTTATTTAGAGCGGTTCGGAAGAGCTTGGCTTTAGCCCGTCACCACTTTGGGTCATTCCCTCTCACCAATGCCTATGCGAAGTGCCAAGCAAATCAGGAGGTAGGCCCAGTATCTAAAGGCTAAAAACACACAAACAAAATTAAAAAAAAGACATGATAAGCATTGATTTTTTTTTACCTTTAGAAAATCAAATGAGTTTATTGATTCATTTGCATCATAATTAAGACTAGATGAGATTAATTCCACATTAATTTGAAAAAGATTTGATCAATTTAAGCCATGATTAAATGCAATTTGTTGTTTATTTTAAACCCTTTGCATGCATGAAATATGGAATTTGTTGTTGTTATTTGATCCAAATCTTAATTAAAACTATGTGAGAATTGTAGGATTCATTCAAACCTCCTAATTAGGCCATGTGAAGATTTGTTGTTCATTAAATCCCTCTAATTAAACAATTTGAAGATTTGTTGTTCATTGCATGTTAAGAAATCCTGCATAAATCATTGTTTAGACTCCATAAAACCCACATGCAATAATAGATCCTATCATAAAACCTGCATGCAACAACATATTAGTGCAAAAAACCTGCATGCAACAATGGATTAGTCCAAAAAATACACATGCAACAACAAATTAGTTTTAAAAACCTGCATGCAATAATGTATTAGGACAAAAAACCTACATGCAACAATGGATTAGTCCAAAAAGCCTGCATGCAACAATGGATTAACACCAAAAATCAGCATGCAAAAACAAATCCACACATAAAACTTGCATTCAAATATCAGACTCACAAAATTGTCAGATTTACGTGTTCACGTCGGGTTCACCAGAAAATGTAACTAGGAAAATGGAATGCATCAAAGCAATATCAATTAGCTAACCACAAAGCTAAATTGCAATGAAATAAAATCCTAATTACACTCAATAGAAGCATTGAAAACAAGACATTCAAAATACATAAAAATCCATCACCAATGTCTTTTCCAATTGACCTCCATTGTCCTTCTTTCTCCTCCAAATAGCGGATTTGTGTGGATCTCACCTACAAGTGCAAAAGCATGAAGCAAGATTGATTTTGATAGCGTGAGGATACTAGAAGCGTGGTTGATTGATTCGATCCTTTGATTGAAGAAACTCATCCAATTTATAGACAAATTGGAGAGAGGACAAGATTAGCATGAAATTGATATTTTACGCAATTGATTTCAAAAATGGCAAAATTGAGTTGAAGGAAGAAGGTTATGACACCTTATATGTCATGAATTATGACATATTGCCAATGCAAAGGTTAGAGGACTAAAAGCTTTATGACATCTTGCTATGCCAATAATATGATGCATGAGAAATTCATGCTTCCACCGAAGCACAAAAATAGGGAGAGACTAGAGAGGAATTGATTAGGTGGAAATTGAATTTAGAAAATGAGGTGGAAATTAGGAATGAGGAAAATTAGAAATAAGGTTAGAAATGATGAATTGGAAATTAGGAAATTAGAAATTGATGAAATTAGAAAATTAGGTGAATTAATTAATAATTTTTCATTCATTAATTAATTCACAAAAAGAGGGGGAATTAATTAGCCAATTAAATAAATATTTAATTGTGACAAGAAGACTTAGGATAAATAAATAAATTATTTAACCTAGAGGGAAAATGACAAACAAGATTAAATGAATAAATCATAAAACCCTAAAAGATGAATTAGAAATGCAAGGACGACAATTAGGTCTTGACAAAAGATAATTGATGTAGGGTCGATTTGATCATGATTCTGACTGACAAAGGACTAGTGTTGATAAATGATTAAAATTGGTTGACAAAAATCAATGACAAATTGACCAAGATTGACAAGGAGATCAAATTGAAAAGCGCCAATTGACATGATTAAAGAAGACAAGGATCGATGACGAATCGATTGCAAAATGACAAAATTGGCAAGGACAAGGATCGATGACGAATCGATCACAAAATGACAAGATTGACAAGGACAAGGATCAATGACGAATCGATTGCAAAATGACGTCATTGACAAGGACAAGTATCAATGATGAATCGATCGCAACAATGACGTGATTTCACAAGGACAAGGATCGATGATGAATTGATCACAAAAATGACAATATTGACAAGGACTAGGATCGACCAAAATCATGACTAAAGATTTGTTATCAACAAGACCTAATTCAAAAGCGATAAAAATGAGGAATGCAAAAGAAGGACTCGATGCTCGCAAATGATAAAGACCAAGTGCGCAACATAGAAGAAATGTTAATGCGACGCAAGAACCCTAAAATATGGCAATGCGCAAATGTTAAAGTATGACTTCGTAAGCGTTGACCATTTTTAGATGTCTACAGGATGCATAAGTGGTGTTGGTGTGGCTTCTAGATGGAATTAAGGATGTTGAAGGTGATCATTGGTTGAGCTTCAACTGCTTGAAGACATAGCTTTGGCGTGGTGGACCCAGAATAGGTCTGGTACCTATCTAGGTTATGAATTGGTATCATGTTAATGTGTTCTCTACATGTTATCAGGATGTTTTATGGATTGGTTAATATTGTTTTGGTCTAAGATGACATGGCATGTCATTGTAATGTGGATGTATGTAATGATCTTATTGTAATATCTTTTAGATGGCCGACCTAATTTGTTTAGGCCTTAGGGTTTATATAAATGATGTAAGGTCTCATTGTAGATCGAATGGAAAAGGATATGGAATGAAATGCAATATCATATGCAAAGGAGTTTTGGTTGATCATAGGTGATTAAATTGGGTTTAAGGAAGAGGTTAAAGGCCTCCAGTATTATAGCTTAACCGAGACTGTAATTAGGCACGGTAGATGCTATCTCTAGCAGTTCACTCTATTGGATTGTTGTCCAAGTATCTTGAGGTGGTTATAACCTCTTTGTAGTCAGTGAGACTCTTTGGTAATGAGCAGCACGCTCTAGGCAGTGTGCCTTCCTGCATGTGCAAACCCCTTATTGTATCACATACTTTCTGCAGAAGTATCATTTGATCATGGGTAGGCTTCCCACCGTGGTTTTCCCTTTACTGGGGTTTCCACATACAAATCATGGTGTTATGTGTTATGGTTGCATTGTGTTAGTTCTCTATTTTATTCTTAAGTTTTATTCCTTATCGGTATCTTTTTCTGTTATTCTGGTACTTAATGTTTATGTGCACTGGTTTAAGGTTGTGAAGTGGATTAATTGATATAATGTGTTAACAACTGATTCACCCCCCCCCCTCTCAATTGTTAGTAGATTATATATTTTCTTCCATTACAATCTGCAACCTACTTGATTACTTAATCATTATGAGATGCACTATACTCTAACATGATATGTTTACTCTTTCCATGCAAGAATAACCCCCTTTTTATTAAATTCAATTTTATAACCAAATCCAATTGTGCTTAATTATTTATCCATTTTCTATCTACATGATCTTATTCATTTATAATGATAATGTAATACTTAATGCATGAACATAATCCACTTTACATATCTATCTTATCCATGCTACACATGCATTCATATTCCTAGCATGATCAATTTTTTATCTTGAGTTCCAAATGCATGATGCAAGAGTCCTAATGCCTTTCTTTAGTTTAATCATCTTATGTGTTATGCATACTTTCCTAACTTCCAATGAAATCATGTGAATGACGTTACCAACTAACTTGATATCAATAATCAACCATAATTCCTTCATTATTTTCATTTTGTTTACTTATGGTTCTATCATATATTAATTTACATCCTAGATGATAGGATGAAATATAAACCAATACAGATAACCCATCGCATGATTCTATTCTATCTCAAGTATGATTCCATTACAATATCTAGGGACATGAAACCCATTTACTTTTATTATACAAAATCATCACCATACATCTCATAGTCTCATTATTACAAATCATGTCATAATCTTAAGTTTCCAACTACAATACAAGTACAATTACAATCATATGAAGAATACATCATGAGTATAAATCATTCCTAACACATGTTTTCCTCTTCTTTTGCAAGGTATTATATTACATGAATCCAAGATATCCATTACATAAATCTGCTACATGAATATCCATAAGTTGCAACAATGGGAAGAATCCAATCCACCCACAAAGAATCCATAAGAATAGCCCAATGGTTGAAAAGCACCAACCACCCAACCATGTGGAACCAAAGGAACCACCCCCCATGCTAGGAGATGACACAAGGTCCCAACACACACTCTAGACCTAAGCTTGAACCTAACAACCAAGGAGACTAAACAATACAAGGACTGTCGAGTTGGAACCAACCACAAACAATCACAAAAAGAAACTCCCATAGGCTTACAAATCATCAAGTCATAAATGCAAATCCACAAGGCATATTCACAATCAACAAGGGGACACATGTAGGAGTGGAGTGTCATCACATGACATCCTCTAACATAACATATACTATAACATAAGGCACAATCTTGATGGACATGTGGAGCCATCTCAACCTATGAGAGATCAAGGGAGATTGACTTACCACCACAGTGGCCTTCCCAATCTCATCCTAAAACATCCTTCCTAGGATCAAGTCATGGGGATCAACTATTCATTATCTTGATTAGTGAATTATTTACCCATCTCATTAATTTATTATTATGTTATCACATTTTTACATCATGGTAAACTTCCATTGTGCCTTGGCGGTCTAGAATTCATGTATCCTTACAAGGAACCTCATGCAAGCCTATCTCTCGTGACCTTGATCATCACAAGGAAGCCCACACCCTCTAACATGTTCCCAAAATAAAATCTCAACAAGAGGCTCATAATCAACATGAAAATCTAAATCCATATGAAACACCATGCAACCATAACTCATGCATGATCATCCAATTGCCATAATGTCAAGTAAAGAAATAAAGAGCCTCGTAGCAAATTAATACATCAAGGACCACAAAAGGCCATCAAAATCTGCCACAATCATGAAATAGAAGCTACAAAAAGGCACATTCACTTTCTAGTTCAAAAACAACAAAACTTCACCACTCAAGCATGACTCGTTAACATGGGAAAAGAGAACAAACTTATCAACAACAAGCTTAGGAAAGATAAAAAAAGCATAAATCCATAGAAACATTTCAAATCTGATCAAGACCAATTTGAAGAACATCAACAGACCTTAATCAAGCCTCTCGTATAAAATCAAATCCAGAAATCCAAGACAAACTAAGCAAAACTGATCAAAATACCAAATACAGGCAGTTCAATGCTTATGTTACGCAGAGTAGCGCATATGCTCAACTTTGCAATGCCTTCACCGCACCTAATAGTGCATTCAAAAACTCATACAATGCCTGCATGATATGAAACATCGCATATACTAAGGAATAGAGAATTCACAATGCATTTACTAATGTTTTTAATTCATTTACAAAGAGAAATAGCGCATTTATAGTATTAGCGCAAATGCTTTAAATGGACATAAAACTCAAAAAATTTATGACATGAAAATAAAATTAAGTACTTAACAAAAAGGATCGAAACCAAGACTCATAAGGTTTCCTAGAACATAAGAATTGATAGGTATAAACAAAATAATTAAACATAAACAATAAGCCAAGATTCAATAGAATTTGCATTCATGGCAAGCCATTGAAAACAACTCCAGAACTCACAGGAACTCCAATACAATAAAAAGTAACCATCATCAAACCTTTTCACTCACACATGGAAAATTAATGCACTTTCAACCAAACCAAATAGGTTAATTCAGAAGGAATTTACAGAGGGAAGAATAATTGCAAAGTCGTAAGCAACAAACATAGAGAAAACCCAAAATGATATTTGGCAACACAACTATATAAAATACTAAAAATGCAAAGTCCCTTTCCAAACATATTTCTTAAAAATATCATGAATCTACAAAAACAAAATATAAAACTACCCAAGCTCCCGGAAGACATTTGCAAACACGGAGCATACACAGAACAGTAAAGCTAAAAATACAAAGAGTAAAAGAACTCCAACCTGCAACTCGTGTGATGGAAGATAGTTGAAGTAGAGCTCCAAAATCCAAAAGACAAAACAACAATAACTCCAGCAATCCAAAGCTAGAACCAAAAATAAAAATTGTATAAACTTCTCAGAGAGTTCAACCCGAGAACAAGCTTGAAAAAACAAATAAAAAGCCATTCAAAAACTCTAAAACCCTAGCCTCTATGAGAACCAATCAAAATATTCCATTATGGAGTATATTTATTTATTTTTAAGTACGCCAGGGGTATCCCTGCGACCCAACCTGCCTTACCTTGGCATTATGGAGTATATTTTACCAACCACCATATATTATAATT
The DNA here is from genome assembly GCF_030272615.1 of Cryptomeria japonica. Classification (NCBI taxonomy): domain Eukaryota; kingdom Viridiplantae; phylum Streptophyta; class Pinopsida; order Cupressales; family Cupressaceae; genus Cryptomeria; species Cryptomeria japonica. The sequence goes on along the minus strand of NC_081412.1, from coordinate 700,540,129 downwards.
TCTCTCTCTCATTTTGAATTCACCCAATGAGAATAAAGGGTAGGTAAAATATATATAAAACATGTTGTACAAACCAAGTGGGGGAATATTATTATTTTTATCCTAAGGTATTTATACACCCCAACTATAAACAAAGGTCAAACTAAATAAATAAATTAAAAACCATAAATAAATAACCCGAATTGGGATTAATAAATAAATAACTCAAGCTCATAAAATAATTAAATAACCAAATAAAATATTAACCATTAAATAAATAAATAAAACTATCAACAACATATAGTCATAAATAATTAAATAATTAAATATCAAATAAAAGATCAAACCTCAATAAGGATTAAACGATAGATATTAAATAAATCTTAAACATCATAAAATAAATGAACAATAATCATCAAGTAATTAAATATTCAAAAGTCAACAATTCAATAAATTAAATTAAACATTAACAACCATATAATCTCACACCAATTAATTAAATAAATCAACCATAACTAGCATACTCAAAAGCCACAACTCACTAACTGACATGACAAATTACGTCAGGACGTTGATGACTCACCATGAACAACTTAGACCTAGAGTATGTGAAGGGAACTCATGTCATTTTCTGGACCACATGCCATTGGGATTTAAAGACATGCTCAGACCTGTGGAGCCAAGTGGAGTCGGTGTCTGGTACCTGCGGATCCTACAACCACAAAGCAACGATACAACATGTGCATATATCTTATACCATGCAAGTGATAGGTAATCGCAATGGCACATCTCGCTCATAGTGAGTGATGTGACATCGTCCCTCTCACGAAGAGAGTCATACAATAATCAAACATGTCTCATAAACATCTCATCATATGTAATCATGAAATAGGGTTAGTGTAATCATAATAGCATCAAATCCATATTCAATATAAATCATCAATAATCCATCAACATAGTAATGCATATATAATCCATCAAATCACATCATCAATAATGATAGCATCATCATCCATATAAACCATCAAAATAACATATGTCCAAGCAATGTCTAGCATCGTAATGAGTATTGAAACACATTTATAATCATAATCTAAAACATCATAAAGAGTCTAGATAAGTCTATTATGCACGAAATAAAAGTCAAGTCAAGGAGGGACACTACATATACTCTAAGTGAAGATGCTCACATTTGGTATATTAACTTACCTACCAGTTCGATAACAACATGGGATTTGTTAGAAGTTGCATTCCTATCAAGATTCAAGGCACCTATAGATCCTGCTACATTATATCATCAGCTTGCCTTAATTCATCGAGAGACAAATGAAACAATTAGTAGTTTTAATGATGGATTTCACAGAGCTTACTCAAATCTTGAAGCCCCATACACATTAGCTGAGCCTACCACTTTCTCATTATATTATAAAGTTGTAGATCCCTTAACCTCAATGTTTGTAATGAGGAAACTCCCAAAAATTGCAACCTTGTCTAGGGTGTACGCCGAAGCCATAAATGTTAATAAGGAAATGAGATGGTTTGGATATGGTCTAGCCACCGAAATTGGTTATAATAACATGATAGTACCGGTAGGAAATACTGTAGCCCCATCCATGCATGGGGTAAGGCCAGTCGGGTTTCCCCAAAGCACTTTTCCAAACCAAGCAGTTTCAGATAATAACAAAGCTATAGTAATACATCCTGGACCAGCTATCACTGAAGTGACCCCAAACAGTGGAGGTTATTTCTTCTCATAGACTCCCGAGGTAAACAACCAGGAAGATCATAGTAATAAGGAAGAAATTAAGGAAATCTCTGACATATTAAGGAAATTGACTACGGAAGTGTCCTACTTGAGAAGTCAAAATTACAATAATAGAGGTTATGACCAAGGGAATTTCAACTCACAACAAAGGTACAATCAAAGTTGACCTCCGAGACCTTGGAATTATTGACCAATAATGGAGAGATAGTCTCACCTTTAGATTATCCTCTAGCCGGGGAAAATAATCCCCCTGCCAAAATCAATTTGATAGGATGTGCCTTGACTAATTGGTGCAGAATTCATAATACTGTAGGACATGCAGAGAAAGATTGCTCACAGTTCAAGATAGAAACTAATATATTCCAATCTAAAGTCATGAACTTACAACACTCGGAATAATTTAGTGAAAAAAATTCATGTAGGGAAATTTTCCCAGCCAACTATGACATTGCTTTACTTTTAGAAAGCCCTAGACAGTCAACAAGTCCGATACAAGAAAATCCAATGGTGGAGAATATTGGAAATATTGGGGAATTCACTAATTTGGTAGTGGAATCATATATATTTCCTTTCCAGTGGGAAGATTCCTCCGAGTCAAAAACTGAGGAAGTTCGTGCTACACAATAGTATCGTAAAGGGAACACCTATAATTTGAAAAGTAAAACTTATAACAAGCCTAGGGAGCCTTTGATAACTTTGGTACCACTAAATAATTAGCAAACACCTCCCGATCCTCAAGCAAATAACCTACCGATCACCCTCGAAGAAAATAAAGTTTACAAAACCCTAGGAGTGATTAAAACGGGTAAGTTTGAAGTTAAAGGTAACGATACAAGTGTCGAACAATTGATGAATTACTTAGTAGAAGAAATTAAGAAAGTTAAAGTAAATTTTTCCCTGACAGAATTGTTGAGAACACCTATTATTAAGAATGATTTCCTTAAAGGATTAGAAGAGCGTGTATGGAAAGAAAAGAGTGATCATAGGGAGAAGGAACCTAAGATCAAAGAAAAATAAATTATGCCTGCTGATGAAGCACATGTGGCAATATATAAAGGCAAGTCAAAATTTTGCCATTCTTGTTAACCCTGAGGATATTCGGGAAGAAATTACATAATTATTTAATCAACTCTAGGGCATCCATAAATGTCATGCCACTAGCTATTTGTCAAGAATTAGGTCTGACTCTAGCAAGGTCAAACCCTAAAGTAACTCAGCTAGATCGGACAAAAGTGAACGTGATTGGAGAATTGACAAATATACACATGCAATTGGCATTGGACCCGAGGATACAAGGTTTCATGGATATTCAGGTAGTGGGTATGCTTGATGGGTACGGGATTCTACTAAGTAGAGACTGGCTGAGAATGCTAAATGGATATTTACATACAAATTTCTCTCATATGTAGTTACCATGGAAGGGAGTTCCAAATCAGATTATAATAGAGTCTGAACCTCGGGTGAAGCTAATGGTCACTGATTATAATCAAGAAAATGAGGTACTTCATCTTGAAGTAGAACCTGGAGTTTACACTATAAAGTCATAGATGGATGAAATATGTGTGTTTGAAACAAAAACCATTATAGAAGGTTTACCATACACAAACATGTTGATTGAATCGGGTAATGAATGTTCTGATGAAGAAAAGGATATATTAGACATGTTCAAAGAGATGGTTGCTCATAAAGTTCATATCTACATACAACATGGGGAACCGTTAGAATCCATACTATTGATTGATTGGTGTAGGGTCCATAATACTACACATCCTGAAACTTAGTGCATACTATGTTTAACTGTGCTAGACAATAAATGGATTGGAGGTAAAGTGACACCAAAAGGAATGAGTCCTCTAAAGATTGATAAGTCTGAAATTAGCGGGGAAATTAAGAAATCAAAAGAAAAGGAAACTTCTCTGAATTGTAGAGAATATCCTGAAGTGGGAAGATGTAAAGTAGATTCCAAAGATGGAAAATCTCCCGCATTGAGAGAAGACAAGGTCTGGACATTAAAGTTTCATGGATCAAAATCTAAGCAAGGCATAGGCATAGGAGTGGAATTGACTAACTTGAAAGGAAAATCATTCTTGGCCACCTACAAACTTTAGTTTCAATGTACTCACAACATTACGAAATATGAAGCATTTATATATGGTTTATTATTAGCCATAAAGAAAGGAGTGTGGATATTAAAAGTAATGGGGGATTCAGAGTTAGTGGTTAGACAGATAAGAAAATAGTATGTTTGTCGATACAAAAAGCTTGCTAACTACCAACATTGAGTATGGGATTTAATAGATTTTCGAAGCTTTTAACATTGAACATATCCTGAGAAAGTTTAACAAAAGAGCAGACGCTTTGGCAGTGGCAACAAGTTCACTGGAACTATTAGAGTATTCCAGATTGAAGAAATTTATAGTAGAGTTGGTTCCAAATCCATCAATACCTAATAACATGTGAAACCTGCAAGTTTTTGAAGATGATCACCACATCAGGGAATTTATTAAAAAATCTGGTATTTTTGAGGCACAAATGATTGATGAAGATGATCAGTCGAGTGATGAAGTGGAAAAATCACCTGAAATTTTGAAGTGTAATAATATCCCTAAAGGCATAGTATAATTAGAAAGGTTATTTGATATAGATCAAGTTCTAAAATAGAAAAGCTTGCCTAAAACAGAAGGAGACAAATTCCAACAGTATAATCTAGATACGGCAAAGTAACATAATGTTTTAATAGGAAAGGTTTGTACTGAGAAAGGAAGGGATAACATAATACAAGCACTAAAATATTATATACATATCATCGCCTGGACATATGAAGATTTGAAGACATATGACACATCTATTATCACTCATACAATTCCTTTGAAACTTGATGCAAAGTCATTTCGATAGAAACAAAGACTAGTGAATGCTTTAATAGAGCTCCTAATCCAAAAGGAAGTACAGAAATTGCTATCAAAAAGAATAATATTTCTTGTTAGGCATTCAACTTGGGTTGCGAACCTGGTTCCAATTCGTAAGAAAAATGGAGATATAAGGTTATGCATAGATTTCATAAACCTAAATCGAGCTTCAGAGAAAGACAATTATCCACTGCCACCTTTAGACAAAGTGCTACAAATAGTTAATGGGTCCCAAATGATGTCTTTTCTAGATGGATTTTTGGGATACAACCAAGTTATGGTTGATAAACACGACAAGTTAAAGACTGCATTTACCACAAAGTGGGGAACCTTCGCCTACATAAGGATGCCAATTGGGTTGATAAACATCAGAGAAACATTCCAAAGGGTGATGGATATTGCATTCAGAGATTCGGTCGGCAAGTGCATAATAATTTACATGGATGATTTGATTGTGTTTTCAAAGGATAGGTCCACACACGTACAAGATCTGTAGAAAGTGCTAAAGAAATGCGAACAATATGGGATATCTTTAAATTCAAAGAAATGTATGTTTGGGGTGACAGAGGGAAAGTTGTTAGGACATATAATCTTTGAGGCTGGAATCTTGATAGAGTTAGTGCCTTGATGAAGTTGCAAACCCCAAATAGTAAAAAGGAGTTAAAATCATATTTCGAAAAGATCAATTTTGTCTGCAAATTCATTACAGTTTTTGTGGAGATATTACAACCATTGAACACAATGTTTAAAAAGGAGGATAAAATAGAATGGACAAAACAGGCATGAGAAGCTTTTGAAAATGTAAAGAAATAAATAGAAGATAACAAACCCTTCTATATCTACTCATTTGCTTCTGAGCATACTTGTGTCACGGTACTAACATAGAAAACTGAGATGAAAGAGAAAAATCCTATATTATTTATGAGTTGTCCATTCAAAGATACGGAGTTGAGATACATAAATGTTGAAAAACATGCTTTTGCATTAGTAAAAGCAATCAGAAAATTTAGGCATTACATTCTAAGGAGCAAAGTTATCGCAATTGTGCCTAACGCATCAGTGAAAACCCTTCTAATACAAAATGAGATAGGAGAGAGATGGGATAAATGGATTACTGTCATACTAAAGTTCGATATAGATATTGTCCCAATGAAGTTGGTAAGAGGACAAGATTTAGTTCAAGCAATTGCGGAAATAGACCCGCAACTGATAAGCTAGCAATATATGCTTAATGACAAAAGGTGAGATGATTGGTATGAAAATTTGACGCATCTTCTCATCATGGGTCATTGTCTAAACCATTTGAATATATCACAACGTAGAGTGTTGAAAGTCCAAACACAGAATTACATGATAAAGAATGGAAATTTGTTCTGCAGAGATCATGTGGGGGTTTACTTGAGATGTGTAAGTAAAGAATAATCAAAGAAGATCCTTTATGAATTTCTTGATAAATTTGGTAGAGGACATAAAGGACATCTGGCTACAACCCACGCAGTATTAAGGGTAGGATATTACTGGCCCACTATCTTCAAAGATGTTTACCAACACATACAACATTGCCATGTTTTTTAAATCCATGCAGATAAAGGAAAATATTTAGCATAACCATTACAATCTGTAACAGAAGCATGACCATCTATGCAATGGGGCATGGATTTCATTGGAATGATAAATCCTCCATCATTGACAAGACACCAGCATATCTTAACTCTAACAGATTATTGTACCAGGTGGTCTGAAGTGATAGCATCAAGGAATTGCTCTATGGATGTTGTTATTCAATTTCTAGAAGACAACATCATCACACGTTTTAGAGTTCCAAATTTCCTGGTATGTGACAATGGCCTTGCTTTCACATCTTTAAAATTTTCTGATTGGGCATTTGAACTAGGCATTATTTTAAAGTTTTCTTTGAATTATTATCCTCAAGGTAATGGTTTAGTAGAATCCACTAATAAAAGTCTAATAGATGTCATTAAAAACTGTTAAGTAAGAACCCAAGAGGGTGGCATGTTGTTTTGAGATATGCATTATGGGACTATAGGACAAGAATTAAAAATAGCTTGGGAAATTCCCCATACCATATTGTCTATGGCTTAGATCCAGTAGTACCCACGAACCTAGAAGTACCCACATTAAAATTTATCCAAGAATACTTGGGGTTTGAAAACAAGGAAGAAGCAAGATTAACTCAATTGTTAAACCTAGATGAAAAGAGAGATAAAGCCACCGAATGTATGAAAAAACATCAAGAAACTATAATAAGATGGTTTGACAAGCATGAGAAGGTAAAAGCATTTTATCTAGTGGACCTGGTGCTTCATAGTGAAAAATCGCAAGATGGAAAATGAGTGTTTGGAAAATTCTCACCTGTATGGTCAGGCCTATACCAAATATAAAAAATTATAGGGGATAAAGTGTTTAGGTTATCAACTTTGTAGGAGAACCCCTCACATTTCCTGTCAATAGGCAATTCTTAAAATATTACTTTTAAGTTGCAGAGCGAGCAAAATAATTTGGTAAGTAGGTGTAAATTCGATTTAAGCTAGAGTTAGTGTTAGATTAGTCAGAGTGAATCCCTTAGCGGATTGAGAAACCAAGCATATTCAACAATGGAAGCAATCATTTAAATTTAGAGCCAAAATATACAGATTTCATTTATCATCGTGGAAATATGTGCATGTCTCAAAATTATCACCCAAAATGTACAAAGTTAATAGTCGCAAGGAAAAAGTCTGAGACTATGAGAGATCAGAGCTAATAGTCGTAGGTCAAAAAAGTGAAAACAAACTTTCAGTTGTCAAGAATAATCAGCCACATCAAAAATTCAAATTTATCGATCCCATCAGCGTCCGGGATCAACTCGAAGTATTGCTTTAAGTATTGGCAGGCATGAAAAGATCTTTTCCTATGGTCCTATTAGTTTAGAAACCACTAAGAAATTTCAAAAACTGGCACCAGAACTGGTGAAACCCATAAATCTACAACATCTTGGGGTATAGGTATGCCATATCCAGAGAGGGCTACTTCCAAAATCACATCTAGCCTGCCAAGAAAGTCGGGATGCAACAGATGGTCGCACAAGTCCAAAACTATATTATCATCTTCCCCCAAATCCAGCAAAGAAGCTATGAAGCGGGATGCAATGTTAGAATTCACCCTGTATCTAGTGGTCAAAGTTAAGAATTCATGCCCTAAGATCCATTTCACTTCTCTTTCAACTAAATCAGCATCTCGGATGTCACTAAGCATAAATACGCGATGCAGATGACGACTAGTAATGGACCCTAAGAAAGATAACTGACGAGCATTGCTAGTTAAGCATATAGCACAGTCAACCAACAAAGGAAGTTCACGAGCCATGGCTGAAGGAAGCTTGCATAAGAAGCATAAACTAATTATGATAAAGTATGAAAACAAGAGTTGCAGGATTGAAATAAATAGAGGTTTCAAGTGAGATGATATAAATGCTTGTCTTTTCATACATACTTGAAATAGCACCAAACTGGGAAAGTTTGAATTCCAAGAGTGACATCATAGTGATGAGAAATACAAAAGTAATATGGTGGAGGCTGAAGTGCCAAGTGGTTCAGAGACTCAAAAATTGTCGTAAGAAGCTGACACGAGCTACAATTAATGATTTGAAAAGAGATTATAAAAAAGAATGTCGCATCGGCTCGCACATATGAATTGTCTCAAAAATTAAAATTCCTTAATACACAATAATCAAGGTTTGATCACCAATAAAATATCCTTAAATGAGGTAGCTTGCTCATTCCAAAAGTAGGCAAAGACTAATGATTTCTTCTTTAGGATGAACTCTTATCCAAGTGCTTGAGTGATCAAAATATAGTTAAGTTGTAAGCAACATGGCATCAAATGTTGCAGACTGAATAAAGTATGTCAAGAATCTCTACAAACAATTGACATTAAAGAGTCCTTTGAAAACATTATCAGTAAGGATAATGATTTTTGAAGTGAAAATCAAGAATCATCCTCAAGACTTAAGCCATCCAAGAATTTGAAAAGTAAAGACAAATTCAAAGAAAAATTCTTTAAAAAGAAAAGCTATGCAATACCTGAGGTAAAAGATCCCAAAATATTGCTTCAAATGAGCTCAAAATTTATATCAAAGCAATTGAAGTAGAGAAAAATAAAATTAAAAAATGGCAAAGATAACTTACTGAGGCTATAGACGCTTGACTGGCAGTAAGACAATATCAATAAAAAAATAAAATTGAGGAATGATAATTTATAATAGCTTGACAAAATCACTACTTTATTGATAGACTTTCAAAGGAAGGAATGAATCATGAGCACACACTTGAGAAACTTGACAAAACTTCATGGAATAGAGAGAGTTTGATGTCTGTGGGGTGAAAAGCAAAACTATTCTCCAAAAAAACCTTAAAGCACATTAGATACAAATTCATCTTAAAGTCTAAACCAAAGAGTTTCTAGTTAAGAGTGGAGGGTGGCAAGTTGTTGTATGAAAATACAACATGTCCCCTTTAGGCTATGAAAATGGGGACCCACCAAAAAAATTTCTTTCGGGCCATGTAATTCGAGAGATGAGGAATACAGTCACATGGATAAAGGTGATTGTGGAGATGAATGGGCACTTCGAAATAGGCTAAATGAAGAAAAGGCTAAAAGTTCCCGACAGCCACTTTCCCCCGCAAAAAGGTAATCGCGAAAAATATTGGATTTTTAAAAGAATTGTGGGATGAAAAGATGAGAGAAACAAAAGTTAAAATTTCTTCATGGCCCAATGTTCTATAGCATTAAATTAGTTAACAAGAACGACTGGAAGTGCAGGTACTTTGTAAAGGTTAATCATGGCAAGTGTGAATCCGAAGTTAAGTGCTAGCCAAACCCCAAAGGAGAAAAGGTAAAATCATCCCGCAAGTATATAGTCAGACTAAAAGTAATAAAAGTAGGTAGAAAGTGTCATCATAGACGAATGGTAAAAGACCATTGGTAGTGTTGAGAAGTATTGCAAAGAGATTGCAATGTTGGATTGTAGCATAATAAATGGTTTGTGTAAGCACTTTCTATGGCAAAACACGTGTCAGCATCCTTAGAAGGAGGTACTCTGACCCAAGAGTGCGAAAATGCCATAGTGACCATTAGATATAGGTTTTTTTTCGAATTTCCCTCCAAATAGGGTTTTTCGTGTCATTAGCTCACCATGCACCGAATTAAGCGTAAGACATGGTCGATTCCTAAATGGGAAGTGAGAGTAGTGGAATAAATTATTCAATGGTACAATTTGCAATTCTATAAGCTACAGGTAATACTGGAGTGGATACATGAGCAAGCATAGAGTATCCCAATGATTAGTATACTCAGATTCTTCTAGCAATTCTATCAGCGAAGCAGGTAAGTACCTTAACTTAGCTCAGTGAATTTGTACAAATGGATGTCAATTGAGAATAGAGTAAGACTAAAAGGAAATCAAGTTTGAATTGTTTAAATATTCAAAATATAAGATTTATAAAAATAATGTAGGGAATGTAAGCAAGGAGAACAAAAAATGAGGTAATGGGTACCAGGAAAGCTGAGTAAAGAGGGAATTTGATTGGAAATTTCTGCAAATAATATCCAATACCAAGTTTTATTTGGATATCCATTTAGGAGATTGCAACCTCATTGATATCATCGACAGGATGATGAAATCTATTGCCACAGATGAAATGAGGAATATGGGGCAAAGTGGTTTGATACAGGCTGCAGGGTTTTCGGTCGCTACAAACACACATGATCTAGTCAAGCAATGCATCCACATTATGATGGAAACAAAAGACAGGTCATTTATAATCACAAAGTATATGTAGACATAACACCTAGAAGCTTAAAATAAATTCTCAGGATTCCCACCCCTTGAGGATGGATAAAGAGAAGCAGAGCCTAGGCAAAAAAAGAATTTTAGGAGTCAAGGTTAGGATGCGAGAAAACTATGCGTGAAGAGTGGTACATTAGGATACAAGCAAAAATACTGGCAAAGTTTCCCACTTTGGTATTAAGGAAGGAATGCACCCAGATGTGTATATTGGGATTACCTATCTCAGTAGGATAGCTAGATTGGAGATCAACATCGTATTTCATGAGTGGATGTTCACTTACATCCAAAGTTTGAGGAAAAATAAGGGAACTTATGACTGGGCTCAATTCATTAGTGACACCATTCACCATGCCATAGAGGAAACCTTAGGAAAATTTTACATGTCCTCATATGTGGTATATGCATGTGCAGTAAAAGAAAACATTCAAGGGTTAAACATTGTAGTTCTTCTACGAACAAAGGCAGGAAAGAACCCAGTGCATGCCTACTTCTCATAGTTGGAGAAGAAAGAATTAGTGTTGCATTATAAAGAAGTTAATGACTACATTATCAAGAAGCTTGCCCAGGAATTAGAGGGAAGAACTGGTAAAAGGGTGTCAAAGAAGTAAGGAAAGTGATCCAATGTTATGGAGGTTGGTATATACAATTCTCCACATGGTCATACTTGCAGGCACAAGGATTTTTCAGGAAGACCCTTCAAGTTGCCAAGGTACCCTTCATTTTGGGCATGGTTAACTGAATTTTGCAGACAAATGGTGGAAATTCATGACAATTACCTAAGTTCTCACCATAAACTAGGGTTCAAATTCCCTGTAAAGAGTGGATAATTTAGATGTGAATCATTGCAAAATGTGAAGAAAGCAGAGGAAGACCTTAAGGCCAGGCACCTGTAATACTTCCAGTACACAAAGAAGGAATATGACCCTTTTTACAGGATAGAAAGGTATATTGCTAGAAGAGTTAAACACATCCCAAATAAATAAGATTACTCGATGGATTGCAAGGATAAAATATAAGTAAGAAAGAGAAAATATTAGCGAAGGTTAACACTGGCACAAATAAGATATTTGGGGCCGGCCAAAATAGGAATTGAAGTACCCACAGAGATAATTGAAGATGTTGAAGAAATCTTGAAGCCGGATTACATGACAGATAATGTGGAGAAAATACCAGGGGTATAACCTGCACCAAATGAGCCAGAAATGGTCTGAATGGACCAATTGAACCAACCTCTCCTAGAAGTGACTAAGAAATGGCTAGAGGCATATAAAGAAGAGTTGGTGTAAAAAGGAACAAAGCTCACCATAAAGAGGAAGAGGAAAAGAAAAGATATCAAGGAAAATACAGATTTTCTGGTTCACAAGAGAAGTATAGATATGGCTAAAATCATAGAACTGGGTACCATGGAAGCAAAGGAGCTAGAACAAGGAGGGGTTGAAGTAGACACCACTGACATAGACCTGAATATGTTGGCCAGAAGAAAAAAGAAAGAGTTGCAAGATCAGGGCAATAAAATAATGCAAACCCTCAAGCAAGGACAAAGGGTTGAGATGCAGGAAGAAGCATACCAAGAGAAACCATTGCGGGCCATTCCCATTAATATGTCTCAATCTGCCATGCAGCTATTTGTGTCCCCTCTGTCAGTCAACAACACCCCCGACAACATAGTTAGGCTAGTTGAGATCAGACCTGGGGAAGATCTAGGATTGTACGATGACCTAAATAGGGTGCTGGAAAAACACCGCAAGGGAAACTTACAAGAATGGCAAAAGAAGATGGAAAAAGGAAAATCATCACAAAAGCCAATGCATGGAGCAGAGGCATCAACAAGAAAAAGAATGATGAACCAAGTGATAAACTTGGAAGGAAAAGGAGAATCCAATGAAGGCATGGCAAAGGAAAAGGATACACAACATAGAGTGGATGAGACTCCCGATGCAGAGAAAATAAGGGTAGAAGAAAATCCAGCACTTCGCAAGAAAGATCAGCAAAAGCTAGTGGAAGAGAACGTGGAGATGCAGGCAGTGGAGGAAAAGGAAAAATAGGTAAGAGATGGTAATGAATAAATGCAAGAAGTCCTACACCTTGAAGAAATGACACCCCCGCACCAAGAAAAACCAAAGGATTTTAAAGTCTTGTTTCAAAAGGACCTGCCATCTCTGCAGAAGGAAAACCCCGCCAGGGAAGGTGAAGATGGAACCCGAGGGCTAAACAAAACATTAAACATAACTAATAGTGGGGACAAAGAACAAAAAGGAAAGGAACAAGATGAAGGAGGATTCCCACGGGTGGAAATGGGGGATAACCCCAATAAAAGAGAAGTGAGAGATCAGGGTTCGAAAGAGTCAAAAATGAGAAAGAAAGCAAAAAAGGAGAGAACCATAACAAAAAGGGCCAGCATAGTAAATGTAGAATCTAGGAATATGCCCAAATGGTTAAAGCAACAACAAGAGCCTAGCCGGCTGATAGAGGTAATTCCACTATATTTAAACAGCTTACTGTCAAGTGCACCCCGCATGAAGAAGAGAGAAGAGGTTAAAGCTCGATACACTACCCAAGTGAATCCCGAAGGAAAATAAGAATTGCATGTCGCAGAGCCTGTAATCAGAGAGGGTGAGGAAGAACCAACTGGTCAAGAATATCAAATAACTACAATTTAGTTGAGAAAACCATCAAGAGCAGAAATAGTACTGAGAGTTACCAAAGGAGTCGCCTTGATGGAAGAGAGAATGCAGATGGATGAAAGAAAGATAAAAGAGAAAAAAATGCAAATAGATTAGTTGGTAAAGTTTATAAAAGGGATTAACAAAAGGGGAGAAAATCCATAGAAAATCCTAGCTCATCTAGCATTGGTGTCTCAAGAAGAAGTTGATGCAGTAGATCTGCTAAGAAGAAAGGCAGAACTAATGGAGGACTGGAATGAGAAGGTACTAGAACATGCCAAATATTTGCTAAAAGTGGTGCTAGATAGATACACCACTTGGGGGAAATTGATTAAGAGGATTGATAGGACCCAAAAGGCACATGAAGAGGTGTTGGGATATGTTAAAGTAGAAATGTCATATTTATAGTGGTAGAGGAAATGGTTGTAGAAAAAATCATGAATTAGAATATATTGATTGCAGAGCAATTGCCTCAAGTGAAGATTGGAACAAAAGTCTATACAAGTGGCAAATAAATAGTTTGCGAAAAGGAATAGAAAAGTTGCAAGAAGCAAAAAAAGAAGCGGTGGCTGCCCAACACCAAAATGCTAAACTCATTGAAATGCTAATGGGAGGATTAGTGGAAGAAGTAATCGAGATGGGTGAAGATGGGATATTAGAGGAGTTTGAAGATGAATGGAATAGGAGAACATCAAAGTTAGGCAGATATGCAGATTCACAGGTCTTGGGAGACATAGGACAAATCCAAAGCTGGGCAAGGCAATATGAAGACAATGTTTCCGAGGAAGATCAGAACACAGAGCCTGTCCGGGTAAAATGTCGAGTGCAAGAATACAATTTGTCCATCATAAAGCAATCTAAGAGAAAAGAGATGGCCCAAATTTTGACAAGTCTTCAATAGGTAATGGGAGCAACAACTGGAGACTTCTAAGATGAAAGAAAAGTCAAACGTTGACCAGGAGCAGGAATGACGTTGAGTTGTCAATATTTTTTCCTTTTGCTAGAAATCTGCTATAAAAGCAGAATGATGTTCATTTTGAAAATAGTTTGAGATTTGTAGACTTATGAGAGCTCTAACAAGTTCGAGCCTCTTTTCTTGTTTCTCTTACGAAATAGTTATTTTGGTAGTGTTTGTTCTTTGCAAATAATAGTGATGATAAAGTCTAAAGGAATTATAGCTGACGATATGTGATTGTACTTCACTATTTTTGTATGAAGTCAAATATAACTCTACATGGATTTCTGCTGTGTTATATCCCTTGCTTTGTTTAATTCAGTATTTCATTGGTGAATCGCACAGTTTTATAAATAATTAAGAGAATATTTTTGGTTATTTGTAAGATTGTTCTTTATCATTACTGATTATTTTAGAAAGGCATGTATTGAGATACTAGATTAGGATATCATAATCCATTTCAGCATTTAAATTCATTTGTTTGTCTTTATTTCAAAATCTTCAGAAAATTGTGAACTATAACATAAGTAATCCTCCAGAAAATGCAAAACTGGGTTATCTTAAAGGAACTAATTGGAATCCCCTCATATAAAAATAACTGATGTATGCTACTGAGAAAAACCATGGGGTCTTATAAGATGTCTCGAGCCTTGAGGTCTAGGTCTCCTATGCCTTTCAAGAACATAAACTCACAGTTAAGAGCAAGAGTTTATGAATGTTGAACGAACTCAAAACTCACATCAACACACTCTTTCTATCAGAAAGTAGTAACAACTAACTTCTGCAAACCACGAACTAGAAAACCAAACCAAACTATCAATGAGATAGAAAAACTCTTTCTTGCATGTTTTCTATTAAGGAAAAATAGGCTTTAAGGGACCCACAACCCACTTACATATCATAAAGAAAAGAATTAGAGAAGCAAGAAAGGACAGAATGAAGAAAGAAAGGCATCAAAAGATCAGCACAAAAGACAACAGCCAGAGAAAAGTACATCAAAAGACTAGCGAGATACTGGCACACCTAAAACAAAACTAGAACATCTAGGTGAAAATATTTATGGTCTCCTCATCATCCTTGACAAGCATCATCATTGCATTTGCTGCCTCTTTAAGGTATTTTCTTTCCTACACCTTTTGATTACCTTTAGTCTTCAACTCCAACTCTTTAGCATTTTGCCTAGTTTTGTGTCTGGAAGAATGCTGGATAGACCTAGAACCCAACTCATCATCAACAATCATAGTATCTTTGTTCTGCTTATCCTTCTCCAAGCAGGAAACCAACGCATTCATATTTTGGGAAGTCACCTTCATCACAACCAAGCTATGCTTCATGATTTTCCTCAAAGCACTCTCGGTTTTTTTAACCCTGTTGTTTATCAGTTCATAATCGGACTCACCCTTTTCTTTGAGATTCCTCACCACATCCTCCAAGTGCTTCACATCTCCCTTTATGATCTCACCCTCTGACCAGTTAGGAATATCTTTTTCATCCTCTGCTTCACTATTATCCTCAGAATTTTCCTCTTTTCCTTTATCATTAATATCCTTAACCACAGTATCAATTTTGAGCTCCAGCTCTC
Source organism: Cryptomeria japonica (assembly GCF_030272615.1). Taxonomy (NCBI): domain Eukaryota; kingdom Viridiplantae; phylum Streptophyta; class Pinopsida; order Cupressales; family Cupressaceae; genus Cryptomeria; species Cryptomeria japonica. The sequence continues at coordinate 700,524,428 of NC_081412.1, read as the reverse complement.
TCTGTTTTTCCTTAATGTTGGTAATATTATCAACCACCCACTTTTGGAATTTAAACATTTACAGAGAGTTGTTTCAAATAGCATTTAGAATAGTATCTGCATCCTCCATGTCCTGGGCAGAATCCTCAGGCCTAGGGTTGCCCTCCTCTATATTATTCTGAACCTCATCCCTGTTGTCTGTATCATAGGGACTCTCCTTCTCCTCTAACTCATCAAAATCCTCTTTACCCTGCTCATTATCCTTATCTCCTTTCTCACCCTCCACCTCCTTCTCCTACTCATGCTTCACCTCCTTCTCTACCTCCTTCTCCTGCTCCTGATCAGGATCAGTCGTCTCTTCAACATCTTCTTCATCTTTCTTACTAACCCTTGATTTCTTTTTAGGGGGAGGATTGGTAGAATCCTCATCAGACTCAGAATTGTCATCATCCTCAGAGATATGGGCACTCTCCACAAGGGGGTCATCCTTATTGGCCTTAACTTTATCCTTAAGATACTCATAAATTAACATAATAAGAGCTTGGTGGGAAATGGGGTAGGAATTGGGTTTCTTAGCATGGTCAGCAAAACTGTCATTAAGGGAGGAGGTCAAATATAAGGGAAGAGATATCTTAGAACCATGGTGAAAGTGATTAAGGATAACAAAGTGATAATTATAGACTTTCAAGAACCTACCATTAATAGTAAGATACTCCATTAACACTTTCAATTTTTTTTTGCCAAAAGGAGTTTACTTGGTTAGGGAGATAATAGGAAATATTATCCTTTTGGGCAAGGCGAGCCCTTTCTTCTTCATTCTTGGGGAAATTTGTATGGCTTCCACCGAGAACTTATGATCTCTATAAAACTTGATGATGTCCTTCTGCAAACCAGTCACCTCGGCCACCAAATATTCATCCACTCTCCAAGTCTAACCAAATAGAGTAACTCTATTATTTTTCCAACCCTTGGCAAAACCATGAGAAATGAGCTTCTTGCTCCCATGCAATTTCTCCATATAATCAGTGAAGTTGTTTTTATGCAACCTTCTCCAAATTTTCCTTTCACCCTTCCAACTATCACATCTGGTGGGCTCATTATGGTTGAGATTTCCACCCATAATGTTGTTAGGTCCAATATGGAAAGCTAATGTACTAAGAGGGAAGGGGTGAATCAGTACTTCAAAACTTTTCTTCAACAATAACTTTACTGTTAAGTATAAACTGAATATTGCTGAAACATAATATAAAGCTAAAACATATAAATAACATTCATACATGTTTCACTCCATAACACATATATTTTGGTTACGTAGAAACTCTTTGTTAGAGAGAAAAACTATGGTGGGGATGGCACCCACAACTTCACTACTGCAATAATAAAGGTTGCTCGGTTAGAGCTACATGTTTAGCTATTTCTGATAGCTTACCCTATTAGGAGTATCAAGATCTTTAGATCTACCTTGCTAAAGGATTTTACAACACTTATACTAAATTTTGTACTAGGTTAAAGGATTTACAATTTATAGACTTTGTTAGAGTCTTTTACCCTGTTAAAGGTTTCTCTTACAACTCAAAATAATACAATCAAAATCTTTACAAAATATCTGCAACTTCACATCTGAAATGTCATTGCAGATTCTATGTGCTCAATATGAAATTACCTTGCTCATAGCATATCTCAGTAATTGATAAATCAACTCGGTAAACCCTTTTGTTTACTCTATTCCTTAACTGTTCTCTTAAATCTTTCTTGGTGACCTCTAAATATCTCTATCAGTCGTAACAGTCACAACACATTGTGCTTTCTCATGATTTTGCCTTTCAGATTATCTATCACACATGTCTTGCTTCATACTTTTTTATCCTTATTTCATGCTGTATAAATAGATCTCTTATGGCAGTGATCTATTCATGCTTTGATCTTACAAACATGATTCATCGAATGAATAACCATACAAATTATTTCATTGGATAGATGTCCTCAAAATCATACAAAATCTTAAGGTACAATTTCCTATGTGATAACGGTTCCCTGTTCCTCAATCTTGTAACACATTTCCACATATGTGTCTAGGTTCAATGAATCTGGTAACACGTTTCACTCGGTTCATATTAACTCGATATACCATCTTTGTTTCTCAGTAGACATAGAGTGTTACTCGGTAGACAGCTCGGTGTATACTAAACTCTGTGACTTCTTTCTTCTATAACCGACTGCTTTAGTGCTTACTGACTGAGTATTTCGGTAGTATTAATTGACTAGAGTATATAGGATGACTTTGGACATTAAACTAATGACAACTTAGTAAATAGTAACAATCTCCCTTTTTGACATTAGTTTGGTATGTTTGACAAAACCCTTTTCAAAGTCATAACTCAAAAATCTATATACTTACAAAATTTGACTAAACTGACAGTATATACAATTGTCAATAAATAGTATACTCAAATATACTCCCCTTATCAATATACTGTATATAACTCTAATTTTGCATGTAGCTTTACTATTCTATATTCACTACTCGGTGTTCACTGCTCCCCCTGTCAAAATTACCTATACATCCAGAAACTCTGATCTACTCGGCATACTTCCTCTTGTATACACTATACTCCCCCTTTTTGACAAACATCAAAACTAGTTACCATTCGGTGGAGGCAACTGATCAAAAATAGATTTGTATATAGTTTGAGCATCGATGAGAGCATTGGTAAGGGCACTCTTGACACTATCCATTAGGGAATTCTGAGCTGTAATATTAGCTAACAGTGAAATCAGACCATCTAAAGTGCTTCCCTCTTGTTGAGTGGATAAATAGGTAGCTCGGTTAATCTGCTCTTGGATGGAGGAGAAGTGTGGAATGAATAATGTTTGAAGAGTCATGACATCCATTCTTAATTTGTGCTCTTCATTCCGAAGTTCCAACTGTTGAGCCATGAGAGATTGTAACTTGGTATAGAAATTCTGAATAGAATTGGGCCTAGTGGTCAATTTATTTGAGAGATCGGTGATCTTTTGTTCAATAACTTCGGTTTTATTCTTGATATCTTTAATGAATAAAGAAAATGTATAGAGCTTTTGAAATAAATAAAGAATATGTTTGAGTTGAGGGGACAACTCAGCAATGAGTCTGGCTAGCTTAACTTAATCGATAGCAATGGCTTTCTATACCTCTTCAATCATTTTGGCAGTGAGCTCTTTGTCCTTCAATTTGCTCAGGTATTCAGATTCGTCTATTCCAGATGCTTCTATTTTAGTTAGGAGTTCATCCAGTTGAATATGGATGGCTACATCTTTGTCACGGTAGCTTCAGATAACATTTTTGTTAATAATGCTTTAACCTTCTGAAGTACTCTATTTTTCTTCTGTATAGCCATTTGTCTCTCTTGTTCTACTTTGGCTTTGCATAGTTCCCTGAATTCAATGAGTGTTTTCCCTTTCAGTTTTGAAATATCTACATTTGGCAACACAATCGGCTTTGACAAATCTAGCTTGAAACTATGCTTCTTCATTTTCTTCTCTTTAGATGATGAGGCTTTCATCGGTTGAACCAGTACAATGGCTTGGGAGGCTTGTTCACCCTTGGTAGGTTGCTCAATAGAGGCAACACTTTTGTCGGTTTCTTTAGCCTCAGATGTAGCCTTCGGTGATTCCTTGCTTGAGGTCTCGGTGGCAATAGTTTCAGTGCTTGCTAGGGTTTGAGAAGTTTGTTCCCTAGTGGTCTGAGAAGTAGCTTCTCCTTTGGTAGACTGTTGACCCTCTTTGCCTTGTTCAGTGTCTTGAGGTGTCTTGGTTGAAACATGATGAGTTACCGGAGGATAGGACTTGACTTATTCCAAAACTGATTCACTTGATACTAGTTTGACATAGGCATTCCCTTCTATTATCTCATGTTCTTGTACCTCAGTGTCCATGATATCCTCATCAAGTTGTATAGTACCAGCAGGATCTTGCTCGGTGATATTAACTATTTCAACTTCACCTTGCTCATCAGCACTCTTTGAAAAATTTCTTGCCATTTTTCTTTTGTCTCTTTCTCTACTTCAAGATAAAGGCCATTCATCAGTTTCAAGGCTCTTTGCTTGACTAGGAAGTTTGTCTGGTAGTTTTTCAGATGTTGACTTATCTCATCTACTGACATGTCTGGAAAGAGATGTACCAGAATTCTTTCTCTCATCTACTTTTCTGAGTCCATATCATATTTCCACCTGTTATCAATGTGTAAGTACAATGCTTTTGGAAGAGAGTTAGTTACTTCCAATGGGACTAATCGGAATTTAAGTGTGCAAATTCTAACTTCTTCAATTTGCCTCTTTTCTGCATCAGTTCTGGATTCATATTTTACATATCTGAATGCTCCAAATCCACCATATTGTTTCAGATTTGCACAAAAATTATCAACACTATGTACATTTTCCTTTGTACTCTTAACAATCTGAAATTTACTTACGTCTTCAGATTCGGTGTCACTTGACTCTTTATTCAAAATGAGTCTTCGAGTAGACTTCTTATAAGTTTTTGTTACCTTAGGCATTGCAACATTTTTTTGCTTCTTACTCGGTGACACTGCAAATGATCTAGTATTGGGGCGCTTCACTGGAGGAGTAGGTGATACCTGTGATGTATCCTTTTTCTTCCTTTTCAAAATTTTGCCTTTTGGCAACTCGGTGCTTAATGTAATTGATGCTTCTTGGGCTTCAGATTCCTCTTCAGTGATGACTTGATCGCTCTTGACGGGAGCGGAGGAAGAACCTTCTCCAAATTTATGTGTTAATACTTTAATCATTTTGGTTGCTTTCCTTGTAGCCTTAGGAACTACAATCTTCATCTTAACTTTTTCTTTGACCTCTTCATAGGTACCATACCTGATCTCAGTAGCATGCCTTGGAAGTGCAAGAAAGGCATCTATCTGCTACTATGTAATGTCAGAATCAATCTCATAACCCATTGGCGGCAAAGATTGAGTTCTTGGTTCTACTACATTGACATAACAGTAGTTGGTGTCCACTTCAAAACATATATTATCCTTGTATTTCTCCACTAACTGGGGTGGTAGTCTATGTCTGTTATGCATCTTTTCTTGAAATTTGCTAAAGTAATCATCCATTATCTCATTGAAGTTATCACCTAGCTAATTGATGAAGTCATTTATTTGATGGGTGATTGGTCGGTGTAGCTCCCAAACTATGTTACCGACTGATGGAAAGAATTTCTGAAAATAGAAAAACATTCATACTAAGAGTGACCCAAAATTTAGTGTGTTTGCCGAGTTGTTCTTCGTTGGCTTCCTTATGGTGTTGAGATTTTCAAAAAGATTTTTCAACAACACTTCGCATAGGTCAATCTTCATACCCTTTTTCACAATTTTGTATGCTAAATCAACAGTTGCACATGGTACACTATTTTCCCTTGCCGACTGAAAGAAACAATAACCTATGACTCTAATTGCAAACTTCAACTCTGCATCTGTAACATTATTCAATTTCAGACCTCTGCAATCAGATTCAACTCTGGTTAAAGTGATCAATTCTTTCTATGAAATCATTTTCTAATCTCGGGCATGGTCGAATATAGGGTATCTGGTGATTAAGTGGATGATTTCCTTGGTGAATTTGAATGGTTTCTCCTCTAACCACATAAAGTCATCATGAACTCTGCTAAAAAAAAAATTAACCCATTGGGGTTTGAAGACTCGTAGGTAGGTTAGGGCTTTGGTCAATCCCTTGACTTTGATATGCTCATATTTTCTATCCAGATTTCCATCGGTGCATAATTCATCATACGTGTCCTTGATCTCAATATGACCTAGTTCCTCAACACGACACTTAGTGTAGAATCTGACATCCTCAACCAATAGAACCCTATCCTGAATGAGAGAAAATGTTGTTTTATCGTTGGGTTCGGATGCTACTTTGGGAGGTAAGGAATATTTCAGTGAGGGCTTCTCAATGGTTTCAACAACAACAGGTTTCTGAATCTTTGGAGCCATTTCAAACTTTGGATAAATACTAACGAAAAAAAGCTTAGGGTTTGAAACTTAACCAACAAACGCTTTCCACTTAGTAAATATAAAGCAGGTATTCTCAACTAATATGATCAGTTGAATTGCTTGAAAAATGTGTTGAGATTGATGAATAAATACCTTGAAATTTGCTGGGGAGGAGTTTGATCGCCTTTGAATCGCTTAGCTCTGCTTTCTAAAAATTTGGTAAGTGTAAAATGACTATGCAAAAGGCTTTAAGTACACATTTTACCTTATCGAGCTCTGTGCTATAGGTCAAAAAAATTAAATGCACTCGGTTCCATTAAACCGATTACCTTCCTTTTTATGCTTTTACTGACTAGACAGGCTTCCTGCATTTATCGACTTCTCTGGTACTTCCAAAAGACTAGATAAAATTTCAAACTTGTTATTGCATCTTAGCTATGCAGATTTTGGAATTAAGTACATGATAAAATAGGAACTGTTAAGATATAACCTTGAGAGAATGCAGTCCCTTCATACCTTTACCGATTAATTTGAAATAGATGCACCTAACTCGGTAGGTAAGGTGCTTTCTTCATTAGTTGACACATTTTCCTTCTTTTTCCAAATCATCTGTAATTTGCTTCGTATTTCCTTAGTATCTCCTCTGGGTTGATCTCTTCATATTTCCTTAGTATCTCCTCTGGGTTGATCTCTGCAATCTCTGGCCAAGTGTCCAACTTTGTGACAATGAAAACATGACATGCCAGGATTTCTCCATGATCTTCGGTTGTTCATTCCAAACCTTATAAAGCAGTTGACACTTATATGTCCATATCTTCCACAACATTCACACCATATCCTTGTATTGTAATCCCATGGTACTGCAGTATATTGTCGGTTAGGATCTGTGTAAGTTCGGTAGCTTCTAGTATTTGCTCAGTGTGTAGACCACATATAGTTCTTCTGCTTAAACCAACACTTCTCGGTACTATGTCCATATCTATTGCAGTTTTTACAAAACCCCATGAATTTTTCCTTTTGATAATTACTAACAGACTTTTTCCTACATCAATTAGATGTGTGACCATACTTATTGCAATTGTAACAATAACCATTAGCCCTAGTGACATTCGGTTGCTTACCTTTTCTGATTTGGCACATGTTGGCAGCATGTCCTTGTTTTCCATAGTAGTTGCAAACATGCTTCTTTCCTTTGATGTTCTTCTTGTTTCCATCTTGTTTTGATGATTCTCCTCTCTCGATGATGTGGATTCCTTTCTCAGTAGAGTCTTTTCCTTTGTAACCAAGTCCTGCAACTTTGTTGGGTCATTTTATATTCAGTTGCTCACCCAACATCTTTGATGCTTCATAACTTTTCTTCAGTGTTTCTTTGGATTTTTTCTATGTTTCAAGTTCATCAGTCAATCTTGATAGTTCAAGTTTCAATGCTTGATTCTCATTTTCCTTTAGATTTGCTTCATGATGTGCATAATCCAATTGATCAGATAGATTTTGTTGAATTCCAGTTATCCTTGTGATTTCATCATTCTTTTCAGACACTAATGCTTCAAGCTGTTGTTTTTCTCTTTCTATATCTCTTATGTTATCTACAGTTGTTCTCAATGCATCAAGATTTTCAGTCATCTGTGTGCTGAAATGCTCATGTTCTCTTTTCATTGCTTTTAGCTGATCAGTCAGTGCTTTGTTCTTTTCTTTCAATCCTCCAATCATTTCTTCAGTCTCTTCAGATATACTGTTCTCAGATGATGTCTCAATTTGTTCCACTAGCTCTTGTGAGTCCTGCAAATCATCAGACAATCTTCTTCTAACTTTCAGTGATCTTTGCATTTGTTTCTGCATGTCTGCAATCACTTAATTAGCATGATCTAATTCATTTTGAAGATTCATAATTCTTCGAGATTGTTTGTAGCCTTCCATTGATAAGATCTTTCTCTTTAGGCAGTTAAACCCTTTTCCAAGATTGAAGCTCTTATACCAATTGTTAGGTCCAATATGGAAAGCTAATGTACTGAGAGGGGAGGGGTGAATCAGTACTTCAAAACTTTTCTTCAACAATAACTTTACTGTTAAGCATAAACTGAATATTACTGAAACATAATATAAAGCTAAAGCATATAAATAACGTTCATACATGTTTCACTCCATAACACATATACTTTGGTTACGCAGAAACTCTTTGCTAGAGAGAAAAACTATGGTGGGGATGGCACCCACAACTTCACTACTACAATAATAAAGGTTGCTCGGTTAGAGCTACATGTTTAGCTATTTCTGATAGCTTACCCTGTTAGGAGTATCAAGATCTTTAGATCTACCTTGCTAAAGGATTTTACAACACTTATACTAAATGTTGTACCAGGTTAAAGGCTTTACAATTTATAGACTTTGTTAGAGTCTTTTACCCTGTTAAAGGTTTCTCTTACAACTCAAAATAATACAATCAAAATCTTTACAAAATATCTACAACTTCACATCTGAAATGTTATAGCAGATTCTATGTGCTCAATATGAAATTACCTTGCTCATAGCATACCTCGGTAATTGATAAATCAACTCGGTAAACCCTTCTGTTTACTCTATTCCTTAACTGTTCTCTGAAATCTTTCTCGGTGACCTTTGAATATCTCTGTCAGTCGTAATAGTCACAACACTTTGTGCTTTCTCATGATTTTGCCTTTCAGCTTATCTATCACACATGTCTTGCTTCATGCTTTTTGATCCTCATTTCATGTTGTATAAATAGATCTCTTATGACGGTGATATATTCATGCTTCGATCTTACAAACATGATTCATCGAATGAATAACCATACAAATTATTTCATTGGATAGATGTCCTCAAAATCATACAAAATCTTAAGGTGCAATTTTCTACGTGATAACGGTTCCCTGTTCCTCAATCTTGTAACACGTTTCCACATGTGTCCAGGTTCAATGAATCTGGTAACACGTTTCACTAAGTTCATATTAACTCGGTATACCATCTTTGCTGCTCGGTAGACATAGAGCATTACTCGGTAGATAGCTTGGTGTATACTAAACTCTATGACTTCTTTCTTCTATAACCGACTGCTTTAGTACTTACTGACAGAGTATTTTGGTAGTATTAACCAACTAGAGTATATAGGATGCCTTTGGACATAAAAATAATGACAACTTAGTAAATAGTAACAAATGTAGAATCAGTTCAAATCAAAACCCTCAGGCGAGCACAAAATAACTAGATGTTGAAGAACAAAGAAGCTATACTCATTAATGCGATGCTTGAAATAGGTCATCATCTAACAATCCGCCTCACTCCAAACTCTATCATTGAAGTCCGAACCAAAAAGGGTAATGATGAGATTAATATGTACCATTGATCTTGTCATAATATAATTGCTCTCAAACTTTGTTCTTACATGATGACTCTCTGATATAATTAGCATCTTCTACTAAAATGACTCCCTCATTAGCTAACAAACTGGCTACCCTATTACCTTCCCTAAAGGTATGGGTAATAACCACCCTATCACAAGAATCTAACATTTTTTTTGCCTTATCAATGATATTTTGGATATTCCAAGAAGGGGAACTAATACCTTTAATAACTTGAATTATATTAAGGGAATCCCCCTCCAACCATTTTTTTTAAAATTAAAACCCTGAGCAAGATGAAGACATTTTAACACTGCCAAAGCTTCTACAACATGGCTGTTTTGAATTCCAAAGGGAGAAGAAATCACAGCAACACAAAAGCGATGAGAATTTCTAATAACACCTACCCCACCAGCATTACCCAGATTTCCTTTAGCTGCACCATCAAAGTTCACCTTCACCCAATCATGAGGAGGGAACCTCCAAACCACATTATCTCTTCTACTCTTCAGATCAGACTTACAAACCTTATTCAATAATTTCTATTCTGTAAGAATCCTTTTATCATTATCATTCATATCAATATAACTACACTGCTTGTTGCTTTTGTGAATGGTGTTGATGTTTTCTTTAATAGACCTACAAATATTTTCAAAGACCACCTGAGAAGAACACTTAGTCTCCCTAAAAATTATATTGTTTCTCTCCTTCCAAATATGCCAATAGGTCATAGGAAGAAGAAAGGACCAAAGGGTCTTGATGATGGGAAGCTTGGTAGGGAAAATCCAATGCCAAAGGACTTCCTTAAAACTATTTTGCATAACCCAATCAACTTTCCATCGCGTCCACACTTTACCCCAGATTTCCCAGGTAAAAGAAAAGTGAATGAACAAATGATCCACAGACTCAACCTCTTTTTGACATAACTCACACCTATTAGGGATCATAAATCCTCTTCTGACTAGGTTATAAATAGTGAAAATCTTGTTATGAGTGGCAAGCCAGAAAAACATATTAATGTGTGGGAGAAAAAGTGACACTAAGCAAACATGCCCTAATCTCACTTTCAACCACACACTTGTGGAATACGAAAGAGCCTAGAGGTATCACACAATTGGCTACTTCATTTTGTGGAAGAGAGAGCCACGGACTACCTATTAGGATTTCTATTCCCTTGTTGTAATTGAAAGATAAAATAATGCAAGTTCAATCCCTAACCCCAAAGTGCAAGTATGAACTAATAACAAGATTACAGAATTGAACTTAAATGATGGAAAGCTATAAACACAAGAACAAGACAAGAATGCAAATGCATACCCGGAGTTAAAATCTGACTGAAAATGTTCGGGACGGGGGCGCGGGCGCCACTGTCCTGATTCTGCCCTTGAAACTGCTCCGAAAACTATTGTTTTGCACTTTGGAAAAAGCTGTCAAAAATGCTGAAAATGTTGTCTGTCAGGAGGACCAGGGCGCCTAGCGCCCATGTCCCAGGGACCAAGGCACCCAGCGCCCCTGTCCTGGCAGGACTAGGGCGCCCCACGCCCCTGTCCTGGTCTTTTGCTCTGAAATTTGGTGGGAAGGTCAGTCTCTGTCTGCTTCTCCCGGATCTGCAACCTGCGGCGTCGTCCGAGTCCCGAAACCTGCACTTATATCTAAAAAGGGTATGGGTGGCTATATAGGGTTTTTCCTTAGTCAAACCCTCGCTTCGGTGATTTCCACCTCCACGAATAGCCAAGTTGTATTGTAAAATGTATTGTGTGTGCAGACCTAGTGTGTGTGCAAGGTCCTAAAATGCAAGAAAGCAAACTAGAGCAACCTAGAAAGTAAACCCTAATTGCTTGTAAATGATAATGAAAATGCTCCAAATCAAGATGCAAAGTGATCTAAAGCATGAATAAAGGATATATTGAAGCTTATGAAAAGACATGAAAACAACATGAAATCATACCCAACCCTCAAGGGAGGAGTACAAGCCAATCTTCAGTCGGTAATCTCCTATTGTTCTTCAATGTCTTCAAAGCCCTAAGTGGATGAAATTGATGAATGTTGAATGTTTGTTGAAGTCTTCAAAGATCTGCTCTTTCGCTGCATATGAGGTTCCTCCAAACCAAAATCCCGGTCCCTTCAAATGAAGAAAGAGAGCTCTTATATATGAAACCCTAGGTCTTAATTTCGTATTTTGGCCGACCTAGAGATTGAATATCCCGCCAATTTCTTGGGGTTAAGATTTATTTTATGATTGGATCGTGCTCCCAAAATTTCAGGAAAAATGTCCGGGACCATGTGCACGGGCGCCATGGTCCCGACAACTTTTCACCAAATTTTTAGGGCCGTCGGATATGATGATTTTAGAGAGAATCCCGAAGTTACAGGTGATTTCGAGATGTTTTGACCCCTGAAATCAAGCCCCCAAGTTCAAAATAGGACCTAATTAGGGTTTTTGATTAAATGATGTATTGGAAGAATAAAATGAAAGGGGCACACTTTAATGAAAGGGCCTAACTTTATGATGTAGGAAATGATAAAATAGGACCTTAGACCTAATTAATTTAATTAATTAAGTGCTAAAGGAGAAATGCAATGCAAAATACAAAATGCGCCAAGGTGGGTGCTAAACTAGGTGTGAAATTGTACCACCCTAGCAAGTGCGTACAATTTACGACGCTACATTTAGCCCCCACTTTATCGGTCATATGAACACTACGTGCATATGCAAGCTAAAGTACAGAAAAGTAAACATTATTTGAAAAAGGATATAACCATAAGTTGTCGGACGAAGCCCCTAGCGGTATCTGCAGTACACAGTTAGGAACCGCACCCTACAAAACACACGTTAGATCACAAAATCACCTAATGCTTACTAAGGAAGGTGATGAAAATTCGAGGGTAGCTATATGCCCCCCCCTGTTTCGGCTTGCTAATTTTAGTGAGTTGAAACAGGGTATCATGTTTACCACTTCGAATCGTTAAAGAATATTGATGACAAATGCTCACAAAAAGATTTGATATGAGATCAAAAATTAATGGAGAATCATTTGGTAAGAAAGAGGACTAAATCTCAATTCCAACACAACAAAGAGTGTGAGGATTTGAGAGTTCTCTAACACAAGATGAAGGATGTAAATGGAAACAAAATGCAAAGAGAAGAAAATAAAGGAAAAAAGCATGAATACACACATTGGTGATCCATGAGAAGAATAGTGAGAGAGAAAACATGGACTTCTCGCCCCTAGATCTTGTCTAGGTGATCCATGGGAAAAAGGACATGGAAAACTAGCCCCTAGAGTCTGTCTAGGTGATCCATGTAAGGGAGGAGAGTGAGAAAGTCTAGCCTTATGCCGCTAGTTCCACTCAACCTCGTGCATGTGTGTGTAAGTGAGGTTAGAAGCATCTCATAGGAGTCTATGCCCGAGTATGCTACAACCTGTATATGTATAGTACAAAAGCGTGACATCTCGCTCTAAGAGTCTGTGCCCTGGTCCCGAGAATGACCCATTGCTCAAAAAGTGTAATGTTTATGTCATAAGCAAAGTAGAACAAGGATACCTACCTTCATCACAAAAGAAGATACCCCCAAAAATGCAACAATGTCATAGATCCAAGCAAGAGAGTTTTACACTCCTTAAGCAAGGATAAGATAGTTGAAAAGGGATATCTTGTAGTATGTGTAAAGGAGATCCTTAGAGGAGAAGAGATCTTTGTACAAAAGACACCTATCCCCGAGAGGAATTGTCTTAGACAAATATAACATCTTCTAGAATAAGACAAAGAAGAGAATAAGAATGCAATACTTCCTTCTTTTGCGAGGTGAAAGTGATTCTTAATGAAGGATGACGCTCTTTTTAACCCAATTAGGAGAGTGAATTCGTTATGGATGTATTTTACCAAGTGCAAAAGAGGTTGTAGTCAAGGACTTACACCCCTTGAACAAACAACAACAAATGCGTACAAGGAATACCATCAAGTAATAAAGTCCACACCATCCACGAAATAGGAAAAAAGTGGATCCTTAGATAAAAATAAGAAAAGATCATTGCCTCAATGAGAAGGACTTACACAATATTCTAGGGAGAGATTTAAACATAAGAAAAAGAAGAGATGTATGAAATCACTCTTGCCCCCATAGGAACAAGAGATAACATATAAAATTAGGCTATTATGTTGCTTCAAAAAAAAATATATGATTGCACTTGAAATTGTAACATCGTGAATGACAATGAGCCCCCAGTAAATGAGCTACCAATGTCACATAATGATGAGCAACATAATAGCCATTAATGTTATTTAAAGACATGATAGATTGAATGAGGTATTTGAATATGACATGTTAAATGCTCAACTATAAGTGAGATCAAAACCATGTATAAAATGATAAAAATTGAAGAAGAAAAGTCACATGAAATCTTAGAAGAGGAATGAGTGTAATTTATTAGAGCCTTATCCCTAGAGGAAAGGACCTTATGATGAATAGGAGATAAAGATTCATAAGTGGATTTAGAAATTTGAGGGGATTCATAAAGAGATTTGTTCATTGCCAAGATTTCCTTATGAGGGGAATGAGAGTTGATAGAAGTAGAAGATGATTTAGTTGAAGTGAGATCATCATCACTACTAAATATAGCATTCACATTGAGAGATGGTCTTTTAGATGCTTTGGTGCGTTTGCAGGGATTATAGCCAAGTCCAAAGGAATAATTGTGAAAATTAGTCTCGAGAGGAACCTTCATCCCTTGTTCATGAGCGCCACAACCATTTCCATGATACCCATGCTTAGCAAAAATGCGAAAACCACGACCATAATGATCAGCCATTTCAGGAAGAGAAGGTGGTTTTTCATAAGACAAAGAATCAAATTCTTCATAATTAGAGGTGTGAGGAGAAGAAGTTTGAGAAGCGGCCACAAAATTATTGCTCATAGGTTCAAGTAAGACTGATTGATCTCTAGTTTCTTCCTTCTTTTTACCTTTAAGATCTCTAGGAGGAACCCTATACTCACCTACAAAGGTGGGATTAAAATCAAGAGATCCCCAATCGTCTTCTGCGAGAACCTTCTCAGGATCAAAAGCCTTTTCATGTGTAGACTCAAGTCGAGAAGGATCTTCTTCAGGAGCTTTAGACTCATCCAAAGAATTTTGATTATCAGAGGGTGATGATTCATCCATAGGTATCTTGTTCAAAGAGTCATTACTAGAAGAGGAAGGCTTAGAAGAACTCCCTTTGGAAGTAGATGTTTGCAAACAAGCCTGAAGATTAGTATCACCTATCAAGGTATATGTCTTATTGTTATAAATAAATTTAACTTGTCTATGCAATGTAGAGGGGACAGCTTGCATACTATGAATCCAAGGTCTCCCTAATAACAAGTTGTATGTTAGATTTCCTGACATAACATGGATAGGAGTAGGCAAAGTAACAGGTCCCACTGTGATGGGTAAGGTGATAATACCTAATGAAGACTTAGCCACATTATCAAAGCCTCGAATGGGACGAGAGTCAGGCTCAATAAGGGATGTATCCACATTCATCTTATGCAATAGATTAATGCTACATACATTAAGGCCAGAGCCATTATCTACTAGTGTTCGTCTTATAGCCGTGTCATTTATGATAACCACAATCATCAAGGGATCATATTGTTGTTGAATTTCACTGGTAGGCAACTCATCTTGGGTAAACACAATTTGAGCTTTAGGATTCATCACAGAGTTAACTAAAGATGCTATATTACTAGATGTATTCAGTGGAGGAACATTCAAATCTTTCAAGGCATCTTGTAACATTCCATGATGAGCGGAAGAAGTTTGGATCAAATCCCAAAGGGATATCTTAGCAGGGGTAGCTTTAAGTTGTTCTATGAGATCATAGTCCTTACTAAGCATTTGTGAAATATGAGGAGCTTGAGGAAGAATAGGTTGGGAAGGAGGAAGCGAAGTTGGGATAACTGGAGGAGGATTAGGTTGCCTATTGTTTCTTGTGTTATAGGTATGAGCAACCACATGATAACTCTCTCTAGTCAGTTGCTTAGCATACTCATAAGGGCTCTTAGAAGAATAACCTCCTTGCACAGTAATAATAGGTTTCTTAGGCATGCAAAAAGAATCATTAGCATAACCACCTTGAACCACTAAGATAGGCTTATTTAAAGGTTGAGAATTTTGAGAAGGACAAGCACCTTGGACAGTGAAGAGAGGTTTGTTAGGTGTTTCATTCACATGTATCAAATTGATTGAGGATGGTTTAGAGGAATGAACAAAAGTGTTGGAAGAATTATTGATAGTCTTCTCTTGCACTAAAATCTCATCACGAATTAAATCAATTTTAGGAGAGAGACAAGGGATAAGCATTGATGTTCTAGTAGGAAGAGTAATACTAGGAAAGGTCATATCATCTTCTATCATCAAAGGATCTACATGGGGAATAAACTCTCTAGGAGAAGGATCAACATTACTCTCTAAAGTCTCACTTTTGAGAGGGAGATCTTTGAAAGAGATGTTAACCATCTTTCTTTGAACTAGGGTCTCCTTATGAGTAGAACCAAGTTGAGGAGAGGGAGATGCTTTATTTTTAGAGGGAGAATAATTGAGATTCAAGGAAGGTGAGAAATTATCAAGGGAGTTTCCAATCTTGATTTCATCCCCTTTGGCTAGGGGTAGAGAATAATCTATACCTTCTTCTAATGGTTCATCCCAAATAGTGAGGTTGTTGAAAGGAATGTTTGAAGTATTGTCAATTTCGGGAGAGGAGATAACATTGTTTATTAATTCCTCATCCTTAGGAGGGAGAGCATCAATAGATGTGTTAAACTCATCCTCTTTCCTCAAAATATGTTCAATATGATCTTTAGGGGAGAGAGAGTTAAGGAAAGTGCTTATTATTTCATCTTCTTTCTCTAAGGGATGCTTATGGGTAAGACAAACTTTAGGAGAAGGGTAAGCATTTATCATTAATTCATCATCTCTAGTGGGAATTTTGTTGGAAAAGGAAATGCCATCACTAGGAAATGTAGGGATCATGTCATCTTCTTGCACAAAAGGATCCTCATGAAGGGAGTGTTTTTTAGGAGGAACATGAATAGACTTCTCCAAAGATTCATGCTTAGGAAGGAGATCTTTGAAAGAAGTGTTCATAACCTCTTGTTGCACTAACATGCCCCCATTGGAAGGACCAACTTTAGGAGAAAATAAGTCAATGTCCATCAATACCTTTTCACTTAGAGAGACATCATGTAGGGAAGGTAAAGTAACATTAAGAAAGGTGTTTATGATATTATTCTCTTCCTCTAGGATAGCTACATAGGAAGGGCACATTTTAGGAGAATTGTCAAGATCACTCTTAAAGTCTTCATCCTTAGAGCATGGGAGAGTCTCAAAGGAATCAGAAGCAACTCTTTTAGGCACTAAAATGTTATTATAGATGGGGAGAGGTTCTTTAGGAGAAGGAAAAATTGAAACAAGGGAAGCTAACCCATTATCACATCTATGAAATGAATGCATCATGACAACAATTTTCCTCTTTCAAATGATAACACATGCAAAATAGAAGGAAATGTTTAATTTCAACCAATGCAAGCACTTAGAATGAAATTTATGATTCAAATGAGTTCCTAAATCAGATTTGAAATTATTGACCACAATTAAGCTATCCACAAGTTCAACTTTGAATTGAAAAATTAGGGTTTTAGCAAAAATTTCCTCTAAAATTTTTTGAATCTTGCAAGAAATTGAGACTTGTAAATACAAATTTGAATTGGAAATAGCATAAACACTCAAATTTGAAAACATAAATTAGAGAAGATTGGAGTTCACGTCGGGTTCACCAAAATGTGTGGGAGAAAAAGTGACACTAAGCAAACATGCCCTAATCTCACTTTCAACCACACACTTGTGGAATACGAAAGAGCCTAGAGGTATCACACAATTGGCTACTTCTTTTTGTGGAAGAGAGAGCCACGGGCTACCTATTAGGATTTCTATTCCCTTGTTGTAATTGAAAGATAAAATAATGCATGTTCAATCCCTAACCCCAAAGTGCAAGTATGAACTAATAACAAGATTACAGAATTGAACTTAAATGATGGAAAGCTGTAAACACAAGAACAAGACAAGAATGCAAATGCATACCCGGAGTTAAAATCTAACTGAAAATGTTCGGGACGGGGGCGCGGGCGCCACTGTCCTGATTCTGCCCCTGAAACTGCTCCGAAAACTGCTGTTTTGCACTTTGGAAAAAGCTGTCAAAAATGCTGAAAATGTTGTCTGTCAGGAGGACCAGGGCGCCCAGCGCCCCTATCCCAGGGACCAGGGCACCCAGCGCCCCTGTCCTGGCAGGACCAGGGCGCCCCACGCCCCTGTCCTGGTCTTTTGCTCTGAAATTTGGTGGGAAGGTCGGTCTCTGTCTGCTTCTCCCGGATCTGCAACCTGCGGCGTCGTCCGAGTCCCGAAACCTGCACTTATATTTGAAAAGGGTATGGGTGGCTATATAGGGTTTTGCCTTAGTCAAACCCCCGCTTCGGTGATTTCCACCTCCATGAATAGCCAAGTTGTATTGTAAAATGTATTGTGTGTGCAGACCTAGTGTGTGTGCAAGGTCCTAAAATGCAAGAAAGCAAACTAGAGCAACCTAGAAAGTAAACCCTAATTGCTTGTAAATGATAATGTAAATGCTCCAAATCAAGATGCAAAGTGATCTAAAGCATGAATAAAGGATATATTGAAGCTTATGCAAAGACATGAAAACAACATGAAATCATACCCAACCCTCAAGGGAGGAGTACAAGCCAATCTTCAGTCGGTAATCTCCTATTGTTCTTCAATGTCTTCAAAGCCCTAAGTGGATGAAATTGATGAATGTTGAATGTTTGTTGAAGTCTTCAAAGATCTTCTCTTTCGCTACATATGAGGTTCCTCCAAACCAAAATCCCGGTCCCTTCAAATGAAGAAAGAGAGCTCTTATATATGAAACCCTAGGTCTTAATTTCGTATTTTGGCCGACCTAGAGATTGAATATCCCGCCAATTTCTTGGGGTTAAGCTTTATTTTATGATTGGATCGTGCTCCCAAAATTTCGGGAAAAATGTCCGGGACCATGTGCACGGGCGCCATGGTCCCGACAACTTTTCACCAAATTTTCAGGGTCGTCGGATATGATGATTTTAGAGAGAATCCCAAAGTTACAGGTGATTTCGAGATGTTTTGACCCCTAAAATCAAGCCCCCAAGTTCAAAATAGGACCTAATTAGGGTTTTTGATTAAATGATGTATTGGAAGAATAAAATGAAAGGGGCACACTTTAATGAAAGGGCCCAACTTTATGATGTAGGAAATGATAAAATAGGACCTTAGACCTAATTAATTTAATTAATTAAGTGCTAAAGGGGAAATGCAATGCAAAATACAAAATGCGCCAAGGTGGGTGCTAAACTAGGTGTGAAATTGTACCACCCTAGCAAGTGCGTACAATTTACGACGCCACAATTAACTTTAGGAATGAGGAATCTATTCCAAACTTTAGTCCATATAGGGTTACAAGCCTGAGTTGATATCTTTTTGTAAGCAGAAGCAACAATAAAAGTACCCCTAGGATTACTCTTCCATAAGAAGACATCATCTGAGTCTTTGCTGACAGAAAAGGACAACAAATCATGTTGGAGCGAAGAGAATCCAGCATAAACAACATCAAGTCTAACCCATTTATTCTCCTCCCAATAATTATAGACCATAGAATCAAACCTCCTTTTACAATCTTCAATGATATGGCTGCAATCCTAGTTAAAAAGAGGCTCATCCTTGATCCAGACATCCTCCCAAAATCTGATTTTGTTACCTTTGCCAAGGACCCAGCCAGCTCCAGCTTTAGCAACTTTAATAGATTTTATCATACTATTCCAAATAAAAGATCCAACAAGGATATCTTCAGAATAGAGAAGGGAATGAATGGGATGATTATGGATGTATTTGTCAAACCACACCCTCCTCCAATCTCTCTTAATACCATAGGCCCTCCAAACCTGTTTGGCTAACAAATATTTATTGAAAGGTTTCAGGGATTTGATACCTAACCCCCCACTACTTTTAGGACCACAGACTTTATCCCAAGCCACCAAAGCAATCCTTTTCTTATCTTCCACACCATACCATAGAAATCTTTTCTGAATTCTTTCTAATGCTTCTGCAAATTTGATCGGTATACTAAACAAACTAAGAGCATAAACAGGTATATTTTGAAGGGTAGCTTGAAGAAGCTGGAGCTTACTAGCCTACAACAACATAGAGCCTTTACATCGAGCCAGCTTTTAGTTGAACTTATCAATCAAAGAATTTTAGAAAGAGTTTGGAGGAGCCAAACCAAGAGGGAGGCCCAAATAAGTAGAGGGGAGCAACTCAACCTTATAGGCAATTATGTTAGCAATCCTCTGCTGCCTCAACAAGGGAGTGTTGATGAAGTAAATAGCAGATTTCTCCCAGTTAACTTGTTGGCCAGTAGTAAGGGAATAAGAGCTAAGAGCATTTTTGAAGGCAAAAGCTTCACTCATAGAAGAGTATCCCAATAATATAGTATCATCAACAAACTGTTGATGAGTGCAGAAGAAATTAGTTGAAGAGGGTTGCAACCCTTTGATGATCCTTTTCTCCTTCAACTTTTGAATCAATCTACTCAAACATTCCACCAAAATAGTGAAAAGAATGGGCGAGATAGGATCTCCTTGCTTGAGACCCCTTGAAGACTTCAAAAATCTAGAAGGAGATCCATTAACAAGAATAGAAAAATTTGGCATAGGTATCAGCTCTCTAATGATTTTGATAACCTTCTCATCAAATCCAAAGGCTTCCATGATGCTAAAAAGAACCTATCATAAGCTTTTTCCAAATCCATCTTTATGAGGAATCCCTCTTTGTTTGCAGCATTAAGAGAATGGATATTCTCATGCACAAGAATTATAGAGTCCAAAATATGCCTACCTGGGACAAATCATTTTTGCTCCTAAGAGATAACAAGAGGAAGAACAACCAACAATCTAGAAGTCAGGACTTTTGAGATTATCTTGTAAAAAGAATTGCATAGACTTATTGGCCTAAACTTACCCATAGAATCAGCTCCATCCACCTTAGGAATTAGAGCAATGAAGGTAGAATTGATTTCTTTAAGAATTCTTCTGGAACCAAAGAATTCATTGACAACATTGACCACATCAGCTCCAACAATGTGCCAATATTCCTAAAAGAAAAACATGGGGAAGCCATCCAGGCCCGGTGCCTTATCCCCTTGGAAGGAGAAAACAACTCTTTTAATTTCATCGACTGAGGGGATGGCAAATAAAATCCTATTCTAATTAGGTCCAATAATCTTAGGAATATTTTCAACCAGTTCTTGCTACTTAACAAGGTCAAGTTCCTTGTTACCAGTAAGAAGGTTAGAGAAGAACCTTACAGCTTCATCAGCTATATCAACATCTTTGACAAGAGTTTTATCATTAACAATCAATCTAGAAATTCTACTTGCCGCTTTATACTTCATTGATGTCATATGAAAGAGTTTAGTATTTCTGTCACCAGCCTCTAACCAAATTACCCTAGATATCTGCCTCCACTAAATTTCTTCTCTTGAAATAGTGTTGTGTAATTTGGCTAGAACCTCATCTTCTTTAGCCTTGGGGACATTCTTATAGCCATATTTCAAAATAGAATTTTGAATCTGTTCTAGTTCCTCCTTGAGCTTCCTCTTAGATTCAAAAATATCCCCAAAAACCTTTTTATTCCAAACCTTGATGTTATCTTTGATGTTTCTTAACTTTTTTGCAACTTTGAACATGGCAGAACCATCCACAGTTATATTTCACCATTTCGAAATGGAAGCTTCCAAGGAAGGGTGTGAGATCCACATTTTTTCAAACCGAAAGGGAAAGCAACATTTACCCTTAATAGAATCAGCAACAAAAGAAATAGGATAATGGTCCAATCCAATTTTGTTAATAATAGATAGAGAGCATCTATACTTAAGGACCTAGTCAGGAGTAATAAGAGATCTATCAAGCCTTACCTGAATAAGTTCTCCTCCATTCCTTCGATTAGACCAAGTGTAGGAAGCTCTAGAAAGGTCAACGTCAATGAGGGCATTGGCATTGATAAAGTCCATAAGATCAATCCTACTATCCAGTTGAGCTTGGATTCCACCAAATTTTTCAATTTCCTGCAGAGGAGTGTTGAAATCTCCCATCAAAAGCCAACTATCCTAGGTTAAAGTCCCTCTTTTCTGCTGGATTTTGTCCCAAAAATTGCTCCAAATAGCTTTAGAGTTGGGGGCATAAATGTTGGTAACCACCCAGTCCTGTCCTTCATCAATGCATTCAACTCTCATAGAAATGATATTACCATCTTCATCAATCAGGTCTCCATCAATAGTTTTCTTATTCCAAAATATGGCAACCCCACCAAATGCTCTATTAGAACTACTGCCACACACACCCCCAAGTTTAAAGAATTTTAATTTTTCTACTTTTTCCTTACTCATTTTAGTTTCTTGAACCAGGATAATGTCCGGTGTCTGGCTTATGATCTCTGATCAAATTTCTGAGCACATCCTGCTTATGGAGACCATTTAGGCCTCTAATGTTCCAAGAGATTACCTTTATTTGGGAACTTGGGAGTAGGATTTCTGAATGTTTCGCTACCTTTCATCAGCTATATTTTGTTTTCTCTCCTGGTCCCTATGCCACTTCATAGTTTTGCACCCCTGTGGAGGTTTGAAAAGTCCAATATCCGCCTTAGATCTGGTTCTAGTTTTAACCCCATTATTACACCCTATTTTCTTGTTTTTCTTTTTTCCCACTTCTCTTAACTCTTCATCTTCTTCATTTTTATAAGCAGACTTCTTACTATTCCAAGGTTCTCCTTTTTGTTGAGATGAGGTGGGTGAATCAGTCTCAAAGTTTGGGAATAGAGAGTTAAGGTTAACTTGGGGTGATCTAAACTGGGTCTTTTCTTCAAAGATTTCATCTGGAGATTTAGAGTCCTTTGAACACACTATTACATTCATGTTTTGCTTCTTTTGGAAAATCATATTGTGATTCATTTGTATCTCCAATCTCACCATCTTCAAGAATTTCTTCTATAATTACATTTTCTTCTTCTTGAATCTATAAAGCTTCAAATCCATTGGTTGTTTTAACTTCAAATACATTCTCTTCATCCTTTCTAATTTCCTTCTGAGGACTCTCCTTGGAAGGACTAGCTTTCCTTTCATCCCTTGTTATATCTTTTGAGTTACTAGGGAATCCAGTTCCTCCTTTTGATCTACCCTCCTCATTTTTGTTTAGCTTCTCTTTCCAGATTTGTTTAACATGATAATTGTTCTTTTGAGCATTCTTTGGGTTACTAGGGCAAGCCTTTTCCCAATGTCCAACTTTCAAACTCTATGACTTGTTCCCACTTACCTAGCTTGGAATTTATTTTGATAGAGCTAGGAAGGTCAGTGTTCTATGAGATATTAATGCATATCCTCACATACACCAGTCTCTTTTGCGTTGATGTCATATAATATATAGCCACAAGCTCCCCAAATAGCAATGCCTGAAAACATGTCCTCCAACCAAAATTCAAGTGGCAAACCAGGGAGCCGCACCCAGACCGGAGCAGATTCAAAAAAGGAGTCATTGAGCTCCATATTTGCAGACCATTTTCTTAAAGATAAAGAAGACTTCCCAAGCATCCAGGGTCCTCCAGTCAGAGCCATTTCCAAGTCTTCACCATAAGAGAAGGAAAAGACAAAAAAACCTCTTGATAGGGCTGAAACATCAACCTGTCCTTTCACCCTCCATTTTCTCTTCACAAAAGACCTAACAACTTCAATATTAGGTCTGGGTCCAACAAATTTCCCCACAAGAGAAAATGCCATAAGAGAAATATTGTGATCTATGACCATGCCTGGTACAAAAATAGCTAATCTACCTACCTTTCTATCAGAAATATCTTCCATGGAGGGAAAGGTAGATTTACCAGTAGGCTTGTTTGCAAAGAAACTGTTCTAGGATTTGACCACCTTGTCTCTAGCCATCTTTTCCAGCTCAGCGTTTAAGATCTCGTGACCCAACTTTGTAGAATCTTCAGTATTTTAAAAGTCAAGAGGAGGGTCTCGATGTCGTGGGTCCCCATCCTTTCGACCATCCTCATCATCCCCCATAGATCCCAAGAGACATGTTGTCCTTGAGTTGCAAAGGCTGCAAAACCAGAGGAAAAACCACTCACGTTGATCCCTCCATTCGCTGTCCCAAGATTTTTGTCCCCACCAATTGACAAAAAGTTATTGAAATTTCATGCACTCTTTCTTGCATGTTGCCACAACCAACACCAAAATATTTCCACCAACTACAACACTGGAACGTAAGATACATTTGGACTAGAATCCATCCAGACAACCAAGTTTGACATCAATGAAAACAACACAAACTCATATTTCCAACACTCCTAAACAATACACATCCATTCTCTCACACCTATTACCCCATAATGTATAACATGCCTCTAAACAATGCAAATTCATTCTCTCACACCTATTAGTCCATAATGTGTAACATCTCTCTAAACAATAGATGTCTATACCCCACAATGTACTACATGACCCTAAACAATACACATCCATTCACTCACACTCATTACTCTATAATGTATAACATAAGGTCTCTAAACATACATACCCATTCCATCACACCTACTAATTCACAATGTGTAACATTTCTCTAAAAAATACATGCTCATATCCCACAATGTTCTACATGTTGGATATTGTCATGCATTGTTGCTGCTGGGATATGTCTTTTTCATTGATGTCAACATATTCCTATGATTTGATCTGGTGTGATTGGGAAGATCTTATGATCTTATTTTGTTGTTGTTGGTTTGTTGATCACTATTTTGCAGAGTTCGGTATATCCTCTAGCATATTCCGGTGTGATCAGATCTTGTGCTGAGATTTTGGGATATTGTTTTGGATGGTCTTGTGTATCTTCATTTCATATGGATCGTGATTTGGTGCTCCGCAAGTTATCTTTCTTCATGACAGTTGCCGATTGGTTGTGTTCTTGAGCTTTCAAATGTTGATCGATGAAGATTTAATAAGTGGTATTGGTGTAGTTGTTCCTGGTGATTCTAATGTGCTTGCTGTCATTTCTTAGTCATGTCCTATTTGTTTTGGTGATATCCATTGATCGTTGTGCGATTTTTGGTGGTTTTCATCAATTAGTACTGATTTGCGTGTTATGCAATATTTCTGGTGGTGTAGCATGTTGCAGTTGATCTTGGTGTGATTTCCAGTGGATTTGATCATTTGGGAATTTGAATTAGGCCATTTTATGCTATGTAAACCATTATATTGGTTTGGTGATCGATCTTTGTATTGTGTAGTGTAATTTTATAATTGTGAGTTGAGGGTTAGGGTTTAGCTGACTTTGTTATCAAGGTTGATGAATTGTATATATAGGTGATATATTCATGTAGTTTGGGTGTCATTGTTGAGTCTGCATTACCAGAGAAAGGTGTATGTGCAAACAAGTGATTTATTCTTCGGTGTTGAGTTTGAGGAGAGATTGGTGTTGTAGAGTAGATATTTGTGCTTAGTTGGAACTATAAACAGGCATTTGGAGATGCTATTCTTTCAGTTCATTTCTTC
Organism: Cryptomeria japonica; assembly: GCF_030272615.1. Lineage (NCBI taxonomy): Eukaryota > Viridiplantae > Streptophyta > Pinopsida > Cupressales > Cupressaceae > Cryptomeria > Cryptomeria japonica. Next base: position 700,499,444 of record NC_081412.1, on the reverse strand, counting down.
TAAATCGTAGTTCGAATCTTATTGCAAGTCAGTGAGACTTCCCTGAGGGTTGTAGCCTTCTAAGCCATTATATTTGAGCAGTGAGCTCTAGGCAGTGTGCCTGAATGCAAGTGCATTCTCCATTGTAACATTTTCACATACTAGTACAGAGTATCATCTTACTATGGGTAGGTTCCCACTATGGTTTTTCCCTTAACCGAGTTTCTCATGTCAAAATCTTGGCATTGTGTGTTGTGCCTTCAATTTGCATATTTGTCTTATTGTTGTAGTTTATTGGATCTATTTTTGGTGATTAAGTTTGTTACTCCAGTGAAGATTGATTACCCCCCCCCCTCTCAGTCTTCCTTCTTGATTGCTGCTAACAATTGGTATCAGAGCTAGATCTTCTGGTAGAAGCTTAATCGCTTGAGGAGATCTAGGATGACATCTCAAGGTATTATCTTGAAGAAGGATAGTCTGAGGTTTGATGGAAGCAATTATACTATATGGAAGAACCAGATGGAAGTGCACTTGAAATGTCTTGGTGAAGATTATTTGAAGATTACAAAGAATGTCTATGTTGTTCCTCAGAATGGACTATCTACTCTTGATGAGATCAAGGAAGTTGAACATAATATTAGAGCTAAGGAAGCATTGCTTAGTGCCTTGACTGATTCTGAGATGACAAATGTAATGGGACTTCAAACCGCACATGCGATCTGGGAGAAGCTTTAGATTCTGTATGAAGGTGATAAACAAGTAAAGGTTGCTAAGTTGCATATTTTGAAAGGAAAGTATGATGCATTGAAGATGGGAGATGATGAGAACATACACTCTTTTATGGCTCAGGTGAATGATCTTGTCCTAGGTCTTAGATGTGTCAGTGGAACCATTGAGGAAGATGAAATTGTTGCTAAGGTACTGAGATCTTTGCCTCCTACTTATAAACATAAAGTTGTTGCTATTAATGAGATTCAAAGTTGACTACAGTGACAAGACATGTGTTGGTTGGAAATCTTGCTACATTTGAGCTAAGTGAATTTGGAGAATCACATGGAAAATCTCAGACAACATTTAGAGCATCTGCATCTATATCGGGTAAGCAGAAGTATGATCATGATGAATGAAGAATATCTAGATATGAGTGTGTGTGTGTGTGTGTGTGTGTGTGTGTGTGTGTGTGTGTGTGTGAGAGAGAGAGAGAGAGAGAGAGAGAGAGAGAGAGAGAAAAGATGGAAGAGAAAGAAAAAGAGCTAGATGAGCTCCAAGCATTGATTGCCCAAAGATTGCCTAAAGGTGCCGGTAAGTATGATGGAAGATTTCCTTTGAAATGATTCTCTTGTAACAAGATAGGAAATTTTTCTTCTAGATGCCCGGAGAGAATGGCTAACTATGAAAGGCATGATAAATTTGATAAGCATGATAGGAATGATAGATATGACAAGCATGAGAAGTATGATAAGCCTTACAAGTCTAACCAGAAGTTTAGAAATCAGAAGAACTATTATTATGTTGTCGATGAAGGTGTTACAGATGAAGAATCAGAAGCAGATGAAGTTGTGTTTATTGCCATTAAAGAAGATAGACCTGTATTTGTTGATTCCACTTGCTGCAATATTGAGGAGAAGGCTTTAGCTGCTAAGGTTGAAGAGAAAGATGAATGGGTGATTGACAATGGTTGTTCACATCATATGACCAGTGATAAAAGAAAATTTGTGAGTATGGAGAGGTATGTTGGTGGAATAGTTAGATTTGGAGATGACAAAGCCTGTGTGATCTGTGGGAGAGGTTCTATTTCTTTTGACGATAAGCATAACATTGATGATGTCTGGTATGTTGAAGGTTTGAAGCATAATCTTTTGATTGTTGGGAAGATGGTTGATAAAGGTTATGATCTACAATTCAATGATGGTAAATGCAAGATCTTGAATGCCTTTGGTATAGAAATTGCATCTGGGACTAAGACTGAAAGTAACATTTTTCATTTGAATGTTGGTGAGAAAACTTGTTTGATTGCTCAGATTGATGAGAGTTGGTTGTGGCATAGGAGAATGTGTCATGTGAATTTTGATTCAATGATTAAGATTAGTTCTACACATGTTGTTAGAGTTTTGTCTAAGATTGTTAGGCCTGCTAATTCGGTGTGTAAGGAATGCTAGTTGGGTAAGAAAACAAGGATTTCTTTCAAATGGAAAATAGTATAGATCAAAAGTATTTTTGGATCTTGTGCATACTCACTTGTGTGGACCTACAAATGTTAGAAGTGTGCAAGGTGGTAGATATTTTATGCTGCTAATTGATGATTATTCTAGGATGATGTGGGTTGTCTTTTGAAGGGGAAATCAAAAGCATTTGATAAATTCAAGGTATTCAAAGATAAAGCAGAGACTAAGTTTGGATTGAAGGTGAAGTGCTTGATATCTAATAGAGGTGGATAATTTTGTTCTGGTGAGATCAATTCATTCTATGAGAAACATGGAATTAAAAGACAATTATCTGCTCCTCAAAACCCTCAGCAGAATGGAGCTGTTGAGAGGAAGAACATAACTATTTTGGATGCTACAAGGACTATGCTGATTGAAGGAAATGTTTCGAAGATTTATTGGAGAGAAGCCATTAGCACCGTTGTTTACATATTCAACAAAGTTCAAATAAAAGGTGAAATTGGTAAGACACCTTATGAGCTTTGGTTTGGTCATGTTCCTACTGTGAGACATTTCAGAGTATTTGGTAGCAAATGTTATATAAAAAGAGAGATGAGGATATAGGAAATTTTACTGCTAGAAGTGGTGAAGGTATCTTCTTGGGATATTCTACAAAAAGCAAGGCCTACCGGTGCTATGATAAGAGACTGAGAAGGATTGTAGAGTGCAAATGTGAAGGTGGATGAGAACCTTGGGAGAGAGATCAGAGCATGTGGTTATGATGATGGTCAACATGTTGTTCTAGCCCCTATTCAGCCTGAAGAGCCTAAGCAGAATGATCTGGTAGAAATTGTTAATCCAGATGTTGTTGCTATCAGAGATGGAGTGCAGGAACCTAAGAATTAGAACAATCAGAAGACTATGAGGTATGTAAGATTGAATCATTCTAAAAATCAGATTATTGGTGATAAGAACAAGGGTGTAATGACTAGAAGAAGGTTAGTTGCTGAAGAAGTATGCTTGATTTCTAAAGTTGAACCTAAAGATGTTGTCAAAGCTTGTAAAGATGAAAGTTGGATGAGAGCTATGGGAGAAGAACTAGATCAGATTGAAAAAAATAATACATGGGAGCTTGTACCTAGACCTAAGGATAAGAATGGCATTGGTACTAAATGGGTATTCATAAATAACTTGAATGAAGCCGATGAAGTTGTCAAAAATAAAGCAAGACTGGTTTGCAAAGGATATTCATAGCAAGAAGGAATTGACTATGAGGAGAGTTTTGCCTCAGTTGCCAAACTTGAAGCTATTAGACTATTGCTTGCTTATGCTGCTTATAAAGATTTCAAGGTATATCAGATGGATGTCAAATCTGCCTTTTTGAATGGTGATCTTGAGGAAGAAGTATACATTGAACAACCTGATGGATTTTCACTATCAGATGATGGAGACATGGTATGCAAATTGAAGAAAGCTCTTTATGGATTGAAACAAGCCCCTAGAGCCTGGTATGCTAGATTAGATAAGTACTTGTTGAAATTGGGATTTACTAAAAGGGCTGCTGACAGTAATATGTATTTCAAGATTGAAAATGATAACACCCTAATTGTTGAAGTCTTTGTTGATGATAGTATCTTTGGTGGTGATGGTAACTTCAGTATGAAGTTTGTCGATGATATGAAGAAAGAATTTGAGATGTCTATGATTGGTGAGATGAAATTTTTCTTAGGTTTGCAGATTGCACAAACTAGAAAAGGTATATTAATATCTCAAACTAAGTATGTGAAGGAATTGCTAAAGAAGTTTGGGTTAGATGATTCCAAACCGGTTGGAACTCCTATGGTGACTGGTTGTAAATTGTCGATGAATCTCCTAAAGCTAATAAGAGTTTGTACTGATCTATGGTTGGTGGACTGCTATATCTTACTCGGACTAGACCGGACATTATGTGTGTTGTGTCTATGGCTGCTAGATATAAACTTGATCTGAAAGAGAGTCATGTTATTGTTGTTAAGAGGATATTTAGATACTTGAAGGGAACTGTGGACTATGATTTATGGTATCCGAGGAATGATGATTTCATGCTTTGTGCCTATACTAATGCTGACTGGGTTGGTGATGTTGATGACCGAAAGAGAACTACCAGTGGAGCATTCTTTTTGGGTAAGAAGTTGGTTTCATGGGCTAGCAAGAAACATGATTCAGTATCCTTATCTACCGATGAAGCTGAGTACATTGTTGCTGCTAGTAATTGCACTTAGGTAGTCTCGATGAAGCGAATATTGAAAGATATCAGAGTTATTCATGATGAACCTACTGTTATCTATTGTGATAATTCTAGTACTATCAACATTTCAAAGAATCCGATGCAATTTTCAAAGACTAAACATGTGTCAATCAAATATCATTACTTGAGAGAGCAAGTCACTGAAGAGAAGGTGAAGTTGGAGTATGTATCTATGTATCTACAAAGGAACAAATTGCTGATATTTTCACTAAGCCTTTGTCTGCAGATACATTTGTCTATTTGAGAGACAAGTTAGGGGTATCCACCCCACCTAATGAGAACTAGATGCATTGAGTTGCATCAATCCAGTGGATCTCAGAGCCTTATCTTTTTATCTGGATTGGTGTGTTGGTACTGCTCCTCTACTGGAGTAGTCTATTGGCTTGGTTGTATGTCCCAGGGGGAGAGAGATTCTTGTTTATGTTTTTGGAGAGAGTTTGGTTTTCTATTTTGAGATCTTTGGCATTGTTGTCAAAGGGGGAGAGAGATCATGTGAAAAACTATTTTATATATCTTGATCTTAGGGGGAGTTTTGCTAGAGATATCTTCTTTCTTTTGCATTGACTGTTTTTAACATTCATATGTTGCCATCAATGCCAAAGGGGGAGATTGTTGGATAGTGTCATGCATTGTTGCTACTAGGATATGTTTTTGTCATTCATGTCAACATATTCCTATGATTTGATCCAGTGTGATTAGGAAGATCTTATGATCTGGTTTTGTTGTTGTTGGTTTGCTAATCATTGTTTTGTAGAGTTCGATATATCCTCTAGTATATTCCAGTGCGATCATGATTTGGTGCTTTGCAAGTTATCTTTCTTCATGACAGTTGCTGATTGGTTGTGTTCTTGAGCTTTCAGATGTTGATCGATGAAGATTTGATAAAAGGTGTTGGTGTAGCTATTCATGATGATTGTAACGTGCTTGTTGGTGTTTCTTAGTCATGTCCTATTTGTTTTGGCGATCCACATTGACTGTTGTGCGAGTTTTGGTGGTCTTCATCAACTTGTATTGTTTTGCATGTTACGCGGTATTTATGGCAGTGTAGCATGTTGTAGTTGATCTTGGCGTGATTCTTGGTGGATTTGATCGTTTGGGAATTTGAATTAGGACCATTTTATGCTATGTAAACTATTATATTGGTCCGATGGTCGATCTTTGTATCGTGTGGTGTAATTTTGTAATTATGAGTTGTGGGTTAGGGTTTTGCTGACCTTGTTATCAAGGTTGATGAATTGTATATATAGGTGATATATTCATGTAGTTTGGGTGTCATTATTGTGTCTACATTATCAAAGAAAGTTGTATGTGGGAACAAGTGATTTATCCTTCGATATTGAGTTTGAGGAGAGATTGGTGTTGTAGAGAAGACATCTGTGCTTAATTGGAACTGTAATTAGGCATTTGGAGATGCTATTATTTCAGTTCATTTCTTTCGGATTGTAGTCTGAATCTTGTTGCAAGTTAGTGAGACTTCCTTGAGGGTTGTAGCCTTCCGGGCCATTATATTTGAGCAGTGAGCTCTAGGCAGTGTGCCTGAATGCATGTCCATCCCCCATTGTAACATTTTCACATACTACTACATAGTATCATCTTATTGTGGGTAGGTTCCCATCGTAGTTTTTCCCTTAACCGGGTTTTCCACATCAAATTCTTGGTGTTGTGTGTTGTGCTTTCAATTTGCCTATCTGTCTTATTGTTGCAGTTTATTAGATTTGTTTTTGGTGATTAAGTTTGTTACTCTGATGAAGACTGATTCACCCCCCGCCCCCCCTCTCTCAGTCTTCCTTCTTGATTGTTTCTAACACTACATGCTACTAAACAATGCATATCCATTCCCTTCACACCCATTACCCCATACTATGTAACATGCCTCTAAACAATGCTTACCCATTCCCTCACACCTATATCCATAATGTGCAATATCTCTCTAAACAATACATGCCCATACCCCACAATGTATTGCATGCCCCTAAACTATGCATATCATTCCCTCACACCCATTACCCCATAATGTATAACATGACTCTAAATAATGTATGCACCCATTCCCTCATACCTATAAGTCCATAATGTGTAACATCTCTCTAAACAATACACGCCCATATCTCACAACGTATTACATGCCCCTAAACAATGCATATCCATTCTCTCATTCCCATTACCCCATAATGTATACCATGCCTCTAAACAATGCATATCCATTCCCTCACACCCATTACTCCATAATGTATAACATACTTCTAACAAGCATACCCACTCCACAACCATGCCCCCACAATATATAGTAGACAATGCACATACCCATTCCCTCACACCTATCAATCCCTAACATGTAACATGTTTCTAAACAGTACATACCCATATCCCACAATGTATTAGATACCCCTAAACAATGCATATCCATAAGATTTATCAGATTTCTACAGTCCATGTTGTTGATAATCGGTTTCTGGATTCAACTCTATAAGAGCTTTTGCATCAAAATCTCTTATGCAGTTGAATCCAGAAACCAATTATCAAATGCACATTTATTATCTCACACCCATTACCCCATAATGTACAACATACCTCTAAACATACATACCCATTCCATCACAACCATGTCCCCACAATATATAATAGACATTGTAATACATGCCCATTCCTCAACACCATACCTCTAAACAATGCATATCCATTCCCTCATGCCCCTTACCTCGTAATGTATAACATACCTCTAACAAACATACTCATTCCATACTCATTCCATCACAACCATGCCCCCACAATATATAATAGACAATGCATACCCATTCCCTCACACCTATCAATCCATAACATGTAACATGTTTCTCAACGATACATACCCATATCCCACAATGTATTAGATACCCCTAAACAATGCATATCCATTAGATTTATCATATTTCTACAATCCATGTTGTTGATTATTAGTTTCTAGATTCACCTGAATCCAAAAACCAATTATCAAATGCACCTCATTCGCTCATATCCATTACCCCATAATGTACAACATACCTCTAAACATGACTACCCATTCCATCACAACCATGTCCCCACAATACATAATAGACAATGCAATGCATGTACCCCATTCCTAAACAATGTGTAATACCCCTAGGTATTGTGTCATGTCCACATCTGAGGTTGTATAAGTGAGCATCCTATACACTCAATGACACCCCCACCCACGTTGGCACGTCCCTTTACTTCCTTTGCACGTTTGCACGTCTCTACATTTTTCCATCTTCCTGTCAGAAATTCTTCAAAAGTTGCTTAAACTTGTACAGAGATTAATTGTACTTCAAAGTACTGAACTGCTTAAATAAAAGAAAAAAATTATTAATACACATATCTGCGCATACATGGATCTTTGTACATATTCCAAATAAAAATCTTAGATTTTGTTGCAGCAGCTTTTTCATCTTCTTTGCTTTCTTTTTCTTTATGAAAGAAACATGGCTGACATGTAAAAACAAACAAAATCATTTTCTTGCACTTACAAAGTAGGTAAACCTCTTAACAACACTTTCAATCATATTGTTGTTTTCGAAAAAGTGAATCATTATGATTCGAATCCCAACCCTTTCAAAGAATGCATCTTGTCTTCTTAAAGTAAATACTAAAGTAATGGAAATATTGAAAAAAAAAAATCATAGTTACACCTATTTATGACCAAATAAATGAAAATTATTAATAAAGTTGAAGCCTTCCTAGAAATTACTTTGACTTGTTAAATTTCTAAAAATAACTTATGAGTTGGGAAAACAAAACAAATATTATTTAAGTAATATTTTATATTGATTTAAAATTGGGGAAATTATTATCGAAATATTTCATTTGTATTCGGCTTAAACCACATACACTAAGCTTATACTTCAAGGCTTAAAAGTGTTAAACACTTAGAATTGTCTAAGGGCTAATATTGTGAGAAATAATTGCACTCAATTTTATTATTCAAAAATAATATTTGAAAACTTGTAACTTACAAGAATCATAATTCCTTCATTTCGACCATTTTCAAAAATACAATTTAATTTTATAAGAAAAAAATCTAGCCTAATTTTTACTTTATTCATTTGAAAATGAATGGACAACTATCATGCGTCTCTTTCATCCTTTACATGTCATGCTTTACACATTTGATCGTGCATTTGAACAAGGAAAACCATGATGATTGTACTATTGATAGTAACAACAATGAAAACAAAATTGACATTATTTTGGTCAACAAATTCAGAAGATATATTATGTAATTGAATGATATATTTCAAAGATTCTATAAACCAATTTAGTTTTAAAGTCGTTAATATTTTCATCACAATATTAGTCTTATTTTTATGGTTATCTAAATATTAGAATATATTGATTGTGGTAGTAAAAGCAAGAAGTTTTGTCATTATTGAGATAAATTAGTTTATAGGACACAACAAAATTTGTAAATGATACATTTTGGTTTTGAATTGTTTTCTAAAGTGTGATTTGTAACTAATTTTTGTTGATGTTATTCTCTTGGATTTTGGACTCTTCCTATTTAAATGCCCCCATAATTGTTTTCTTCTTCTTAATTAAGATGCTTTTTTAATCATGTGAATCTTTCCAATTCAAATTTATAGAATAAATAAATTAAGATAATTTAAAAAAATTAATACATAAAATTGAAAAAGAAATAAATTTTATTCTTATGTAAACATTAAAAATAAAATTACCAATTTATATTTGAGTGTCTTGACTTCTAAGATAATTTAAATAACTAACTACATAAATTTGAAAAAGAAATGAATTTTAGTCTTATGTCTATTTGGTTGTTTGGACTTTTGGTTAAATTCTAAAAATAGTCTTATGAGTTGGGAAAATAGAACTTGAATATTATTTAAATAATAATTAATATTTTTTATTTAAAGTTGGGAAAATTATAATTGAAATATTTCATTTGTATTTTTAAAGAGTTTGGGCACATTTGGGGGGTCCAAATTATGATAACTTATTATATTGTTATTTACAGGTGGTTTGAAAATAATATCTCGACACCCACATGATAAAAAGAGTTTTAGTTAAACTAAAAAATGCATCTACATGATAAAAAATAAAATGTAAGACTAATTAAAAGCTTTTTGAAATGATGAAGTAAATAAAAACAAATATTATTAAAGTTGAAGATAAATTTACTATTTTACTTTAACTTGTCTAAGACCTAATATTGTGATAAATAATTTCACTCAATTTCATCATTCAAATAATACTAAAAACTTATAACTTACAAGAATCGTGATTCTTTCATTTCTACTGTTTTTGAATATAGAGTTGGTGTTATAGGACAAAATATAACCTAATTTTTACTTTCATTCGTGTGAAAATGAATGGACATCTATCTTACATCTCTTTCTTCCTTTCCATGCCATCCTTTACACATTTGATGGTGCATCTGAACAAGGAAAAACATGATGATTGTACTATTGATAGTAACAATAATAAATACAAATTTGACAATATCTTGTTCAACAAAGTCAAAAGATATATTACATAACTAAGTTATATATTTCAAAGATCCTATAAACCAATTTAGTTTAAAGTCGCTAATAGGTTTTTTACAATATTAATCTTATTTTTATAGTTATCTAAATATTAGAATATCTTTTTTCATGTTAATCAAGATATTGATTTGTAACTAATTTTCGTTGATGTTTTATTTTCTTAGATTGTAGACTCTTCCAACCAAAACTCATTTGTAATGTTTGGACTCTTTCTAATAAAATGCTCCTTCATAATCGTTTTCTTCTTCCTAATTAAGATTCTTTCATAATCATGTGAATCTTTTCAATTCATATTTATAGGAAAAATAAATTAAGATGATTTAAAAATTAAATACATAAAATTGAAAAAGAAATTAAGTTTATTCTTGACTCCTAAGATAATTTAAATAACAAAATGCATGAATTTAGAAAAGAAATGAATTTTATTCTTACATAGACATTGAAAATAAAATCACTAATGTTTATTTGACTATCTTGGCTTCTGAGTTTATAAATCAAGTTATGATTAAATATTAGTATAAGCATGCTTTTTAGATCATTGTATAAACTTAAAAGAGAGTTGTACATTTTATGATTAACCTTTTATTTCACCTTCATTTGGGGAGCATAATGTCTTGAATTTCTTCATTTCCCTTAGGATTCTATTTTTTATTTTTTATTTAAAATTTTATTTATTTTTCATATTTTTTTGGTGCATCAAATCTTAACTTTATCTTGGTTTATATTAGTTCCCATTTTTTCATACTTTGAGTATATTTCAAGGTATTTCCCTACCTTCCACTATCCATTAAAGATAATCACTAGGATCAACCTTACAATGGCTTTGAATGAAGTTGAGAAAATTGTTATTAAGTATTTGAATGCTCTTACTTATCTAAATGAGGAGGATGCATTTGGTCATGATGATTATATATCCAACATGGAGAGTTAAGACCTAGCTCCTACTACATAGATGCTCACATTGAAGATTTAAAATTTAGGTATTGATACCAATCCTTTGGATATAGTAGATGTCCATAAATTTCTCATGACTAGACCTTATATGATGGAAGTATTAAGGGGTATCTATCAAAGGATAATCTCATCAAGATATCTTAAATGTGTGCATCTTTCCTTGCATTACATGCCTCTTCTTCTATTACGAACCCTCTCACATAATATCCCACATTCACTCTATCACGTGATCTCCTCATTCCACCTCTAATTCACTTCTCATATTTCCCATTCCATCAAATCTTTTTTTTATTCCTATTTCTTATATTCCACCCACCACTATTATTCTTTTTCCACCCCTCCCATGTCATTATTACACCTTCCTCCATCATTCCTCAACCCATCATTTCTCATATTGCCACATCCATTCCTAATGTCTATCCTTAAGCCATGAAAAAATTACTAAAAGACTTGATAAGATCTAAAGGTAAGTTAAGACCCTCCGCTCTAGTAATAAAAATAAAATCAAGCATAATATACTTTGGGAAAATAGAACAAATATTATTTAAATAATAATTAATATTTTCTTTGTGTTGATTTAATGTTGAGAAAATTATTATTAGAGTTTCATTTGTATTCTTGAAACAGTTTGGGTATCTTAGAGGGGTACAATTTATGAAAACTTGTTATTATATTAGTATTTACATGTGATTTAAAAATTAATATTTAGACACACATAATAAAGAGTTTTAGTCTGTCTAGCTAAAAATGCATATACATGATAAAAAGTGTTGGACTAATTAATAGCTTTTTGAAATGATGAATACAAAAACAAACAATATTATTAAAGTTGAAGATAAACTTGCTATTTTATTTTAACTTGTCTAAGATCTAATATTGTGAGAAATAATTTCGCTCAATTTCATCATTCAAATAATAACATTCAAGAACTTATAAACTACATAACTCTTTCATTCCTACCATTTTCAAATATAGAGTTTCAATTATAAAAACAATTGTCTAACTTTCACTTCATTCATGTGAAAATAAATGACAACTATCGTACATCTCTTTCTTTCTTTACATGTCATCCTTTACACATTTGATAGTGCATTTGAACAAGAAAAAACATGATGATTGTACTATTGATAGTAACAACAATGAAAACAAAATCAATAATATTTTGTTCCACAAAGTCAAAATATATATTATATAATTGAATGATATATTTCAAAGATCCTAACCAATTTAGTTTTAAAGTCATTAATATATTTATCACAATATTAATCTTGTTTTTGTGGTTATCTAAATACTATAATATATTTTTTCATGTTAATCAAGATATTGATTGTGGTAGTAAAACCAAGAAGTTTTGTCATTATTGAGATAAATTAGTATATAAGACAACAAAATTTATACATAATACATTTTAGTTTTGAATTGTTTTCTAAAGTGTGATTTGTAACTATTTTTGTTGTTGATGTTATTCTCTTAAATTATAGACTCTAAAACTCCTTTGTGATCCTTGGACTCTTCCTAATTAAATATCCCCCATAATCATTTGCTCCTTCCTCATAAGATGTTTTCACAATCATATGAATCATTTCAATTGAAATTTATATGAAAAATAAATAAAGATAATTTAAATAATTAAATACATAAAATTAAAAAAGAAATGAATTTTATTCTTATATAGACATTAAAAATAAAAGTACCCATGTCTATTTGAGTGTCTTGACTTCTAAGATAATTTAAATAATTAAATACATAAATTCAAAAAATAAATTAATTTAATCCTTATGTAGACATTAAAAATAAAATTACCAATGCTTATTTTATTGTCTTGACATTGGAGATTATAAATCAAGTCATGTTCAAACTATTAGTATAAGCATGTTTTTTAGATCATTGTATAATAGTGTGGGGGAAGAATAACCTAGTTAGAATAAATATTGAGGTTAAATAAAAATAAAAATATTAAACAAATAACTGTTTTAAATGAGAGAGTTTTGAATAATATCAAATAATCTAAATTAATTTTTAAAATTATGTAAATTAATGCAACTGTACTTAGTTTTGTTGAAATAATGAAGAAAATAAAGACACGTCAAATGATAATTTATTCTAGAAACTTCACTATTCATTGTTTTGGTTTACTTCCATGGGTTTGAAATAATCTCTTAATGCACAAAACTAAACTCTATAACTTGTGAACATGATTTGGTAGAGTTTTTCTATTTGAAAGTTTTTTTCCTTTATGTTTGCACTCTATGTCTAGTAAGGAATAAATGATGTTTAGAAACACCTTTGAGGGATCTAGTAGACTGTGAGGTCGTATTCTCTAGTCAAACCCTTAGATGGAAAAATTCAACAATAATGAGCTAATGTTAGATCAAGAAGAAAGCATATAATATTCTTGTATGCCGATGGAGAAATGAATATGTAGTCTATTTTCCATTTAGAGTTCAATTCACAAATGTGCTTCTTAGTTATGTTATTGAACTATTTGAACTAGACATGTTTTTAAAATACACCAACCTAGAAGGTAATTTGAAATTATTTATACTTTCTTAGTTCATGACAACTGATGTAAAACGTGAAAAAGATTTTGTATTAACATTTTGAATTTAAAAATTCGTGTTCCACATCCACAAGCATGGATGTGATCTAGACCATTCCACAAATATGGACCTTAATCAAGTAAAAAAATGTGGATTTAGAGATGGGGGTCAATTTCTAAGGATAATTGATGATGGCATGAGATATGATGGCATCCTCAGTTGACTTTCATGTGAAATAGACCATCTTATACACTATCTTATGCATTTAAGGACAACCTAGCTATTATGAACCACAAATTAGGCAAATGAGAAAGGGTATGCAATAATCACCATTAAAAATAGGCATTCAAGAAAATAATAATTATTTTCCACATAATTTAAGCTATATAACTTACAAATTCATTTTCCCAAAGTGTATTTGGGGGTGCTTTATCTACTAATTTCATAATTTAGTACATAAAGTAATAATTAAATAAATAATTTATTTTGGTCAAAGGTGATAACATTATATAAGTATTGTGGACAACCAACTTTAGAATTGATGATTATATTATAATAAGATGATCTTTTATCTTTGATATTTTTATTTTTTCAATGGTTTAAATATTTTCTTATTTTTATTTTTACTTCCAAGGAAAAAAAGTGCACACCAAACATTTTCTACCATCTTACATGAAAATTGTCTTCTCAAAGATTAGATTATCCTTGTGCCTGATTTGAGAGCTACAACACACAATTTGATAGACCAATCCTTAAACTTTTTGTTTATCCTACTTATCCTTAGTGATCTAGACCCAATTATAGCTACAAATTTTTTCTTACCCTAGATGTAATTGTTATTGTGATGGTATTCCCTAAATGAAATTATTGGGACAATTATGTTCACCTTGATTACCACAATAATTGACCAGTATATATATAAGTTGGCAATATGTGTTGTCATTGAGAAGATGAATGGAATATGTGTTGTGGTCATTGATGCATCAAAAGATGTGTGTTGTGTTAGATATTTAAGAGTAGTTGTGCCATTTAAAATTGGTTAGAGACATACAAGATAATCTAGATGATGGGTAAGTATATGGTAACACTCTGTTACATATGCTTTGTATGTTGATGCAATTATGTTTATTGGTGACTAAATATTCTGGAGTTAGTGGATTTAGTTGCTTATTCACTGGCCTTAGTGAGTCTTCTCTACTTTGAACTCTTTTATCTTTATCTCCAATGATTTGATCTTCTAAATGATTCTTCTACACATACTTTGCAGGTGTCTTAGGTTCTTGTTCAAGTTCCTTTTCTTCTAAATTTGATTCTTCTTTATCTTCTAGAGCATCCTTCCCTTATGTTATGATGGGAGTGTCTTCTATCTCGATCTCAAGTTTTGGTGTAACCCAATTTGATTCTTCACTTACTCTAACATTTCCACTTTCAATAATCTTCTTCAGCCTCTTGTTGTAGCACCAATATGCCTTACTTATTGTAGAGTATCCCACAAATATTCATTTATCAAATCTTGTATCAAACTTTTCCAAATCCTCTTCATCTCTTCTAATGTAGCATTTACATCCAAATTTTTTGAAATATTTGACTATAGGTGATCTTCCATGCCATAGTTCATAGGGTGCTTGTGTGATTCACTTTTACTTGTACCATGTTAAGAATATATAAAATAGTATGCATGGCTTCTTCTAATACATGAGGTGGGTTGGCATCTTTCAACATGGTTTGAGACATTTTAACAATAGTCCTATTCTTTATTTCAACAACTCCATTTTGTTGTGGAGTCATAAGTGTAGACAATTGCCTTCTAATACCATGTTGTTCACAAAACCTATCAAATTCATTTGATGTAAATCCTCCACCTTTATCAGACCTTAAAAATTTGATCTTAGCTTCTATTCAATCATATATTTGAGCACCTTAAATCTATCAAGTGGTTTTGATTTCTCCTTTAAGAAAGTAACCCATGTCATTCTAGAATAATCATCAATAAACAATATAGAATAACTTTCACCATTTAGACCTCTTGTCCTTGTAGGTCCTCATAGGTCTATGCTAATCAACTCCAATAGTTTTTTAGTAGAATACTCCTTGTTCTTAAATCTATTGCTAGTTTTCTTTCCCATTTGGCATTCCTTGCACACTGTATTGGTGGGTTTGATAATGTTTGGAAAATCTCTCACTGCATGAGCTGAATTGATCTTCAACATGTTGTCAAAGTTAATGTGTTTATTCCTTTTGTATCACAACCAACATTCACTTATTTGTGCCAACAAACAAATACTCCATTTGTTTTCCTTTACATAATACACATTGTCATTTATTCTTATACCTTCTGCAACTAACCTTCCAAAACCTCCTTTTCTAATCTCACATCCAGACCCATGAAATATGATCTTGTATCCTTTAAAACACATCTAAATCACACTCAAAAGATTATGTCTCAAATCTATAACATAATAAACATCATTTGTCTTATGATCCCTATCAATGGATATGATTCCCTTACCACAAATAGGTGCAACCTCCTCACCAGCAAACTTCACTACTCCACCATCAGAATTTTCAAATTCTATGAACTTCCTTTTGTTACCTATCATATGATTTGAGCATCTAGAATCAATCATCCAAGCTTTAGGTTCCACTTTTGCATGCAATGCAGTCTTCACTATCATTGATTTTTCACCATCCTTCTCATCATGCGGAGTACCGGATCTTTCATTATCCTTTTTTTTATGGCTAAAAAAAATTATTCATCATTTGAGTCATCACAATCTTCTTCTTCAAAGGAAAAGGTCTCCATTGAACAAAAACTCTTTTTAGGCCTTTCTTTGTCATCTATTCTTTTGTTTCAGTCATCTCTCCTATAATTATCTTTTATCTTATTATCATGATCAGGTTTCTTATAGTTATCTTCGATGAAAGTGCATCTAGCAACATAATGACCAATTCTTCCACAATTAAAATATTTGA